>NC_135892.1:34615380-34991528 GCF_964194155.1 Cetorhinus maximus | reverse complement strand
GACCGCAGGTGTTCCGCAAAACGGTCGCCCAGTTTGCGTTTGGTCTCTCCAATGTAGAGGAAACCGCATTGGGAGCAACGAATGCAGTAGACTAAGTTAGGGGAAATGCAAGTGAAATGCTGCTTCACTTGAAAGGAGTGTTTGTTCTGCCAACTCCAGCATGATGCCACCACCAAACACATCTTCCCTTCACCCCCCCTGACGGCATTCCGTAGGGATCGTTCCCTCCGGGACACCCTGGTCCACTCCTCCATCACCCCCTACTCCTCAACCCCCACTTATGGCACCTCCCCATGCCCACGCAGAAGATGCAATACCTGCCCCTTCACTTCCTCTCTCCTCACCGTCCAAGGGCCCAAACACTCCTTTCAAGTGAAGCAGCATTTCACTTGCATTTCCCCTAACTTAGTCTACTGCATCCCTTGCTCCCAATGCGGTCTCCTCAACAGCACCTCATCTTCCGACTAGGCACTTTACAGCCTTCCGGGCTGAATATTGAATTCAACAACTTTAGATCTTAAACTCCCCATCCCCACCCCGTTTCTTCCCCCACCCCCGCTTTTTTTTCAATAATTTATATAGCTTCTTCTTTCCCCACCTATTTCCATTATTTTTAAATCTAAAACTAAAACCTTGTTAGCCTTTCCACCCCACCCCCACTAGAGCTGTACTTTGAATATCCTGTCTTCCATTCTTAATTAGCACTTTTCTCAGGCAAAACACCTCTTTGACCCTTTTGTCTGTGACATCTTTTGATTATCTGCTCATCTCCACAATCACCACACCCTCAATGTCTCTCTCTCCCCCCACCACCCCCCCCCCCCCCCCCAACCTTAAACCAATTTATATTTCTCCCTTCTTCTAACTATGCTTCAGTTCTGCCGAAGGGCCATGAAGGCTCGAAACGTTAACTGATTTCTTCTCCGCCGATGCTGCCAGACCTGCTGAGTTTTTCCAGGTAATTCTGTTTTTGTTTTAAACTGTTTATACTTCAATGCAAGGAGTATTACAAACAAGGTAGATGAGTTAAGGGCACAGGTAGACACATAGCAGCAGGATGTCATTGCTAAACGGAGACCTGGCTAAAGGAGGGACAAAACTGGCAGCTTAATATCCCTGGTTATAGAGTCTTCAGACACAATATAGTAGGAGATAAAAAAGGAGGGGGGGTAGCACTATGGTTAAAGAATCAATTCCAGTTGTGCGAAGAGATGATATACTAAATGGGTCAACAATAGAGGCATCACGGATTGAGCTTAGAAATAAAAAAGGGGCAGTCACACCACTGGGAGTATACTACAGACCCCCAAATAATCAAAGGGAGATAGAAGAACAAATATGTAGGCAAATTTCTGCTTGTAAGAACAAGAGGGCAATAATAGTAGCAGACTTCAACTATCCAAATATCAACTGAGATTCAAACAATATAGAACAAAGAAATGTACAGCACAAGAACAGGCCCTTCAAGCCTGCACCGATCATATTGCCTGTCAAACTAAAACATTTTGCACTTCCGGGGTCCGTATCCCTCTATTCCCATCCTATTCATGTATTTGTCAAGCTGCCTCTTAAACACCATTATCGTACTTGCTTCCACCACCTCCTCTGGCAGCGAATTCCAGGCACTCACTACCCTCTGCGTAAAAAACTTGCCCCGCACATCTCCTCTAAAGTTTTCTCCTCTCACCTTAAATCTATGTCCCCTAGTAATTGACTCTTCCACCCTGGGAAAAAGCTTCTGACTATCTACTCTGTCCATGCCACTCATAATTTTGTAAACTTCTATCAAGTCGCCCCTCAATCTCCATCGCTCTAGTGAGAACAATCCGAGTTTCTCCAACCTCTCCTCATAGCTAATAACCTCCAGATCAGGCAGCATCCTGGTAAACCTCCTCTGCACCCTCTCCAATGCCTCCATATCCTTCTGGTAATGTGGCGACCAGAATTGCACGTAATATTCCAAGTGTGGCCTAACTAGCTGCAGCATGACTTCCCAGCTTTTATACTCAATACCCCTGCCGATGAAGGCGAGCATGCCATATGCCTTCCTAACTACCTTATCCACCTGCGTTGCCACTTTCAGTGACCTGTGGACCTGTACACCCAAATCCCTCTGCCTGTCGATGCACCTAAGGGACACTGAGGGAGAAAAATTCATGCAGTGTTACTTGGAAATTTTTTTCAACCAATTAGTGACAAACCCAATGAGAGGAGATGCAATTCTAGACCTAGTCTTCGGAATGAAGAAGGGCAAGTGGGTGAAGTGACAGTTGGTGACCATATCAGGGACAGGGATCACAATTCAGTTAGATTTAGCATTACCATGGAAAAGGACAGAGATAAGGCAGGAGTAAAAGTCTTGAACTGGGGGAAGGCAAATTTTGCAGAAATGAGAAGGGACTTGGCTGAGGTGGACTGGACAGCACTGCTGGAGGATAAAACAGTGGAAAAAAAAGTGAGATGCTAATTGTACAAAGTAGACATGTCCTCTACAAAAATAAGAGTGGTACTGCCAAATCTAGACCCCCCTGGTTGTCTAGAGGAATTCAGGGGGAATTCAAACAGAAAAAGAAAGCGTACGATAGTCACAAAGAACTAAGCACTACAGATAGCCTTGACGAATATAGGAAGTGCAGGGACGAAGTAAAAAAGGAAATAAGGAAATCAAAGAGAGGGCATGAAAAAAGATTAGCAAGTAAAGTTAAAGATAACCCAAAGATGTTTTACCAATACATTAATGCTAAAAGGTTAGTTAAGGAAAAAGTGGGACCTATCAGAGATGAAGATGGAAACTTGTGTGTAGATGCAGAGGCTGTGGGAAGGGTTTTGAATGAATATTTTGTCTCCGTGTTTACAAAGGAAAGGGAGGATGTAGATATAGTAGTCCAGGAGGAACACTGCAAGATATTGGACGGGATAGTCATAAAGAGAGAGGAAGTACTCGAAGGGTTGAAATCCTTGAAAGTTGATAAGTCACCAGGGCCAGATGGATTGTTTCTGAGGCTGCTGAAGGAAGTCAGGGAGGAGATAGCAGATGCTCTGAGGATGATTTTCCAATCTTCGCTAGTTACAGGGGAGGTACCGGAGGACTGGAGAAATGCAAACACAGTTCCATTGTTTAAAAAGGGATGAAAGGAAATGCCAAACAATTATAGGCCAGTTAGTCTTACATCGGTGGTGAGAAAATTAGTAGAATCAATCCTGAGAGATAGGATTAACTGTTATGTGGAAAAGCATGGACTAGTCAGTTATGGTCAGCATGGATTTGTTAAAGGAAGGTCTTGCCTCACAAATTTGATTGAATTCTTTGAGGAAGTGACAAGAAGGGTTGATGAAGGTAGTACAGTGGATGTTGTGTACATGGATTTTAGCAAGGCCTTTGACAAGGTCCCACATGGCAGATTAGTCAGGAAAGTAAAAGCCCATGGGATTCAGGGTAATGTGGCAAACTGGATAAAAGGTTGGCTTTGTAATAGGAAACAAAGGGTAATGGTCGATGAATGCCCTTGCGAATGGAAAGTTGTCTCAAGTGCCCCAACACCGAGTTGGGACCCTTGCTGTTTGTGTTATATATTAACGATTTGGGCGTGAACGTGGGGGGCACGATTGGGAAATTTGCAGATGACACAAAGATTGGCCGAGTAGTGGATAGTGTAGAGGATAGCCATAATCTCCAAAACGATATAGGTGGAGTGGGCGGTAAAGTGGCAGATGGATTTTAACATAGAGAAGTGTGAGGTCATACATTTAGGGAGGTCAAACAGTTACAGGGATTACACAATAAATGGGAATATACTAAGAGGGTAGATGAAGTGAGAGATCTTGGCGTACAAGTACACAGGTCCCTGAAGGCAGCAGTTCAAGTAGACAAGGTTGTAAAGAAGGTATATGGAATGCTCTCCTTCATTGGCAGAGGTATAGAATATAAAAGTAAGGATATAATGTTGGAATTGTATAAAACACTGGTGAGGCCACAACTGGAGTATTGTGTGCAGTTCTCGTCACCACATTACAGGAAGGACGTAATAGCTCTGGAGAGAGTGCAGAGGAGATTTACAAGAATGTTGCCAGGGTTAGAAAAGTGTAACTATGAAGAGAGATTGGATGGATAGGTTGGGGTTGTTTTCCTTAGAACAAAGAAGACTGAGAGGTGACTTTATTGAGGTGTACAAAATCATAAGGGGAATAGATAGAGTGGACAGGATAAAATTGTTTCCCTTGATGGAGAATTCTAGAACTAGGGGACATAGATTCAAGATAAGTGGCAGAAGGTGTAGGGGGAACACGAGGAAGAACTTTTTTTACGCAGAGGGTAGTGGGTGTCTGGAATTTACTGCCCAAGTTGGTGGTAGAGGTAGAAACTCTAAATTCTTTTAAACAGTACCTGGATCTGCACCTTAAGTGCTGTAAGCTGCAAGGCTATGGGCCGGGTGCAGGAAGGTGGGATTAGAAAGGGCACCTGGGTGTCCTCGGGTTGGCATGGACAAGACGGGCCGAATGGCCTCCTTCTGTGCTGTAACTTTTCTATGGTTCTATCTGTTTTGCTTTGAATGCTACATGCATTTAGATACAGAGCCTTTAATTTTGTCCTTTTATTATTTTTGTAATGTCTGGCCTTATCTGCTGATTTATTCTTCGAATTGTACTCTCTGTCTCTTCCTGTCACATTCTGTTTATCATTTCCCATATTAATATCTGTCTCTCTTGCCTTGTCTCTACTCTTTTGTTTACCACATCTTCTCAAATTTGATCACTTGCCCCCACTATTTAGTTTAAAGCCCTCTCCAACTCTCTAGTTATGTGGCTCGCTTGAACATCAGCCCCAGCACAGTTCAAGTGTAGACCGCTCCAATGGTACAGCCCCTACTTTCCCCAGTACTGGTGCCAGTGCCCCACAAACTGGAACACACTTCTCTGACACCAGTCTACAAACCACAAATTTATATCTCTAATCCAGTACTATTTTGAACCTTAGGAATAGAATACACTTATCCATTTATCAGATACTTACCAAATACCTAGCTGCTTCCCTAAAGTAGAGCGAGAACCAATTCCTACAGGGTGAAAGATTTGGCAAAAACAAACAAAATTGGGGGGTGCAGTGGAGAGGGGAGTACTCCCTCCCGTCATCACCCAACCCCCTCAGCTTACCAAGCTCTCACAGTTGGTTGAAGTCACACTCCAGTGCTGGTCATACCTAGAATGTCTGTATCTACATGTTCTGAAACAAAGGGACTGAGCCCAGGTACAGAACAAACCAGTTCAAGCTAGTTCCCTGAATTAACTATTTCAGCTGCTGCCAATGGATATAGCTTCTATCTCCCTGTTTAGGTCCTTGGATGAGACTTAGAATTTAAACAGCACTTGCAGTTAAATATTACATCTATACAACATTAGATTTTTAGAAAGAGATTTAAGACTCCCTCAACTCACCAATACTCACGCATTCTGTTGATGTTATTTAGATAATTTAATTGATTTCTTTATTAAAATAAATACCTAAAACAATTAATTTAGTAATGTATGACTTTTAGTTGTAGTTGATATTAGCTTTTAATAAACATAGTTTAAAAACATAGATTTAAGGTAAGGGGCAGGAGATTTAGAGGGGATATGAGGAAGAATTTTTTCACCCAGAGGGTGGTGGGAATCTGGATCTCACTGCCTGAAAGGGTGGCAGAGGCAGAAACCCTGATAACATTTAAGAAGTATTTGGAGGTGCACTTGCAATGCCATGGCATACAAGGCTATGGGCCTAGCGCTGGAAAATGGGATTAGAATAGTTAGGTACCTGTTTGACTGGCGCAGACTCGATGGGCCAAAGGGCCTTTTTCTGTACTGTAGACCTCTATGACTCTATAGTAAATTGTAGTACACGTAAGTTAATTATTTTATTTATTTTTAAAATTTGTTATTTTTATTTATGTTTTCATTTTTATTTATTTTAACTAATAACCCATACTACACCTAATAAGGTTTACTGCTGCTCTTACAAAAACCTTATTATGAAGAAAACCTTAGTTACCAATAAATTGTACCAGTATTTAAAAGATAAATGAGCAAAACAAGTAAAATACTCACCAATCAATCACTTACCTCATTCCCTATGACATCCTACTTGATTTTCTCTAAATTTGGTTGGTCCACTGAGACCCAGCACCAGCAGCTAGATCTCTTATCTCACAGCTCCTCTCTCACTCTTTTATCTCCTGGCTATTCTCTCGTTCCTGCTCGCGCTCTTTTATCTTCTGGCTCCTCAGCCAGTCATGGTTGCCCCAGGGAATCAGCTGGTCCCATAAGAGGGAAAATGGGGAAAGGGGCACTCCTAGGACTGGATGTTGGTGGATGGAGAGTAAGGAGTCTTAATTTTTTTAAATCGTTTTGTAAAAACCCAATTTTGTTTATAGTTAGCATTTAACTGAAATCTAGTTTAAATTCTAAAGTTCCCAGCCTTAAACAGGGTTTTAACAAGGTCTCCATTGAGTGAGCAGTTGGGTTTAGTTAATTAAAGAAGCAGCTGAACCTGGTTCTTCTGTAACTGGGTCACCTAGCCTTTGTCGTGGGAGCATATAAATCTAGCTAAGTTAGTGTGACTTAGAATTGAGTGCTGGGAGTTTGGTGATTAAGGGAGGTAGAGAAGGAAGGGAAAGAGGTGCTCCTTTGCTTTTACTTTTGGCATTTGATAATGCGAGAGCAGTGATGGCCTTAAACAGCGAAGGGAACCAGGCCTGAGACCAGAGTGGGACCAGGAGCCAGTACAAGAGGAGCGGCAACCTTCGTAAGTAGGACCTGGTGAGTATTTCTACTGTCCAGTCTTTGAAGTAAAAATTTATCTTTAGTTTAATTAGTGTTTTAAAATATAAGAAGTAAGATCCCCGGTATATATTTAAAATTCCTTAAACTAAAAGAAGTAAAAGTAAAGGGAGTAATTTAAGGGTAAGTCATGGCAGGACAGCTCAGCCACGTGGAATGCTCCTCCTGTGCAACATGGGAAGTCAGGGACACTTCCAATGTCCAGGGTGACAACGTGTGCAGGAATTGTCTCCAGTTACAGCTACTCGAAATCCACGTTTCAGAGCTGGAGCTGTGCTGGAGTCACTGTGGAACATCTGCAAGGCTGAGATCTTTGTGGATAGTGCATACAATGAGGTAGTCACACTGTTGGTAAAGAATTCTCATGCAGAAAGGGAATGGGTGACTGCCAGACAGAGTAAAAGCACTAGGCAGGTAGTGCATGAGTCCCCTGGATCCATCTGCCTCTTTAACAGATTTTCCATTTTGGGTACTGCTGGGGGAAATGGTTTCTCAGGGGAATACAGCATGTGCCAAGTCCCTGGAACCACGAGTGGCTCAGCTGCATGGGGGAAGAGAAAAGAGTGGGAAAGCAATAGTGATAGGGGATTCTATCATACGGGGAACAGAGAGACATTTCTGTGGCTGCAGACAAGACACCAGGATGGTATGTTTCCTCCCTGCTGGCAGGGCCAAGGATGTCACTGAGCGGCTGATGGACATTCTGAAAGAGGAGGGTGAACAGCCAGAGGTCATGGTCCATATCCGTACCAATGACATAGGTAAAAAGAGGGATGAGGTCCTGAAAGCAGAATATAGGGAGGTAGGAAATAAATTAAAAAGCAAGACCTCAAAGTTAGTAATCTCAGGATTACTCCTAGTGCCACGTGCTAGCGAGATCAGGAATAGGAGAATGGACCAGATGAATGTGTGGCTGGAGAGATGGTGTAGGAGGGAGGGATTTAGATTCCTGAGACATTGGGCCTGATTCTGGGGAAGATGGGACCTTTACAAGCTGGACGGATTGCACCCCAGCAGGACCACGACCAATATCCTAACAGGGATATTCCCCAATACTGTGCGGGAGGCTTTAGACTAGAGTGGCAGGGGGATGGGAGCCTGAGCGGAGTGACATAAGACAGAGAAACAAAAATAGAAATGAAAGACAGAAAAGTAGAAAACAAAAGTGGAAGGCAGAGGAAACAAGGGCTAGCAGCAAATAGAGCCATAGTACAAAAGAAGATGTGTAAAAATGTTGAAAAATTGAGTGTAAAGGCACTGTATCTGAATGCATGGAGCATTCTCAATGAGGTAGATGAATTAACAATGCAAATAGATGTTAATGGGTCCGATATGATTGTGATTACGGAGACATGGCTGTGGGGTGACCAAGGCTGGGATATGAATATCCAAGGGTATTCAATATTTAGGAAGGGTAGGCAAAGAGGGAAAGGAGGTGGAGTGGCGTTGTTAGTTAAGGATGAAATCAGTGCAATAGTGAGAGGATATTGTCTCAGAAAATCTAGATGTAGAATCAGACTGGGTGGAACTAAGAAGCAACAAGAGGCCGAAAAAATTAGTGGGGGTTGTCTATAGGCTTCCAAACAATAGTGATAGGGTAGGGGACTGCACTAAACAGGAAATTAGAGATGCATGTAACAAGGGTGCTGCAGTAACCATATAGACTGGACAAACCGAATTAGCAATAATACTGTGGCAGATGAATTCCTGGAGTGTGTACGGGATGGTTTTTTTGGACCAATACATCGAGTAACCAACTAGGGAACAGGCTATCCTAGATTTGGTATTGTGCAATAAGGGGTTACTTAATAATCTCGTTGACCATAACATGATAGAATTCTTCATTAGGATGGAAAGTGAAGTAGTCCAATCTGAAACTCGGGTCCTAAATCTAAACAAAGGAAATTATGAAGGTATGAGGGGTGAGTTGACTACAATAGATTGGGGAACTTCATTAAAAGGCATGACGGTGGATAGGCAATGGCTAATATTTAAGGAACAAATGCATGCATTGCAATAGTTAAACGTTCCTTTCTGGCGCAAAAACACAACAGGAAAAGCGGTCCAAACATGGCTGAGAAAAGAAATTAAGGATAGTAATGGCTACCCTGATCGGATCATTGCTCACTGAATATCGCGCAAAGTCATAAGTGGGCCTAAGGCTGTCACTTACGGCCTTGAAGAGTAATCAAAAATTTGAGCAACAGGTGAAACTAGCTGTTTCACGCTGTTACTATGCAATAGCAACACGGATGGTATTGTCCACTAACAGGATGCTGCCGTCAAGTCAAAATGATGTCCTGCCTATCACACAAATGAAAATGTGGTATCTGAATTTCAGTGGCAGTATGATGCTGGGTATTTAGGCCGTACATCCCAATGATTGGCGGATTGTATCAAACAGCATGTCCCTTCAGCTGTTCGCACCAGGAAAAGTACTGACCATACCCAACCAACTCATGCTTGCAAAACTCAAAATGTAGTGCTAAACAATCCTAGTGCTAAGAATTACACTGAAAACTAATTTAAAATTGGCAGCCGGGCTCGCAATGTGGCACATTTGTGTATACTGGAAGCTACATATATTAATACACAGGGCCCTGTCCTTTACTGACAGAAGAAACATGTCCACACATTGCAAATTTTTCAACTAAGCGAAAGCTTAGGGAACAGTCATTCTCTGGTTCATTCCGCAGGGCAATGTCTTAACCAATTAGAGTCGATTTCCCCAGTTTGAATTTGAACAATGCTGGGCAGTTAACTGTTTCATGCTACATTCTCCATGGCAACACCTTCACCAATCAGTGTCCACTTGCCAACCAATCAACATGCTCTTTCCTGCAGTATAAATTGTTATTCCCCAATTTCTTGCAAGCTATCCTGATGAATGCAAGATGAAAGGTTTTGATAGCATGTCTCTTTTTACAGCAATAGTCAAGTTCTGTACTACCTGTAAGCCAATGTATTATTTACTTTTAAATGTATAATTACTTTTTAACAATGTAGCTGTCTCTTTATTTCTCTTATTAGTGAATGAAGACTGGTTGTGGTGTAACCCTGTGTGTGGAGTTTGTCTCAGGGTGGTAACACGGAATATTGAGGCAAAAGAAGAACCAGACTGAAGATATATAAAGAACTGTACTGAATTGTACTGTGGGCTCAACATAAATCATACAACTACACCCCATACCCCCACACCCCCTCAACTGCACTCCCAAACCCTCCCTGTCTACCGCCAACCCCCAGACTGCCCTCCTGACTCCTGACCCCACCCCTCCAACTATCCCCCTAACTACCACCCCTCCCTGACTGCCTCCTGTCTACCCCTCACTCCCCCGACCACCCTCCTGAACATTCCCCACACGCTGACTGCCTGCCTGACTGACCACCCTACCTCACTGACTACACTCCCACCTCCCCATTGGACCCCCGATTCACCCCTACCTTCCCCAACCCCTGACTATCCCCACACCTCCCGACTACATCCCAGCACACCTGACTATCCCCCCAAACTCCTGACTACCCACCGACCATCCTCCACCTCCCCAACCCCTGACTTGCCCCCGACCAAAGACTATACCTCATCCCGACTACCCCTTCACCCCCCACAACTGACTATCCGACCACCCTAACCCATTATACCTGCTCCCCCAACCCTCACCCACTTACCTTTCACACTTAACTTCTTGCTGGCTTCTCAAAGTGGCTGGGACCTTTAACCTGACCTGCTTTATGATAGCTAGTGCTGTAAAAAGAGGGCATGGTTTCATTTCCCCTTATACTGCTGCCCTGCATAGAAAAGTCTCTGGAACCGGTATGCTGCACGTTTCTCAGCAGACCCAAGCCAGCAGGTCAGCAAGAAATGTGCAGCTCTCGACTAAGGTAAGTAAAAAGGAGCAGAGTGGCAACCTAACTCTGATTTCCACTCTACAAGAGTTCTGGCCCAATATTCTAATTCCCTCTTGAATGCCCCATTTGAACCTGCCTCCTCCACACTATCGGCAGTTCATTCCAGTTGAGGCCGAAGCCCCATAACCTCCTTGCTCTTGTATTCTATTATTAATAGAATAAAGCTTCAGATCCTGTAAGCTTTATTAACTGTTCTCTCAACCTGCCCTAACACCTTCAATGGCTTATGTACATATACACCCAGGTTCTGCCCCTGCACTTCTTTTAGAATTGTACCTTTTTATTTTATATTATCTGTGTTTTTGAATCATATCACACTTCTCCGCCACTTTTCTGCCTATTCCAACAACTTGTCTATATCCTTTTGAAGTCCTCCTCACAGTTTACAATTCTTCCAAGTTTTGTATCATCCACAAACTTTGAAATTGTGCCCTGTACACCAAGGTGTAGGTCATTAATATATATTAGGAAGAGCAACATCAACCCCTGGGGAATTCTACTACAAACCTTTCTCCAGTCCAAAAAACATTCATTAATAACTACTCTGTTTGCTGTCATGTAGCCAATTTTGTATCCATGTTGACACTGTCCCTTTTATTCCATGAGCTATAACTTAGCTCACAAGTTGTTGTGCGGCACTATATCACATGCCTTTTGGAAGTCATGTACACCACATCAACAGCATGACCCTCATCAACCCTTTCTTTCACTTTAAAAAAACTCTAAGTTAGTTAGACCCGATTTACCCTTCACAAATCCATCCTGGCTTTACTTAATTAACCCACATTTGCCTGAGTGGTTATTAATGTCCCAAATTATTATTTCTAGAAGCTTCCCCACCATGGAAGTTAAACTGACTGGCCTTTAGTTGTTGGGCTTAGCTTTACACCCTTTTTCGAACAAAGGTGTAAGATTCACAATTCTCCAGTCCTCTGGCACTACTCCTGAGTCTAGGGAAGACTGGAAAATTATGTCCAGAGCCTCCGCAATTTCTATTCGCACTTCCCTCAGTATCCTTGGATGCCTTTCATCTTGCCCTGGTGCCTTGTCAACTTTAAATACAGACAGCCTATCCAAAGCCTCCTCCTTATCAATGTTAAACCCTTTAAGTGTCTAAATTATCTCCTCTTTCACCTTGACCTGGGCAGCACCTTCTTCCTTGGTAACAACAGATGCCAAGTAACCATTTAATACCTCAGCCTTGCCCCCTACCTCCATGTGTAAATCCCCTTTTTGATCCCTAATCAGCCCCACTTCTCCTGTTACCACCCTTTTACTATTCGTATGCCTATAGAAGACTTTGGGATTCCCTTTTATATTAGCTGCCAGTTTATTTTCACACACCCTAATTGCTTCTCTTATTTGCTTTTCCACTTCCCGTTTGACCCTTCTATATTCAGCTTGGTTCTTGGCTGTATTATCTGCCTGACATCTGAGATAAGCACACTTTTTCTTCTTCATCTTAATCTCTATCTCTTTTGTCATCCAAGGAGCTCTGGATTTGTTTGCCCTTTCTTTCCCCTTCGTGGAAATGTACCTTGACCTTGCCTGAACTCTCTTCTTTAAAGGTAGCCCATTGTTCAGTTATCGTTTTTCCTCCAACCTTTGATTTCAATTATCTGGCCCAGAGCCATTGTTGCCACATTGAAGTTAGCTTTCCCCCCAGCTAATTATTCTTATTCATTATTCATCTGTGCATCGATCCGAGGCATAAAACACAACAACTGGCAACGAGGATAATGGAGAATAGTTTAAATTTACCAGCTCCTGCACTTTTCCTTTCTTTGCCAGGTGATCCGCCCAGAGATGTCAAAGAAATGTTGAGCCTATGAAACAATACATGGCAGTGTTACAGCAATTGGCTTCTATGTGAAAATTTGGCACACTAACTAATGAACTAATTCATGACCAATTAATTAAGAAGACTTCAATTTCACTAATTAGGGAACACCTTGTCATGGAGGATGATTTAACCTTAGAAAAAACATCAACCCTGGCATTATCTATATTGAGCAACAAACTATGCCACAGTTATTTTTCACAGCTTTCTCTCATTCCTGTGACAGACACTCTGCAAACTTATGACAAATCAATTATTTCAATTATTTTTGGGAATGATCACAGTTCCAGTGCTTAAATATCACCCTGGACAGGTTCACATTCTATGTAGCCAAAGGCCTTATGGGGGTAAACCTTTGATAGGCTAGGCTTCAACCTTACTGACACTACTGGAGCACACATTAATGTGATCAGTGTCACAGACTGTATACATAAGTATTCTTCGTTATTTGCTGGATTTGGGGAGATTAAGCTGTACTGTCATGCTCCTGGCATCAACACATCAATCCCACCAATTTTGTAAAATCTGAGACGGTTGCCATTTGCAGTCCATACCAAATGTCACAGGAGCTGAAATGCAGAGGTAAATTGACTCATTGCCATGGATATCAAACATAGGCACTGCATGATACAAAAATAACCAACTTAGACTGTGCATTCATACAGGTAATTTGATAAGGTGGATTCAAAATTGGCTTAGTAGTAGGAGACAGAGGGTGATGACAGAAAGCTGCTTTAGTGACTGGAAGCCAGTGTCCAGTGGCATACCTCAGGGATCTGTGCTGGGTCCCCTATTATTCGTCATTTATATAAACGACATAGATGACTATGTGGGGGATTAGTAAGTTTGTGGATGACACAAAGATTGGCCGGGTGGGTAACAGTGAGGTTGAGTGTCTTGGGCTACAGGAAGATATAGATGGGATGGTCAAATGGGCAGATAAGTGGCAGATGGAATTTAACCCTGAAAAGTGTGAGGTGATACACTCCAGAAGGAGTAATTTGACAAGGAAGTATTCAATGAATGGCATGACACTAGGAAGTTCTGAGGAACAAAGGGACTTTGGCGTGTGTGTCCATAGATCTCTGAAGGCGGTGGGGCATGTTAGTGGGGTGGTGAAAAAGGCATATGGGACACTTGCCTTTATCAGTCGAGGCATAGATTACAAAAGTAGGTAGGTCATGCTGGAGTTGTATAGAACCTTGGTGAGGCCACAGCTGGACTACCATGTGCAGTTCTGGTCGCCACATTATAGGAAGGATGTGATTGCACTGGAGGGGGTGCAGAGAAGATTCACCAGGATATTGCCTGGGATGAAACATTTAAGTTATGAAAGGAGGTTGGATAGACTTGGGTTGTTTTCGTTGGAGCAGAGAAGACTGAGGGGCGACCTGATCGAGGTGTACAAGATTATGAGGGGCATGGACAGGGTGGATAGGGAGCAGCTGTTCCCCTTAGTTGAAGGGTCAGTCACGAGGGGACACAAGTTCAAGGTGAGGGGCTGAAGGTTTAGGGGGGGATGTGAGGAAAAACGTTTTTACCCAGAGGGTGGTGACGGTCTGGAATGTGCTGCCTGGGAGGGTGGTGGAGGCGGGTTGCCTCACATCCTTTAAAAAGGACCTGGATGAGCACTTGGCACGTCATAACATTCAAGGCTATGGGCCAAGTGCTGGTAAATGGGATTAGGTAGGTAGGTCAGGTATTTCTCAGGTGTCGGTGCAGACTCAATGGGCCGAAGGGCCTCTTCTGCACTGTGTGATTTTGTGATTGACCTTAAGGTGGTCAACAAAGCAATCATTCCAGACAAATATCCACTTCCTACAATCTAAGAACTATCAGTATAATTCCATGACTTGACAATCTTCACAAAGCTCGATATGAGATGGAGCTTTTCCAGGTTCCACTAGCAAAGCCCAGTCGATATCTTACAGCTTTTGTTAATCACAAAAGCATGTTTTCGTACCACAGAATGTCCTATGTCCTAAGTTCAGCACCTAGGGCTTTCCAGGAGATCGTTTATTCAGTCTTGTCAGGTATTGAGGGGATGTTCAACCTACTTTGCGACTTCATTGTCCACGAAGGGACGATGCAGAACACAGTAGTTATCAGTGGTACTCAACTTGCACAACACAATTTGATGCTCAACCAGGAAAAATACACATTTACAGCACCAGAGATTGACTTTCTCAAGAGTCAACATCAGAGTGACAGCAGCTGGAGTAAGCCCAACACATGACAACATAAAAGCCGTATGCACTTCTGACCCCATCTATTGTGAAAGAATTAACTTCATTCCTCGGTACGACCAACTTTTATCACAAATTCATCCCTAAGTAGGCAGAGATTGAGGAGCCTCTTTGGAAGCTACTACACAAAGATGCACAATGGGAATGGACAATTGCACAGCAAACAGAAATTAACATGATAAGGGTGAAGATAGCCATCTCATTTCATCTGCATTCCAACCCATATGCAGAAAAGTATGTCACAATGGATGTGTCAGGAAATGCAGTTGGAGCTGTTACACTACTTTGAAGGAAGCAAACAACCAATTGCTTATGCATTGCGTCTGTTGTCGGAACATAGGAGCAGGAGTAGGCCATTCGGCCCATCCCACCTGTTCCACCATTCAGTTAGATCATGGCTAACCATCCAACTCAACACCACCTTCCTGCACTATCACCATATCCTTTGATGTCATTAGTATCTAGAAATCTATTGATTTCTGTCTTGAACACGCTCAATGACTGAGCTTCCACAACACTCGGTTAGAGAATTCCAAAGATTCACCACCCTCTGAGTAAAGAAATTTCTCCTCAGTCTCAAATGGCCTTCCCCCATTTCTGAAACCGTGTCCCCTGGTTGTAGACTCACCAGCCGCAGGAAACATCCTAACTACACCTACCCTCTCATGCCCTGTAAGAATTTTGTAAGTTTCATTGAAGTCATCTCTCATTCTTCGAATAACTAGAGAACACAGGTCTAGTTTCCTCAATCTGTCTTCATAAGACAATCCCGCCATCCCAAGGATTAGTCTGGTGAACCCCCGTTGCACTCCCTCTATGACAAGTATATCCTTCCTTAAATAAGGAGACCAAAACTGTACACAATAATCCAGGTGCGGTCTCACCAAGGGTCTGTACAATTGCAGCAAGACATCTTTACTCCTATATTCGAATCCACTTGCAATGAAGGCCAACATGCCATTTGCCTTCCTAATTGCTTGCTGCACCTGCATGCTAGCTTTCCATGACTCATGAACAAGGACACCCAAGTCCCTTTAGTCATCAATACTTCCCAACCTCTCACCATTTAAGAAATACTCTGCCTTTCTGTTTTTTTTTACCAAAGTGGATAACTTAACACTTAGTCACATTATATTCCATCTGCCATGTTCTTGCCCATTCACTTCGCCTGCCCAAGTCCCCTTGAAGCCTCCTTGCATCCTCCTCACAATTTACATTCCACCTAGTTTTGTGTCACCAGCCAATTTGAAAATATAACATTTGGTTGCCACATCCAACTCATATAGACTGTGAACAGCTGGAGCCGCAGCACTGAATCTTGTGTTACCCCACTAGTCACAGCCTGCCATCCTGGGAATGACCCATTTATTCCTACTCTCTGAATTCTGTCTGTTAAACAATTCTCAATCCATACCAATATATTACCCCAAATCTCATGTGCATCTAATTTTGTTTACTAACCTCCTCTGTGGGACCTTATCAAAAGTCTTCTGAAAATTCAAATACACCACATCCACTGGTTCTCCTTTATCTATGCTGTAAGTAACATCCTCAAAAAACTCCAACAGCTTTGTCAAACATAATTTCCCTTTCATAAATCCATGTTGACTCTGCTCAATCAGATCATTATTTTCCAAATGTCTAGTTATCACATCTTTTATAATAGATTCTAACATTTTTCCTACTACTGACACCAAACTAAGAGGTTTGTAGTTCTCTGTTTTCTCTCTCTCTCCCTTCTTAAATCGTAGGGTTACACTTGTTACTTTCCAGTTTGCAGGAACCTTTCCAGGAGCTATGGAATTTTGAAAGAAAATCACCATTGCATCCACTATCTCTATAGCCATCTCCAACAACACTCTGGGATGTAGCCCATCTGATCCAGGGGATTTACCAGCCTCCAATCCAATTTTTTTTTTGAGTACTACCTCTTTAGTAAAGAGAATAAACTCTGATGGAGAGTGGGAAGCACTAGCCTGCATCTAGGCTTGTGAAAGTTGTCACTTGTATCTTTAAGGTAGAAAGTTCACTCTCCACGCTAATCATTCAGAACTACAACCTCAAATTCATGGATTTCAGTGCCGCCAGAGACCTTTATATCTCAAAGGCTATTTCTTTATTTAGAGAAAATAGACAAGCTGAACTCTAAGAAATGGCTTGATGTACATATGTTTGTTTTGGGGATGGTTTAATTTAATCTAAGTTCTTTAGTTTTTCAAGGGGGAAAAGATGTAGCATTCAATTGTTAGGTGTTTGATTGTGTGTGTTTGGTATCTCTTCTCTGTTCTCAGTGTGTGATTAGTTAGGCCTGGGTGTGGTTATTGAAAAAAGTGAACTAAACTGAGGCTAGCAGCTGTAAGCATGAGTGCAGACATTTTAAAGCATTAAAAAAGACTCTTGTTGCACACATATACGATTGTGTATCATATCTGTGTATCTCCAAGGTATAATACTCAATACCTCCAGTTATCTCTGCCTCACCATTCTTTCTGTCTCTCTAAGTATCCATCCCAGTCTCTCTCTCTTTCCCACTTCCCCCATCCTCCCCAACCCCCAGTCTCTCCCCTCTCCTGACCCAAAAACAAACCTGGTACCTGGCTCCCACGCCCATGATGAAAATTCAAACTCAGGTGTCCATATACATAAATCATTAAAGTGGTTAACAGATATCTGGATAAGTTGCATTTATAAATAGATAAATAGAAAATAAAAGCACCACACTTCAGGAAAGATGTGGTCTTAGAAAAGGTAGAGCAGCGGTTAACCAGGATGTTACCAAGGATGACAGACTTCAGTTATGAGGAGATGTTGGAAAAGTTAGGACTGTTCTCATTGAAATAGAGAAAATTAAAATGTAACTCAATAGAGATTCCATGGTGATGATGTGTTTTGCCACAGTAAATATGAAAAAAAATTCTCTTTGGTGAATGGATTAATAACTAGAGGTTTTGGATTCTAAGTAATTCAAAAAAGATGTAGATGGGAAATGAGCAGAAATGTTTTCATTGAGAAAGTTGTTGGATTTGAAAAGCTTTACGTCAATAGGTAATGGAAGCTGATTCCATAAATAAAACTGAGTTGATCAGGCACTTGAGGATGCAGAACTTACAAGGTTACGGATAAAAAGCAGGAATGTGAGACTTGGCATGACTGTTCTTTCAAAAACTAAAAAACAGGCATGATGGTCTGAATGTTCTCCTTCTCTGTTCGAAATTCCTCTAATTATTCCTGGTATATCTCATGTCATTTAGGCGTTAGGCTGGATGTACTTTATGTGACAGCAGCCTAATGCATGCCTGCTGTAGCTATGCCACTGCTGCTGGATATTTCAGTGATATATCCAGTTAAATGCATGGAATTTGTCATACAAAGCTTAGCATATAATAACTCTCACCATCTGATTCTGCTGCATGTTGAAGTCACAGAAGAGCTTTCTGGAGATTGGAACCCAAGATCTGCATCATTCTGAGCATTTGTGAAAGATATTCCCATAGTGTGAAGGGCATCTGCCAAAGTGGATCCATTGCAGATTTTCCTGAAGTTGTCACATAGTACTTGGTGGGCTTAAGTTCAAAAAACAATTACATGCACTGGACATTCATTGATGCTATGAAAGAAGCATAAGTATAAACCTTCAGTTCCAAACAGGGCAACACTCCATTCACCCACTTGTTGAAAAGACTGCTGCATCAGTGAATGGCAGCATTCTTTATATTGCTGTACTTCTATTCAATTCACTTCCTGCTATCACCATGTATAAAGCCTTGGGGCAGCATTTTCCAGTTGGCAAGCAGGGGCGGGGCCCATTCCCCAACGCGTAAAATGACACGGGGTGACATCGGGCGTGCGTCCCAACGTCACCCCGCGTCATTTAGATCCTCAGTTTGGCGGGCGCACAGCCGACCTGTCAACGGCCTATTAAGACTATTAAAAAAGTAATTAAAATGATTAATGGACCTGCCCGTCCAACCTTAAGGTTGGGGGGGCAGGCGAAGAGCCCAGGCGGCCTTCAGAAAATATATGAAACCTCATCCTCGGGCGGGATGAGGTTTCATGAGGGATTTAAAATTTGTGTTACATTTTTAATAAAAATAATTGACATGTCCCAGCTCATGGGAGGGGATATGTCAATGAAATTTTTTTCACCCTTTATTATCTTTATAAAAGTAACACTGATCTCCCTGAGGCAGCACTTTGCCCCAGGGAGACCTGTGAGCTTTTACATGCGAATGCATGAAAGAGTGCACTCCCAGCTCAGGGAATCCCCTCCCCCGCCCACACAGGGAGCGCATAGCCCACCCGCTCGTGCCCACTCCCGCACAACGCTCCCCACCCCTCCTCCATGCTGCCCTTGAGTTCACTTTTAATTTACAGCTGCATCCTTTTAATGAGCTGAATCTGTGCACTATTTCATCCCCTTCCACCCCCAAATCTGGCAGAAAGCTTAATCCAGGCAAAGAACTTGAAATATGTACCTAATCAGGTCAGCCCCAGGAAATCTGGAAAAAAAAAATCATGGTTTATCTAATTCATCTTCTACCAACTTGACAGGTAAGACAATAATGGAGTTGTTGACTAATCTTGTCAATCAATCTCTATTAGTTAGTTATAACAGACCCAATCATGGGGTTGTATTTTACGTGCCCTGCCAGGCATGTTTTGGGCAGGGGGGCCATGTGAAATAGGGCGAGTGCCCACCCCACCACCTTCCCATCCACCTGCACCATAAAAGGGGGTGGGGTGGGCACTTGCCCTATTTCACATGGCCCCCCAAAATCGGCAGGCCACCCACCATATTCAAATAAGTAATCAAGGGTCAATTAGGATTGTTACAAAGCCAATTGACCCTGATAATACGCTGCCCATGCCATAAAACGGTTGGCGTGGGCAGTTGGGTGGGAGCGGGTAGCCCAATTTTTTTAATGAAGTTCTTCAAAGAGCGGGAAGGAACATGGGGCTCAATCTTCAGGGGCTGTCTGTTGCCGATCGGGGTGCAACCTCTCCCAAGCTTGAACTGCCCTTCCTTTCTACACGCCCAGAGCCTTAAACCAAACCCCTCTCCCAACCCACCTCCCTGACCTGCCCAAACCTTCCCTGCCCAAGACCACAGCCTTACCTGCTCCGGGGATCCATGCACCTTCTTCTTACTTATTGCACTTCAGGCAGTGGCCATTGATGCAATCATGGCACTGCCAGGACTGATGGAGCTGCTAGCCAACCCGATTGGCTGGCAGCTCCAGAGGGCGGGGCTTCCTCCCAGTGAGGAGCAGAAGACCCACTTGGCTCTTGTTTAGCCAGCCTGCAGCACTTTATGGCTGTGGAGCCATTTGCCACCCCCCCACCCCTCCAACCATACTATTTAGCCCATGAGATGAGGAAATCTCCCCAAATGGGAACCATAGTCCCATCATTGATCCAAAGTCACCTGTTCATCCCAAGCATGCTACACTTATTATACGTCATAGAATCATAGGGCAGAATTTTATGTTCTGCAGGCAGGCGTGCGACTGACCCAAATGGGCGCATAAATTGCGCGAGATAATGTCGGGCGAGCGTCCTGACATCATCGTGCGCTCGCACGGTATTTCGCTCGGCGGGCACGCGCAAAAGTCACAAGAGCGCCCAGCAACAATTAAGCGGGCTATTAAGACCATTAACAGCGCAATTATAAGCAATTTTCGTGGCCCGCTCAACCTTACGGTTGGCAGACGGGCCAATCGGTCAGGTGGCCTTTACTTTTTTGATGAAAACTCATCCAAGGACAGGATGAAATCTCCATTAGGATATAAAATAAAAAGAAATATCTGGGGACAGCATTTTTATGAGGTATGCTTTCAGGTGCTTGATTGTGCTGCATGGACATTTTTTGCAGCATTTCTGTGCTTTCTTCTATTATTTGGAGGTCTGCAGCTCCCTAAGGCAGCTGTCTGCCTTCAGGGAGCTCAGTGGAAGTGCTCACCTGTGCCTGCGGTGACGTCCTCGCCTGCCCCTACCTCGGCGGCGCTGAGCTTCTCAGTTAATTGGTCAGCCAGCGCGAAATCGGGGTCGGGGGCCTGTTTCCCGACCACCCCCGGGCCCGCTGATTGCGCGTGCCTGACAAGCGCAAAATTCAGGCCATAGAATAGTACAGAATGGAAGGGGACCATTTAGCCTATCAGGACTGTGTAAACTCTTTTGAAGAGTAATTTAGCTAGTCTCACTCTCCTCCTAGTTCCCCTATCCCTACATTTTTCTTTAGCCTTCAAGCATTTTCCAACTGCTTTTTGAAGGCTATTTAATCTATATCCACCACACGATCTGGCAGTGCATTCCAAATCCTAACCAATCACTGCAAAAAAATGTTTTCCTCAAGTTGTCTCTGCTTTTGTCACCTTGAATCTTTATCCCCTGGTTATCAACGCTTCAGGAATTGGAAATAATTTATCTTCTTTTGCTCTATCTAAACTCTTCATGATTTTAAACACCTCTATTAAATCTTATCTTAGCCATCTCTCAAATTACTCATATACTTTGTCCCAAAATAGTATTTTCTGAAAAAAGATACCCAATTTCTTTTGAGTAAATCTACACTTTCTGTTTCCACCTTTATGTGCAGGCCAAGTCCTCTGGTTCTACTTTTCTGGAGAAGATGAAACAGCTTGTCCTGGTCTTCATTATCTAGTTTCTTTAGAAGCTGAAAGAAAACACAATCAGATCACCTCTCAACCTTCTCTTTTTCAGTGCCTCTAACCCATCAATCATTCTGGTTGCACCCTTTTGTACCCTCAATAGCTGCAATATCCTCTCTGTACTGTGTTGACCAGACTACATGATATTCTCAGTGCAATCCAACTAGCAATTTATATAGTTACAGGATTACCTCACTACTTCAGCTCAATTTTGATAAACAGCTGATTTGCTGTAAATGTCAGTATATGCATATATGTGTGTAGATGTACATGGTTCAGTGAGTGATTTTGTCCATATCAGTAATGTTGTTCATAAAACACTGTGTAGTTGTGAGTTTCCTTATAAATGAAGAGGATTGCACTTCACATTGTAAGAATCAAGCTAAAAGCCAACTTTTTTAGGAAAGGAAAATTTGCTCTTTATTTACTTTAGTTATAAAAAAGTTCATGTTTGCCAAAAGCAAAGAACTGCGGATGCTGGAAATTCAAAACAAAAACAAAAACAGAAATACCTGGAAAAACGCAGCAGGTCTGGCAGTATCGGTGGAGAAGAGCACAGTTGACGTTTCGAGTCCTCATGACCCTTCAACAGAACTAAGTAAAAATAGGCTTATTTTTACCCCTATTTTTACTTAGTTCTGTTGAAGGGTCATGAGGACTCGAAACGTCAACTGTGCTCTTCTCCACCGATGCTGCCAGACCTGCTGAGTTTTTCCAGGTATTTCTGTTCTTGTTTTTGTTCATGTTTGCCAACTCTATTTCATTTAATTTAAGCCAAGTATCTTCCGTGCAGCAGGCAGTTTAAAATATGATAAACTTTCTGGTATAAGTTATTCAGCTGCATGAATTTGTATTGCACATTTTAATGAAAAATACAGCTGTTAGTAAATGCTGACTCCAGACAAAAAAAAATTCTAGATTTTACAAAAAGGAAATGGGATAGAGATCCACTATACAGGCTGCCTGCTCACTATTGTGTCAATCTTGTTTCTCCTGCCTTTTGTAGTGGTTACAGTACCTGCGTACAATTTAGTGCAAATATAATGAAAATAATGATTTGAGTCCAACTTTCCATTATTTGTACCTCATTTGCATTATTTCAAGTTCTTGTCAATATAAAAACACTATCCAGGGTTGTTTGCCACTTCAGAGAAGGTGGACAAGCCACTCGTAAATAATGAACTGTACAATACTTCCCTATTGGGAGATTATTTTGCTATTCTTTCAGTGGCACTGCATGAAAAAATGCAAAGAGCTGGATTTTAAGGAAGCTCTTCAAGAAGGAGGGGTGTTTATGGAGGGAATTCCCAGAGTGTAGGGCCTATGCAGCTGAAGGTATGGCTGCCTGTGGTGGGTCGAAGAGAGGGGGCATACATAGAAGAGGCTGGAGTCATGGTATCAGAGATTTCAGGAGAACTGTAGTACTTGTGCATAGTAGCAGTGTGAAACAGCTAGGTTCATCTGTTGTTCAAACTTTTGAGATACCTTGCCCTTCCAGGGTAACCTGAGGTAGACTGGGCACTTTTCAGAGCCGAAGGTGACGACCTTAGGCCCATTCATGAGTTTGCGCAGTATAATCTGATCAGGGTAGTCATTATCCCGCAGGATGCCTTTGATGTGCCCTATTTTGGCATCAAGCTTGCATGGTGAGCAAATGGCTCAGGCCCTATTTACAAACTTGCCGATAAGGCCAATCTTATAGTGCATGGAACTGTAAGAATCCCAATGCATATAGAAGTCAGAAGAAGAGCAGGCTTTACTCAATAGCCCAATTGCAGACAACATCATTGTAAGACAGAGAGTTAATGAATCATCCGTAAAATTTGAAGAGGCACTAAAATCATTTGACATTTATTTCATTCTAAGAAGTAATAAAATACTCAAAGGAGCTAAATTCAATAAGAGAGTCCAACTGCCAAGGAACCAGTCAATTCATTCATCAATGATCTATACAGGATGATGGAAGGTTGTGAATATGGAGATTAAAGTCTGAACTCAGAGACAGAATAGTGGCAGGAGTAATAGATGATGTTCTCTGACTTCCTACAAGCAAAGGAAGACCGAACCCTGGAAAAGGCAACCTAGATAGTTAAATAGTCAGAAAATCATTAACAGCACAGGACAAGCTTAAGGGGAGACAATGAAACTTGGTGCAGAGGCTAACTCCCAGTCCAACTTGTCAGGCCACAAAGACACAGGGACACTCTCAGTCAGGGAAAGCAATTCCTGAACTGGCCAGCAGAGTGACCATGCCAGTGCTGTGGAGCGAAGAGCCCTCACAGGCAAGATCAATCTCCTGCAAGTTCAGCCCAATTCTTCCAATGCAACAGGATTGGATGCTATAGAAAACTGTGCAAGGCAAGAACTCTGAAATGCACAGAAAGACCTAAGATGATTCACGAGGTTGAGACTGCAAACCCAGAAGACACACAGCCATGCTTCTTGGGTGAGGTCCAAGATTTTGTTTTCTCATTGCTATGGGCATGTGAAGCAGTGGCACTGTTGACGGCTGAGTCGGTGAGATAGAGTGTGTGGAAGACAGCTTGAATGCATGTGGTGACCCAGGGAAGAGGAACATCAAAAGGAGAGTTCAAAACCCTGGAGGTGAATCCTTGCGAAAGGCGCCTGAGAGAAAGCGTCGGTTTGGGAGAAGATTCCAAAGTGGGTTTTTGGGACGTGAAGATTGGAAACCTTTGTGTGAAAGACAGGGCGCAGTGAGAGCAGTTGTCTGGGGGAAGTTGAGGAGAGATCCGTAGCATCTGGTTGAGGTGGCATCTGTCACTTGATTTCAGAGGGTGCTATAGATTTACATGGACGGTGGACTTACTGTGGACATTAAAGTACAAGATAGCTTTTGTAACTTGTGTTATCCTTACAAATCTGCATATATCTGTAAAGGCATAGTTGTGGGTGAAGGGGTATTGTAATATAGTTCATCTTTACTTGTTGAATAAATGTTTTATTCTTTTGTTAAAAGTTCAACAGCTGACTACTGTGACTATGTTCAGTAGCTACTCACCACATATCTAAACAAACAAATAAAAGTTAGGACCTATCAAGTTGGGTTCCACTCCGGGATCAGGCTTGTCCAGGGGGTAACCTCAGCTGGGATCATAACATGACCAACACCCTCCCAACATGGGTGGGAGCTGAAAAAGATGGTTTTGGTCTTCCCAATGTTTTGCCAGAAGAAACAATGGTTTATCAAAGACTGGATGTTGGACAAGTGACCTGACAGCTCCAAGACATTGAAAGAGTTGAGAGAGTTGGTGGAGAGTCAGAACAGGGTGTCATCACTGTTCTTGTAGATCTTGACCAGATTTCTGCAGATAATGGCACCAAGGAGTAGATATAGGTGAAGAAAAGGAGGAGACTAAGGATAGATGCAGGTTATAATGTATGGGTGGGGGGAAAAGATATTGGCTGGGATTTTCCCTGAAATTGGCAAAGTCCAAAATTGGTGGGGAAATTGGCATTTGACCTGCCAACAGCAATGGCGGAATTTCACGTTGTTTAGTGTGGAGTGTTGTCAAAAAAATTCGGAATCATGTGTTTTATGTTGGATCGCTGGCAGGCAGCATTGGATTCGTGTGCCCTGCTGTGGCCTCACAGCTTCAGTAATCCGGGCGCCATATTTAAAGGCCGCCCCTGCACCGAGCTAGGATCTCCTTATCTCCAAGGGATAGGAAGCTGCTAGGAATTGATGGCTGCTAAGCTAGTAAACATGCTGGCCCCAAATTTAGCAATGCCTCCCTTGAGCACCTACTAGGCGTGGTGAAGGTCCGCCGCAATGTCCTCTACCCCCGCTCTGGGTGAAGACCAGTAAGTAAGGTCACCAATCCAGCATGGGAGGCAGTGGCAGTGATGGTCAGCACCAACGCACTCTAAAAGAGAACAGCCACCCAATGCTGAAAGATGGTGAATGATCTCCTCCATTCCACCAGGGTAAGTCACTCTTCTCATCACTCTCAACTCACACTCACAAACCCATCACACGTCCTCAGGGATCTCATTCACTGTCAGCTTAATGGACATCATCACTCACTCTCTCACACACAAATTCAGCTGCCCTATGGATCATGTCCTCATCCCATCCATGGCACCAGTTACCACCCACACACGCAGGCATCCTTCTCACCTGGCCTGGCATACGTCCTACTTATACTCTCTCCATATGTCTTCATGCAGGACAAGCTGGCACATAACAAAAGGGAGGTTGCAGACTGGTGGAGGAATGCCCAACATCAAAGTCCTGACAGACTTTGAAAATAGAGTCATCCAGCTGGCCGTCGAGGGTGTGGACTGTTCCTGTACTGACAGCAAGGTTGGCGGCGCTCAACCAAGTGAGGATGCAGCATTGCAACATCCATTAGGCAACCATGCTGTGAGTGATGTGTCCTGTTTCACAGGCTACTGCCATGTACTAATTATCTCTCTTTGCTTTCGCTGTAACATCTGGGAAGCAGCCAAGGGGGTCCACGAGCCAGGTCCTCGATCCCAGCCCCAAGGAAATTCGGAAGAGGAATCTGCCGACATTAAAGATCCATCACAGCACACACCCACACCCTCCAGCAGCACGGAGACACATACCCCGGTGGGACCTAGTTCTAGAGTAGCCTCAGGGTCACAGTCTGGTGAGCACATTGCACTGTCTGATCCACAGCAGGCAGCGGCAGGGACACACCAGGGTGTCGGCACTCAAAGGATTACTGGAGACCAGGAATCTGCTGAGTTTGAGTCAGATGAGGAGCCTCTGGAGTCGATCATACCTCAGTTGCTGGAGGTGCAAAGACAAGCTCAGGAACATCGATGTCTGCTGCACTCCTCAGATTGCGTGTTGCGATGGAGGACACCGTCCACCTTCAGGTTGAGATGATAGCACCAACATGCTAATGCACCGAGGCCAACACTGGTAGGAAGGCGGCTGCCATGGAGTCCTAGGTCCAGGACATTGGTCCTGCACTGCTGCAGGAGCTGCAGTCCAGCGCTTAAGCGCGTGCCTTGTGAGAGGGTAGCATGGCCTTTTGAGCTCACTCCAGCTGCCCCTTCCTCTCAAGGAGTCAGCCAGGAGCCCTCAGGCACTCACAGGGAGGAGGATTAGCAGGTGCACACCCCAGGCCATCCACCCAGATGACTCCAACAGTGACCAGCCCACCCGAATCCCCCTTCCTATGACCCCAACAGCTCCAGCTCCGCCAGCCAAGGGGTTGGCATTTTCAGACAGCAGGACCCCGAAAGTAGGCCAAGGCCCTCCAAGTCTCAGCCTTCCAGAGAACGCCTGCTGAGGTAATCACAGACAGTGTGTAACAGTCAGCAGGCTGTCTCTACTTCCACTGTGGATGTTGCAGATGCACCAAGATGTAGCAGTAGGGTTAGAAAGGTCAAGAAGATGTGGTTGCACAATGTGGACACGGGTGTTAATCACTTGTATGTAATGTTGACCATTGGAAATACACTCCCAAGAATGTCTTTGTCAATGGCTCCTTGTTATGGTGAGCAATGTTCGGGTCAATCAGATGTGAAAACTTGGTTCCCGCACAAAATGAAGGCAAGTCTTGCAGTCCAGGGCCTTTCCCCAGGGCAGAGTGTAACCTTTTGAGCACAGTGATTGTCCGACTTCAAAGTCACTCTCCAGATCAGTGATGCCCACTCCTCGATGTGGCTTCTATTTGCTGCAAGAATATCGTACCCGAGTGTCATTGGGTTCTATGATGTTCCCTGTGTGCTCTCAGCACCTTAGAGGCAGGGTTTCCCCCCCGGCCCTACCACCTTGTCAGCATTCCTGACGGGCGAAGATATGATGCTGAAGGGAACAGGTGATGAAGCCTGCCAAAGGATCAAGTGCTGTTAAAGTGCATACGCCTGCTGTGTCTCAGCATTCTTCTCCATGATATATATCCCTCTCACAGAGCGTATGTACGCTGCCCTTGGCCAGACAGGTGTCAGACGTTCCCAGGTGCAATGTGAAGATCTCAGGAGTGTCCTCACTGCATCTGTTCATCATCCTCCTGGAATCTTGTGGCAATGAGGGCATCATGAGCACGTCTGCCTCGTTTGGCCAGTGCAATAGCCTCATCACCTGCATCCCCACCTTCCAGGGCCTCATTACCCTCATCCCCTTTGACTTCCGCCTCATCAGAGGAGACGTGCAGCTCTTCCATCTCCTCACCATCCAGGTCCTCCCCGCTTTGCATCAGCAGCGTGTGTAGTGTGCAGCAATCCACTATTATGCATGACACCCTTTGGGGAGTGTATTGCAGTGCTCTGCCAGATCTGTCAGGGCACCAGGACCTAATTTTCAAGATCTCTATGGTGTGCTCCATCAAACTCGGGTTGCAGCATGAGCCTCATTGTACATTTCCTCCACAGAAATCTGAGGCCACTGTACAGACGTCATCAGCCACGGCGTTTGTGGGTAGCACTTGTCCCTGAGGAACCAAACCCTGCAGCCTGTGATGTCTTAAGAAGATATCAGGGATCTGAGACCTGCTGAGGAAGTAGTAGTCATGGATGCTTCCGTTGTATCTTGTACATACCTGCATGATCCATTTGTTATGGTCGCAGACCAGCTAAACATTGAGAGAGTGGAAGAATTTGTGGTTCACACGCTGGGCTACTTGTTGCCAGGGAGATTTAAGAGCCACGTTAGTGCAGTTGATGGCACCCTGCACCTGTGGGAATCTGTAAATCTGAACAAATCCCAGCACTCTTGCTGCCTGGCTTGCCTGATTCTCTGTTGAAGTTGACAAAGTTGTGAGTCTTGGCAAAAATGGTGTCCATGACCTCCTGAATACATTTGTGGGTGGAGGCTTGCGAGATCCCACAAAGGTCCCCAGTAGAGTCTTGGAAGGAGCCACTGCTGTAAAAAAATAAGTGTAGCGGTCACATTCACTGCCACTTGCAGTGGATTCCCTCCGAGAACCTATTCGCACCAAATCCAGCAGTAGGTGTAGAAGAATGAAAGCGTAGAATGTAATAAAGGAGATGTGTATGGTGAGGCATAAAGGAAAGATTCAATGATGGTTTGTCAGTGAGGTCATAGGAACTACAAGATAAAAACGAAAAACTGTGGATGCTGGAAATCCAAAACAAAAACAAAAGTACCTGGAAAAACTCAGCAGGTCTGGCAGCATCTGCGGATAGGAGCACAGTTAACATTTTGAGTCCGAATGACCCTTCAACAGAACTAAGTAAAAATAGACGAGAGGTGAAATATAATCTGGTTTAAGGGTGGGAGGGTGGGGGGGGGTTGGAACAAGAAGAGCTGGATAGAGGGCCAGTGATAGGTGGAGAACCGAAAGATGTCACAGACAAAAGGGCAAAGAGGTGTTGAAGGTGGTGATATTATCTAAAGGAATGTGCTAATTAAGGGTAGAAAGCAGGACGAGCAAGGTACAGATAGCCCTAGTGGGGGTGGGGTGGGGGGAAGGGATCGAAATAGGCTAAAAGGCAGAGATAAAACAATAGATGGAAATACACTTAAAAATAATGGAAGTAGGTGGGAAAAGAAAAATCTATATAAGTTATTGGAAAAAACAAAAAGGAGGGGTAAAATCGGAAAGGGGGTGGGGATGGAGGAGAGAGTTCATGATCTAAAATTGTTGAACTCAATATTCAGTCCGGAAGGCTGTAAAGTGCCTTGTCGGAAGATGAGGTGATGTTCCTCCAGTTTGCGTTGAGCTTCACTGGAACAATGCAGCAAGCCAAGGATGGACATGTGGGCACGAGAGCAGAGGAGTGTTGAAATGGCAAGCAACAGGGAGGTCTGGGTAATACTTGCGGACAGACCGAAGGTGTTCTGCAAAGCGGTCACCCAGTCTGCGTTTGGTCTCTCCAATGTAGAGGAAACTTTATTTCAGGGTCATTCGGACTCGAAACGTTAACTGTGCTCCTATCCGCAGATGCTGCCAGACCTGCTGAGTTTTTCCAGGTATTTTTGTTCTTGTTATAGGAAATACAAGGTTGAGCCTTGAATGTAGAACTGTCATGGCTCATAGAATACCTTACTTCTATTGTAAAATCTCATTCCTCATCCAGCTCTGAGTCAGGGGAATTGTGGATTCAAGCCCCAATCCAGAGACTTGAGCACAAACACTTGGCTGTCACTTCAATGTTGTGCTGAGAAAATCCTGACAGATGACCCTGTCAAGTGGATGTAAAAGATCCTGTGGCACTATTCAAAGAAGAGCTGGAGTGTTCTGGTGTCCTGGCCATTATATGTCTCTCAACCAATAACACCAAAACTGATTAACTGAGCAATTATTTCATTGCTGTTCATGATTCCCAGATGTGCACAAATGAACTGCCACATTTGCCTGCTTCACAAATATACATTAAAGGGACATTCTGAGTGGCACTATATTAGTTATTTCTTTTAAGAAGCAAAATTTGTAAAATTTTGTATGAATTTGCTTAAATAGTAGACAGAGTTATATACCATGGTCTGGATAGAGATTTAATTTAATTTTTCTCTGCTACATTTCACATTTGGAGCATGTATTCATGTACCTTTGATTTGTCCATTGATCTTCCAGTGCAATTTCTTCAAAGCTTTCTTTTCTCCTGTCAAACGCCTACGTAAAATACATCAGCCATGTGTTCTTGTTCCAATTACCTAAGTTCAGCCAGCATACCAAAACAGTTTTGATAATGGCAAGTGTAGAAGAATACATTTCTGTGGGAGTTCTTGCACTCATAACCGTCATCAAAGAGCCATATGAACTCTAGAAAATGGCATAAATGCCACAACATCATTTCTCTGGTGTCCCTGCAGTTCTTCTGGAATTATAACAGGCAATCAGGAGAAACACAGAAATTTAACAGCTTGATGTTTAAGGAGGAAAAAGCCTTTTTTTATATTGAAACAAACATATTAATGATGATAGATAAGTGAATCCAGTTATGGTAAGACAGTTTTGACAATTCATCTGCATTGCTGTACATTTTTATGTCTGAACAGTGACCGTCATTTGGTCTGCGCTTACTGTGCTTTTGTCTAACACAGCTGGTTGATTAGTGCCATTAACAATGTTACACTTCGACTGTCTCATTGTAAATAAAACCCTTGCATACAAATGTTTGAAGTTCTTTAAGTCAAATGTATTAGTTATACGTAATAATATATTTTAAAAGAGTATGCCAGAACTTGTTTCACTCAGCAGGTCTGACAGCATCTGTGGAAAGAAAGGCAGAGTTAACATTTCGAGTCCATATGACTCTTCTTCAGAGCTAAAGGGAAGTAGAAATGTGGTGAAATATATACGGTTTAAGGGGGGTGGAATAGGTGAAGCTGGAAAGAAGGCCAACGATAGGTGGAGGCAAAGGAGAGATTGCAAAAGATGGCATAAACAAAATCAAAGGGTTGTTAATAGTGGTGGTGCTGGCTAAAGAAGATGCTAATGGTGACATTAAGAGTGGAAAGCAGAATGTGACAATGTCAGGACCAGGGTGAGCACTCTGGAAAGTGACAGATGGCCCTAGTTGGGGGTGGGGTGGGGGCTGGAGACGGTGGTGGGAAACGAGATCGAAAAGGCTAAAAGCTGGGGATAAAACAATGAATAAAAATGGAAATAAATAAGAAATAATAACAATGAAAGTTAGTGGGGAAAATAAATAAATAAATAAAAATTAAAAATAAAAATGAACATGGAAAAAATGGGGGGATCAAAAAGGAGGGAAGTAAAGGGGCAGGTGTTGCACCTTCTGCGATTGCATGGGAAGGTGCCGTGGGAGAGGGTTGAGGCGTTGGGGGTGATGGAGGAGTGGACCCCTTTACTTCCCCCCTCCTCACCATCCAAGGGCCCAAACACTCCTTTCAAGTGAAGTAGTGCATCATTTACACTTCCCTCAATTTGGTCCACTGCATTCATTGCTCCCAATGCGGTCTCCTCTACATCGGAGAGACCAAACACATCTTTGGTCTGTCTGCAAGCATGACCCAGACCTTCTTGTTGCTTGCCATTTCAACATACCATCCTGCTCTCATGCCCACGGGCAGAATTTTTCCCCCATCCAGGGGGAAGTTCAGGAGCGGGCGCGTGGAGGCGCGCCTCCAATTGGCACACTGCCATTTTATGTGGGTGGGCCAATTAAGGTCCGCCCAGCGTGACGTCCACCAGGAAGCGCTGTGCACTCCCTGTGTAGGTGGGGGAGGATTCCCTCAGCAGAGAGTGCACTCTTTCGTGCATGCACGCGAAAGAGCGCACTCATCTCCCTGAGGCTAAGTGCTGCCTCAGGGAGATTGGCTTCAAATGTAAAAATGTAGAAATTTCCCTCACATGTCCCCTCATGTGACACTGTCACATGAGTTGGGACATGTCCATCACTTTTAGTTAAACTTATATTAAATTTTTAAAAACCTACATGAAACCTCATCCTGCCCGTGGATGAAGTTTCATGCTTTCTCTGAAGCCCGCCAGGGCTCCCAGCCTGCCCGCCAACCTTAAGGTTAATGATGTTAATGAGTTTGCCAATAGCCTCAATAGGCCATTGACAGATCAGCGGGCATACAGCTGATTCGACTGAGCCCCTGACGACCTGAAAATTGAAATGATGTGGGGTGATGTTGGGAGTTCCTCCCGATGTCATCCTGCGTCATTTTGCGTGTCAGCGAGCGGGCCCCGCCCCCCGCTCAATGACCGGGAAATCCTATCCCACGTGCCCATCCTTGGCCTGCTGTAATGTTGCAGTGAAGCTTAATGCAAACTGAAGGAACAGCACCTCATCTTTCGATTAGGCACTTTATAGTCTTCCGGACTTAACATTGAGTTCATCAACTTCAGACCATGAATTCTCTCCTCCATCACCACCCCTTTTTAATCCCCCCATTTTTTCCATATTCATTTTAAATTTTAAGTTATTTATTTTTCCCACTTACTTTCATTGTTATTATTTCTTATTTATTTCCATTTTTATCCATTGTCTTATCCCCAGCATTTAGCCTTTTCGATCTTGTTTCCCACCACCATCCCCTCCCCCCAACCCACCCCCACTAGGGCCATCTGTCACTTTCCAGAGTGCTTACCCTGGTCCTGCCATTATCACACTCTGCTTTCCACTCTTAATGTCACCATTAGCAACTCCTTTAGACAGCACCACCACTATTAACAACCCTTTGACCTTTTGTTTATGCCATCTTTTGCAATCTCTCCTTTGCCTCCACCTATCGCTGGCCTTCTATCCAGCTTCACCTATTCCACTCCCCTTAAACAGGATATATTTCACCACATTTCTACTTCCCTTTAGCTATGATGAAAAATCATATGGACTCGAAACGTTAACTCTGTCTTTCTCTCCACAGATGCTGTCAGACCTGCTGAATTTTTCCAGCATTTTTGTTTTTGTTTCAGATTTCCAGCATCTGCAGTATTTTGCCTTTATCTTTGTTTCACACAAAATATTTTCTCTTTCAAAAAAGACATTTTTTTCCTCAGTGATGGAATAAAAATAATTTTACATTCACATGATTCAGTTTTGTCACTGAGTTTTCTTGCAATACTTTCATTAATGTTTTAGCTTAGAATACTCAATCTGTCACAGAAGCCTAGGCTTTGACTGGATGCTTTTATTTCATAACAGTTGGACGGAAGTTTCAACCATGTCTGTACATTGAGTTTATGGCATGTAATATGTGAAAGTGAGTGCTACTAATGTTGGGAGAGTATCTAAAGGTCCAGAAGCTACAAATGAATCAGGGAGGAAGCTGACGGAGAGGAACAAGGTGGAAAGGTGACATTTGATGATTTAAATGGGCCCAGGTGTAGTTTAAGTCCCATTATCCAGAGCCTTAGTCCCACTAAGCTGCTAGATCTTAAATCCTTCCATAGGCCAGGATTTTCCATGGCCACCGATGTCGGGCATGTTTGGTGGCTTGAGCAGACAATATGTCGCCGTGTTCTCTGCCATCGGACTTTGGAAACCTCATTGTAATATGTCAGCAGGGGGAGGTGACGGTGTAGTGGTATTGTCGCTGGACTAGTAATCCAGGGACCCAGTGTAATACTCTGGGGACCCGGTTCAAATCTCATCATGGCAGATGGTGGAATTTGAATTCAATAAAAATCTGAAGTTAGGAGTCTAATGATGGCCATGAAATTATTGTTGTAAAAACCCATTTGGTTCACTGATGTCCTTACCTGGTCTGGCCTACATGTGACTCCTGACTCATAGCAATGTGGTTGACTCTTAAAATGTCCTCTGAACTATTTAAATAGGGATCGATAATAAATGCTTGCCTGACCAGCGATACCCACATCCCACGAAATCAAAAAAATAATTGTTAGGCCTGCCTGCCAGAATCATCACCCCATCTGCTGGATCATCCACCCACATTGGTGGAAAAAGATGCCAACATGTTTCACAACAGCACATAAGTGACATGCACCTGGCAGGCTGCACTTCGCTTGGGACTTCAAGGTTTGTTTGCCTACCTTGCTTCAGGCAGCACTTGCAGTCATCAGTGCCAGGCTTCACAGACAGCACCACATCACTTTTAGGGGGACTCATGGGTAGGCCTCTACCTACCTGATCAGCCATATGTGTGGCTTTTCAATGTCTGCAGGGCTAGGGCTTGCTTGGCGAAGGCGGAGAAGTGGCCTCAGGCAAGGGAAGAGGTTGCAGGATGAGGGCATCACCGGGGAAGGAGGGTAACCCAGGGTGTATAGGGGGGGACACATGTTGATCTGTGCAAGTGGCCTCAAGATGGCGAGAGCTGAGGAGGCTCCAGAGGAGATGAGGCCAGATGGACATGTGAGGGTATGCGTGTGAGAATGGGTGGTGATGTCCCTTGAGCTGACAGTGAGTGAGATGCCAGTGAATATGTGGCAAGCTTGAGTGTGTGAATTTAGAGTGATGAGATGGTTGCCGTACTCTGGCTGCACAGATGAAATCATTCATCCTCTATCTGCATTGGATGGCCAACCTCTTCTGTGCAACATTGACACTGACCAGCACTGCCACCGCCTCCCAAGCCTGGTTGGTCACTCTGCTGTCCATCCCGCAGCCAGAGCAGGGGTAGAGGATATTGCAGCGGGCCTCCACGGTGTCCAAAAGGCATTCCAGTGACGAGTCATTAAACCTGGGGGCTGCAATCTTTTTGCCTTTCGTGGACATCTTCCCTGCAATAGTCGTGGGTTGGAAGCACTGAGATGTGTGCGCGCGGCTGAACTTTAAATGTGGTGCTCGGCGCGATGAAGCGATGAAGTGATAGCGTGGTAGGCAAATAAAAGTCCGCCTGCCATTGAAACCACATGTTTCCCGGGAATGCATAACTAATGTGGCAGGTTTGGGATGATACGGTGTGAAAACCTGCCATTGTGTTGTTTTACCCGCCCGCTACCACACTTAGTAAAAATCTGGGACGATTCTGCCCATAATGTCAGATTTTTGCAATCCTCCAATAATGCAGATTCTGTCCCTCCAATACTTCAAAGCCACTTCCCCATGTTTACTTCATGCCAGCCAATGCCAGACTTCCATATTCCTGATCCCAGGGTTGTGTTACAGTGCTCACAAAACCATATTCGCAATACTCTATGATCCAGGCCTACCCCTCCATTGCTCCCAGATGTTGAACAGCACACCCCCCAAATCTTCCAGATGATAGACTCCCCTCTCGGTGGCTGCCCAAATGTTAGGAGAACCCTTTCTCCAATTATACTGGAATCCTTCCCCTTCCCCCTTGCAGTAGTCCCAGACCCTAAAATCTCCAAACAATACTGCTTGACTCTCAGGCCTCAACCCAGAGCCTCATCCTGCAATCATATGCTGTCAGGTTTCAGGCTGTACTCATGTATAAATCAATATCCCTGGTAATACAATTTGACATAGCATTGATATTCATATAAACCTCTGACTCACACTAGTAATTGTAAAAATAACTAGTATAAATGCAGTATTAGCATTTCCATTGTAAGTAAAGGAAGCTTACCGCTTCAATGTGAAGCAAAATGTGAGGATATCAACCAGATACTCTTGTACTTTCATTTTAAGGAAAGATACTTTGTTAGAACAGGAATGTTCCTGCTAAACTAAAAGAAGTAAACATTTTTCCTCCAATTTCCTTCTTTCCACTTCAGAAGGTTTCTGCTTCATAGATGCAGCTGTCATATCCAAGTAGACATTCTTCAAATGTGAGCCAGGGCAGTGAGCAAGACGGGCTACTTGATTGAACAAACTAATACAATCCTATTGTCTGACTTGTACAAGGGGTGAAATTTAATTTGGCCCATTGAAACGGGCTGGATTGTGGTGGGTACGGGGAGCAGGGGTTGGGGTGGAGGTGTAACTCGGGAAGGAAGACAAAGGTGGGTGGTGTGCCCATTGTCTTCCCAAATTCCAGCGATTCAGTCAGGGATGAGGAAGAACAAGGGTGGCCTTCCAGTCCACAGGCTAATTTGAGGCCCTTAAGTGGCCAGTTGAGGGTTATTTAAGGGCCTCATCATGTTGCCACTGGTATTCTATCAGTGCCGGTGGTGCCGTATGCCACAGACCTTGGTGGACTCTCTGTGGACTCAGGCATTCATACAATTATGAGGTTTAAAACATTATTATGTGCGCATGTGCCTAATCTCATACAATTGTTCCAATTATGATGTTTAAAAGATTATTATGTTTTGGGACTGTCTCTTAACATTTAGGGGAAAATGAAAGGGGTCATGTGACCTGTGCTGAAGTCTGCCTGACAACAGGCCTGGGTGACGGGGCTGCTAAAGATTATAGGAAGGCCTAGATGCTTTCACTGGGGAAAAGGTGCAAGCATTCAAACTGGCTGACAATGGTGAAGGCAGCAGTGATGCTGGTGAACAGACTGAGAGTCTCCAAGTCCCAGGGAAGTGTTGAAAATGTCAGGTTGTAAAAGGGCATACTTTAAACTGTCCATTTGATTCTAGGATAAGGAAGAGTTAGGTCTAAAGAATAGTTAATCAGCATTTCCACATGGATACAAGGCCCATGTGATTCACATCACCATGGGGAAAGGTGCAGAGGAAGCCATTGTGAAGGTCGGGTTACAGGCTTTGCTAAAATATCATTGAACATCACAGACAGGTGGGTTAGTCTACCAGGATCCAGGAGAGGAAAAGCAGCTATAGGCAGCAAGGTACTATGGTTCACCACATAATAAAGCAAGTAGGAACCTGCATTTGGATTGGAAAGATCACATTTTTGGGGAGCTAAAATGAGGCTGGAAGATTTGCTTCACCTTAGCTAGAGGGAGAAGTCTCCAGGAAAATCCACACCTTGAAAGAAAGTTCTGGTGTTAAAAGTTTCCAGGCTGGGGAAGGTAAAGTTCGGAAGTAAATGCTTGGGAGCTAAGAAACGTTTTGGACTGGCTCCTGGAGAATTGAATGTCTACTTCAAGGATAATGTAACGTATATCTAATAGCAGGTTTTCTTGGTTGTGTTAACAGTTTTGTTCTGTAGCATAACATAGAAATTGCTTACTAAAATAGTGTATAGTGCTTTTAGTCTGTTTGTTACATTAAACATCTTAAACTGAAAATTCATATTTCTTTTCAAAGTTATCATTCTCTACAGGGATCGTAACACAATGTGAAATATATATGCATATTTCGAACAGAAGTACTTAAAAAATTACTGCTAATGTGGCCTATTCACATGCCAATAAGAGCACTTCTTTCTTAAACTAAAGCTCATGGGGCAGAATTTTGCCCTTGTCGGGCGGGATCGGTGGGGGCAAGCAAGAACCATCAAGAAGCCAACTGCTGCCCGCAATCAGGGCTCAACCGTGAACACCTGCTGCAGAACGTCTGAGAAGGGGCGGGTGCCTGTGGGCCACTGAGTCCAATGGCAGCCCAGCAGCCGGCTCAAAAACGGCACCAGCAGCCCCAGGGAGGCTGCCCATGTCAGAGTTGCAGCAACAACATGGCTGCAAACATAGATGTAGAGACCAGGCGGGAGGTGAGGTTGGCTGGGCACTCGGAGCCCCGTTTTTCCGATGAGTGCCTTGCCGCCCTCCTGGATGGAGGGACCCTTGTCCCTAGAGATGGGAGGAGGAGGCCACCATGACTCATGAAGAGGGCATGGGAGGAGGTGGTAGCCTGGGCAAGCAGCCACGACATGGTGCGGCGCACATGGGTCTAGTGCCGGAAGCACTTCAATGACCTGCTGCACTCAGGGAGGGTGAGTACCGTGTTCGCATGGGTCAGTGTGTTGAATTGTTTTAGGCTGGCCAGCCCCCTGTGCAGCTCAGGGGTGTTAGAGCCTGAGTGCCAACTGTCAATCATGCCGGAGCTGGCCAAGGGGGTGAGCCATGGCTGCTTTGACTGAGTGCCTTGTGGCTCGAGCGGCACAACTCAGATCTGCCCTGCAAGGTGTTCCTCAGATGGGGTTGGCCAGTCTGCAATGGCGCTGCAGGTAGCGAGTGGACTAGTCAACACTCAGAGGTGCAGGCACAAGGAATGCAAGGCCAGCAGGTAATCCAAGGTGGAGGGGGCCACAGAAGATGCCACTACCCTGCAGCCAGGGTTTACAGGTGGCGATGCAGCTACTTCAATATGTCCAAGGTGCAATGCCTAAGGAGGCTCTGCCTCTCCAGGGAGACCGTGACCTCCATTTGTCAGATGATTGGGCCTGAGTTCACCTCCAACTGTGTGGGTGGAAACCCTGTGCCAGTGGCTTTGGATCAAAAGTCTCCATTTCAGACTTCAGAAAGGGTCTGAAATGACCCTTTCATTTGAATCCACTGAGTGCCTGTGCAATAAAGTTTAGAGCCACTCATGTCCAGCATTACATACTGGCACACCCTGAACTAAAATAATAAAAAGGTGAAGCATACTCAGGCCATCACAACAAAAACAAAATTTATGTTGTCATTTTCACAATCCAAACTAATTAACAACCAGATAAAAGCAAAATATTGCGGATGTTGGAAATCTGAAACAAAAACAAAAATAAAAATAGCTGGAAAAACTCAGCAGGTCTGACAGCATCTGCGGGGAGGAACACAGTTAACGTTTTGAGTCCGTATGACTCATACAGAGTCATATGGACTCGAAACATTAACTATATTCCTTTCCGCAGATGCTGTCAGACCTGCTGAAAATTAACAACCAGCTCTAGTCTTCATTCTCAGGCCAGTAAACATAAACAAAACATTACGGAACAGAAGATCACCCGTGAACACTCCCTCTTGTGCTCATGGTGCCTTAAACTTACGTTTGTGAGTGCTATGTCTTGGTGTTCCCCCGCATTGGAGGCAGCCTGCTGACTTTGCTGTCCTGTTGGCCTTGATGACCTTGGCGGTTGTCCTTTGGCTAGTGGAGCCTGTGCTGGCCCCAAATGGGAGGGAGCAGCCAGTGCCACGGCTGATTTCTCCCCAGTCATTGCAGCCTCATCAGATACCACGGTCACTGGCAGAGGAGCGGAGGAGCTGCTGCCGTCATCTAGAGCGCCCTGAGAGGAGCCCTCAGAGAAGACAGGCAGCTTGCGTGCCAATGTGAGGTTGCTCTGGACCTCCCTGCTCGCCACTGATGGACTGGCACCTAGCTGGGATATTGGGTGCTTCATCCATCTCCCACACTGGCACTGATCACCTGAGGTCTTTGCATGTGTGAGGGCTTGCAGGTCCAAGCGCAACCCCAGGAACCCCTGATTCCGTCCCGGGGGGGCCGAGTGCCTACCTCACCTGCCCTCCCACCTGGGGTCTCCAGCCGCACTTGAGGTCATAGCTTTGGTTTTCAGCATGCTGCAAATATGTTCTTCCTTGGCAGCCTTCAAGGAGTTGCCTGTGCAGTTTTTGTGAAATGTGATTTCTACTTCTCTTTAGCTCTGAAGAAGGGTCATACGGACTCGAAACATCAACGCTGTTTTTCGTCCACAGATGCTGTTAGACCTACTGAGTTTTCCCAGCATTTCCTGTTTTTGTTTCAGATTTCCAGCATCTGTGGTAGTTTGCTTTTATCTTAGTGTAAAATTCAGGCCTATGTGTCTCAATAAGATCGCCTCTCATTTTTCGAGACTTGAACAAGAATAGCTCCAATCTGCTCAACCTTTCCTTAAAAGACAACCCCTTCATCCCAGGAACCAGCCTGGTGAACATTCTCTGAACTGCTTCCAACTATATCCTTCTTTAAGCAAGGAGACGAAAACTGCACAGAATGCTCCCAGTGCAGTCTCACCAGTGCCCAGTATAGTTGTAGCAAGACTTCCCTGCTTTTATACTCTATTCCCCTTGCAATAAAGGCCAACATTCTATTTGCATTCCTAATGAATTACTGTGCCTGCATGCTAACTTTTTTATGATTCATGTACAAGGACACCCAGATCCCTCTGCACTGCAGCATTCTGCAGTCTTTCTATAATTAAAAAGTGTTCTGCATTTCTAGTCTTGCTGCCAAAGTGGACAACCTCACATTTTACCACATTTTAATCATTTGCCAATTTTTTGCTCACTCACTTGTCCTATCTATATCCCTGGGTAGCCTCTTTGTATCCTCCTCACAACTTGCTTTCCTACCTATCTTTGTTCTTTGTATCATCTTTAAATTTGGCTACAATACAGTTGGTCCCTTCATCCAAATCATTAAAATGGATTGTAAATAGTTGAGGCCCCAGCACTGATCCCTTTGGCACTCCACAAGTTATAATTTGCCAAGCTGAAAATGACCCATTTATCCCATCTCTCTAATTCCTGTTCATTAGCTATCCACATGAATATATCGCCCCAGCCATTGTGAAAGTTGGGGTGAACTCTTATCTAGTGCAGTAACGTTTTGTGTGGCACCTTATTGGTTGCCTTTTCGAAATCCAGACATACTATATCTATTGGTACCCCTTTATCCACCCTGTTTGTTACATCCTCAAAGAATTCTAATAAGTTTGTCAAACATTGATCTCCCTTTCACAAAGCCATGTTGACTCTGCCTGATTGTATTATGATTTTCTAAATGTTCCACAACTACTCCTTAAACTTGTTTTTAACTAATCTGTTGGAATTTGTTGAAGAGGTAACAGAGATGGTTGATGAGAGCAATGCTGTTGCTTTGGTGCACGTGGACTTCCAAAAGTAATTTGATACAGTGTTGCACAACAGACTTCTGAGCAAAGTTATAGCTCATGGAATAAAAGAGACAGCAAAATTATCAACATTCGGGAGTTACCAGAAACTGGACTGGACGAGCCATATAAATACTACAGATGGCTACAAGAGCAGGTCACAGGCTGGGAATTCTGCAGCAAGTAATCCACTTCCTGACTCCCCAGATCAGGTCCACCACCTACAGGCACAAGCCAGTTTATGCTTCATTTATACAAGGTATAGTATTGCATGCAGTTTTGATTTCCTTATTTAAGGAAGGATGTTAATGCATTGGAGGCGGTTCAGAGGAGGTTTACTAGATTGAAACCTGGAGTGAGTGGGTTGTCTTATGAGGAAAGGTTAGACAGACTGGGCTTGTTTCCACTGGAGTTTAGAAGAATGAAGGGTGACCTCATTGAAGTATATAAGATCCTGAACAGTACTGACAAGGTGGATGTGGAAAGGATGTTTCCTCTTGTGGGTGAGTCCAGAACTATGGGGCACTGTTTTAAAATTAGGGGTTGCCCTTTTAGGACAAAGATGAGGAGAATTTTTTTTCTCTCAGAGCGTTGTGCAACTTTGGAACTCTCTGCCTCCAAAGGCAGTGGAGGCGGGGTCATTGAATATTTTTAAGGCAGAGGTAGATAGATTCTTGTAAGCTAAGGGAATCAAAGGTTATTGAAGGTAGATAGGAATGTGGAATTCAAAACACAAACAGATCAGCCATGATTGTATTCAATGGCGGAGCAGGCTAGATGGGCTGAATGGCCTACTCCACTTGCCTGGTTGAGTTCAGCTCTAACAACACTCCAGAGGCTCAACACCATCCAGGACAAAGCACCCTGCTTGTTTGGTACACCATCCACCACCTTCAAGATTCACTACGCCCAGCACCAAATGCACAGTGACAGCAGAATGTACTATCGACAAGATGCACTGCAGCAACTCACCAAGGCTCCTTCGACAGCACCTTCCAAACCTAGAAGGATGAAGGCAGCAGATGCTTGGGAACACCACCACCTGTAAGTTTCCCTCCAGGCCACACACCATCCTGACTTGGAACTATATCATTGTTTCTTCACTGTCACTGGGTCAAAATCCTGGAACTCCATCCCCAACAGCAATGTGGATGTTTAAGGTGGCGGCTCACTGTCACCTTCTCAAGGGACATTAGGGATCAGCAAAAAAATGCTGGCCTAGCCAGTGACACCCACATCCTGTGAACAGATAAATAACATTAGAACAATTGGCTTAGTGACAGAAAAAAGAGAGTAGTTATTAATGGATGTTTTTCGGGCTGGAGGAAAGCTTGTGGTGGAGTTCCCCAGGGGTCAGTGATGGGACCTTTGCTTTTCTTGGTATATACTAATCATCTGGACATTGGTGTCTGAGGAGCAATTTCAAAATATTCTGATAATATGAATTTTGAAAGTGATGTGAACTGTGAGGAGGATTGTGTCAAACTTTAAAAGGACATAGATAAAAGCAAAAAACTGCGGATGCTGGAAATCCAAAACAAAAACAAAAATAAAAATACCTGGAAAAACTCAGCAGGTCTGACAGCATCTGCGGAGAGGAATACAGTTAATGTTTCGACTCCGTATGACTCTTCAACAGAACTAATGAAAATTAGAAGAGAGGTGAAATATAAACTGGCTTAAGGGGGGGTGGGATAAGTAGAGCTGGATAGAGGGCCAATGATAGGTGGAGATTGCCAAAAGATGTCATAGACAAAAGGACAAAGAGGTGTTGACGGTGGTGATATTAGCTAAGAAATGTGCTAATAGGTGACATTAAGGGTAGAAAGCAGGACGAGCAAGGTACAGATAGCCCTAGTGGGGGTGGGATGGGGGGGAAGGGATCGAAATAGGCTAAAAGGTAGAGATAAAACAATGGATGGAAATACATTTAAAAATAATGGAAATAGGTGGGAAAAGAAAAATCTATATAAATTTCATGAATATTTTCTTTTCTGTATTTAGCTTTTAAAAACTTTAACTAATTTCCCTGAGGCAAAGAATTTCTGGGCTCTTTCATGCACATGCATGAAAGTGCACAGATCTTGGCTCAGGGAATCTCCCCCCGCCCGCACAGGAAGTGCACAGCGCTTCTGGGTGTGCGTCACACTGGACGGGCCTTAATTGGCCCACCCACGTAAAATGGTGGCATGGACCCGATCGGGGGCGCTGATCGGATTCGCGCCCGCTCCCGCCCACCCCCGCACAAACCCCCAACTGGGGGAAAATTCTGCCCTATTGTGCGTGACCATCTTTGGGTGCACAGAGGACATGGTACAATCCCTGCACCTGAATGCTGAGGCCCAAGTCGCTCTCAATATTGGGACTTGGGCCTCATTTCTATGTAACCTTCATGTTGCATTGAGCCATCATATTTGAAGTTCGATCCACTGCCAGAGTTGCAGCACCCCTCAAGTAAGTGAGGAAAGGTGGATAATTGTGATTCTGGCTGAGGCGCATGATCAGGCATCAGTGGGCAGGGTGAGGGAATGCTCTGTGTTCCTTTATTGAAGACCCGGAAGGAGCTAACAGGTTCCTGTTGATTGAACTCTGCACATAGTGAGCAATGTGCTGGGGCGTTCTAAAATCAAGAATGGTTCATGCAAGAAACGCAGGAAATCTCCAGCCCCTGAGTTCACCTACATTATCAGGCTTACCCCAGAAATTTGCCCAAGGTTAGCACTCTGAATATTGGCTGGACACAGCTGACACCCCACCCAATATCTGGTTTGGTATACATTAGAAAATTTAATGTTAGCCTCTAAAAAGTGGACTCTTATCTCCAAAAGTTAAGAGTATCCTCAGTGTACCCTCAACTACATACTGTCATGAATTGGATTCTTGCCTCCAAAAATAAAATAGTGGGCATACTCCATTGCACCCTTTTTGTCAGGGAAACTGGTAAGTGATAAGTTGCTGAATCTGAGTGCATCAATTTGTTTTCCAGGTGCCGATTTTGCTTCACAGAAAAAGAACTAGCAATATTCTCAATTTCATGAAACAAAAATAGTGATTTTTTTTTGGGCCAGAATTTTGACGTCGGCGTGCGGGGGTGGGCCCGACATGCCGATGCGTAAAATGATGCTCAGTGATGTCGGGCGTGAGTCCTGACATCACTGCATGTCATTTAGATCTTTCGTTCAGCGGGCGCGCAACTGCTAAATTGTCAAAGGCCCGTTAAGGCCCTTAAAACATCAATTAAAGTAATTATAAATGCTGCCTATACACATTTCAAGAAATCCACTCCATCCAAGTCCTTAACACTATGTCTATCCCAATTAATGTTGGGAAAGTTGAAATCACCTAATATAATTACCTTATTTTTATTGTTTTTACACACCTCCGCGAATTTTGCACATATTTGCTCCTCAATTTCCCGCTGACTATCTGGGGGTCTATAATAAACACCTAACAATGTGGCTGCTCCTTTTTTATTCCTAAGCTCTACCCACAAAGCTTCATTCGATGCCCCCTCCAAGATATCATCTCTCCTTACTGCAGTAACTGACTCCTTAACTAATAATACAATGCCTCCTCCTCTTTTACCCCCTCCCCGTCTCGCCTGAAGATTCTATATCCCGGAATGTTGAGCTGCCAATCCTGCCCCTCCCTCAACCACGTCTCAGTGATGGCTACTATATCACAATTCCACATGTCAATCCTCACCCTTAACTCATCCGTTTTACCTGTAATACTCTTGGCATTAAAGTAGAGGCCATCCAGCCTTGCCTTACTCCCTTGAAACTTAATGCAGCTGTACTCCCTCTGACTTGATTGTTTTACTGTATCATGATGTGTCCCTTCCCGTCCCCCTGCTGGATTAGTTTAAACTCCTCCCAACAGCGCTAGCAAATCCGCCCACAAGGATGTTAGTCCGCTGTGGCTCAGACGTAGACCGTCCCACCTTCCCCAGAAATGGTCCCAGTGATCCAGGAATCTAAAACCCTCCCTCCTGCACCAACTCTTAAGCCATGTATTCATCCTGGCTATCCTTCTATTTCTGTGCTCGCTAGCACATGGCACTGGGAGTGATCCAGAGAGGTCTGAGCCTGAGAGGTCCTGCCTTTCAGTCTACTGCCTAACTCCCTGAATTCTTGATGCAAGACCTCATCCCTCTTTCTACCTATGTCATTGGTACCAACATGTACCATGACCTCTGCAAAAAATGCACTCACAGGTAAGAAAGGCACACCGACCCAGAATCGTTACTAAACTAGTATTAAGATATGACAGCCCGGATTTTCATGGAGTTCAAAGGACTCTGGAGTCATTTAAAATGGTGGGTGGGACCAATTCCAGGATTCCTGCTCTCATTCCCAGCACTCCCAATCTTCGCAGGCATGGGATAAGCGAGCCTGCACCCTGCACTCCCAACCAGGCTGGCTCCATTGCAGGAGTAGGCATCTCCTAGTCACCTGCAACTTTCATGGTGTCGGGCCTGCTTCTCCATGACTCGTGGTTCACGGACCCTCAGAGGGGTCATGAACCAGAGCCTTGTTACAACTGGTCCCTAGGCAGGGTTCCCCTAATTTGTTACGACCCTGGAGGAGGTACCCAAAATTGTTACGCTCCCGGGTGAGGAGGAGTGAACTGGCTCTCCTTTTTTATTCAACCCCTTCAGTTGGTCGCAACAAAGTTAATTTAAAAAGGATCCCTCTCCTCGTGGATACCTTTTCCCAGTCCAAATGTATTTATGGTTTAAAAGGAGCCAGTTTAACCAGGCTTTCTTGAGTCAAAGAAAGAGTGAGTTTATTAGTTCCTAAAATGTGAGAAAAGATAATAAAAATGCAACACACATACACACAGATTAGAAATAAGAAGTGAGTCCAGAAATAAAAGTTTAAAAAGAATATACGAATCAGTCTTTGGTTCTTGAGGAGTCGATGGTGGAACATTATGGTCGTTAAGGTGGATGATTCCGGTAGAGCTGACTTTAGCACTTGAGCAATTGGTTTGGAGATTCTTGGTTCTGCAGGTAAGCTGAAAGGAGTTGTCCTGTTTCCTTTTCAACTGTGGCTTTGCTGACTTGTGACTTGCTTCCAGCAATTAGAGAGAGAGACCTTTTTAAACTCTTTCGAGTTACCAACAGTCACAGATTGCAACTCTTTCGAGTACAATCACAGTTCTTGGTTTCCGGGAGTGGGACACGAACCCACAACCCTCTGATTCAAAGGCGAGGGTGCTATGCACTGGGATGCTTAGTTGATGCTCTTCAGCTATGACCTTCACAGCACAACATTAGCACCAGAACAGAATGCCAAAACTATCACACAGAACTAGGGTTGCAGTTGACTTTTTAACTCCCTTTCTTGTGTATTCCTGGAAGGGAAAAACAAACATGACTTTTGTCCAAAAACGTCTTTCTTTCAATTCAGTTCATGTCCACAGTTTGGGATTTAAATAAACATGAGATGTTTTCTGTTGAGATGGTAATCAGTCAAGGAGGCCTTGACAACTTTTTAGGTGTGACATCCTGTTCTCTCTGGACTAGTTGGTCATGTATAATCCACATAGGAATTTTCCAGCAAGTGGTTACTTTACAGTCTCCGCCAGCTTTTGCTTGTATATCTTTTTTACAAAACACATGTCTTCCTTTAAAAAGTTCAGTATACCCGTAAGTAATTTGGGCTATTGTCCACTGTCATGATGGTCTGGATTCTGGAACCTTTTGAAGGATATGTTAAAAGGTCTTATTCATGCCTCCTCCATGCCAACTCAATGGTGACATGGTCCCCCACCTCCCATGCTCCTTATAGCCCACATGCCAACTCAATGCCAACTCATGCATCCCCAACTATTTGCAATGGTCCCTTATATCCTTCATGCCAACTCATGGCGCTTCTACACCCATTCACCCAGTTTACACTATGTACAGAACCAATGAACCTTATAGTAAAAATGGCATGTATGAACCCACTTAGAAAAAAACAGCCATTTGTCATTCTTTGAAAAAAAACTGAAGTTCCTAAAACCCTATAAAAGTGTCAATCAAACATCCCTATCTTGGTTCACAGGGAGCTCTGCCAAGCGACAATTCCTTCAGCCAGCCAGTCCCTCAGCTCCATCCACGGCCTCACCTCCAGACAAAAGGACTTCTCCACCGTTGAAGAGCTAGAAATAAACAGCCTGGAAGACCTGTCACAGCGCTTACCCACACCCTTCACCAGTGCAAAGACACACACCTTGGTGAGACCTAGATCTAGAACAGGCTTGGGTTCGCAATCTGGTGGTCACTGCACATGTCTGCAGCCGGAGAAGGCAGGTTCAGCCGAACTCCATGGCACTCGGAGGACTGCTGGGAAAGGAGCATCTGTCAGGTCCAAGTCAGATGATAAGCCTCTGGATTCAGCCTTCCAACTAATCGTGGAGGGTCAAGAGAAGGCGGGAGAACATCACGCGGAGCTGTTGAAAGCCCACAACAGAGTGGCACATGAGTCAGAGGAGTGCATCTGCCTTCTCTCTGATGAATTGGTGCCCACACGTGCATGTATGGAGATCTCCATGGGGAGGATGGTGGATGCCATGGAGATCCTGGTCCAGCAGAATATGGAGATGTGCACAGACCTGCACTCCACTGCGGTAGCCATGAGTGAGTTCCTGCAGTGGCGACGCGAGAAGGAAATGGGGCACCTTGATATCCCCCAACTGCTCCTTCCCCTCATGGATTCAGACTGGGACCCTTAGGCACCCGAAGGGAGGAGGAACAGCAGCTGGACACCCCTGGGCCACCCACTCAGGAGTCTCAGAGGCTGTCTGCTCCTTCTGAGTCTCCTTTGCCTGTGACCCCCTCAACCTCGTCCTCTGGCACTGCAGAGGGAGCAGCTGGCCCACAGGAGGACAGCCAAGGGCCCTCCAGAGGACACATGCTGAAGGCATCAGAGGCAACAGAGCCAACTATTGCACAGGCTGTCTCCACCCCTGCTGTGGATGTCAGAGCAGCAACTAGGAGTCTAATGCATTCAAAACTTAAGGAACTCTGATCACAGTTAGTTGTATGAGTTAACACATTTTGTCACTTTACAATCTGGAAATATATTCACTTCCACGGAATGTGTAATGGTATCTTTCAGCTTCATTGATGTGCTTCGTGAGTCCTCCCACGGCATCCACTCCCATTAGCAGCTCAGCTGCGCGTGGCCGGCCCATGAGTGATTCTGGAGGGAGAAATGTGCGTGGGGCAGGGTCTTTTGGAGCCTGGTGCAAGCACTCTCCGATTCATACGGAGCCCTCATCCATCACACTCATTGCAATGTCCTGAGCATTTTCAATGCTGCCTGCTGGAGTTCACTTTCAGTTGACCATCTGAGCTGACCTGCATCTCTGCCCACGCACTTATCACACTCCCATGCAGCACCTGATCTCACAACTCTCATTTCACTTTTGATTTAGCCAGCATGGTGGTGCTGCAGTTTTTATTTCACTCCCCCAACGTTTCCCCTCCCCCAGTCACCCATTTCCTTTCCCCCATTACTGTCGACTCCTCTGTCATCACCTTCCACCTCCTCTCTGTGACCTACCAGCCACAATCTTTTTCCTTTGGGGATGTCCAAGTGAACGTGCACGTTCCCTTACTTCCTGAAAATCCCACCCTCATCCACATTAACCACCCTGACTTCCTCCTTCCCACCCCCAGGGTCATGTCTGCCTCCGAGTCCCCACCAACCACCCTCACCGTCCCTTCTAACGATATCGTTGAACCCTCGCCCTCCCACCCTACCGCCTCACTCTGCCCTTGGTCATTCTTACCATTCCCTCATATCACGCCCACCCTCAGTTTGCTCCTCAGGAGGCGGTCATGGATTCATCAGAGCCCTCCCTTGCACATTCACCTGGACAGCACCCCCCCCCCCCCACCCCTCTGGACTCCTTACCCCATTGGAACTCGTCCCCAACTTTGTCCTTTCCCCCAACCCTGGACTCCCCCCCACATCCCTCCACACCACCGGACACCCCCTCACTTAGTCCTGCCCCCTTCCTGACTCCTTCAGGCACCCCTACATCTTCCTCCAGCTTTATTTCTTCCTCCAGCCTTACTCCTTCCCCTTCCCCTACCCTTCCACGCTCCTCACTCCTTCCTTCCCCCAGACTCCTTCCTCCCCCTGGACTCCTTCGCCTCTCTACACTCCTTCCTATCCCGGACTCCTTCCTTCCCCTGGACTCCTTCATCTCTCCACACCCTTCCTCCCCCAGGACTCCTCCCTTATCCTGAACGTCTTCCCCTCTCCACACTCCTTCAACCCTCCGAACTCCTTCCCTTACACCTTCCACCCCCTTACACCTAACTCCTCATTTTCAGTCTTCTCCCTATTACCCTCTCTTCTCCCATAGAACCCCCCCAATCTCACCCCCAACACCTCTGATACCCCTCCCAACCTCACCACCCCTGACACTTTCGATACCCTCTGCCCTACCTCAACAACCTGACACCATCCTTTCCACTCCCCCCAACCTCACATCCCCGACAACTTCAATCCCCCCCTCCCTACCCCACCCCCTGACACCTCTTCCTCTCCCAGTCAATCCTAGACCTTCCTCTCCCAAATGCAACTGGACATTCCACTCCACCCCCTCGATCATCATCCATTGTGAGTAGACCCTCAACGGTGACTTTCCACCTTCTATGAGCTGCTTCGTGGCAGAGCCATGTCTATGAGAATCCACCCAGCATGTCATGGATGTTCCTCCAGGCCCCGTTGCTGTTGGGCTCCAGCATCTTCTGCTCCTCAGATGTCCATAATGTGAGTAAGACCTTGGCGATAAGTCTCAACTTCTGCACATCAAACTTGTGAAGATGTGTTCTGCACCAGTGTGTTTTCCCACCTACATGGGCTGACAATCCAGCGTGGGGGATGATTCCGGTGGGCTGGCTTTATAATGATATGCAGATGTATTATAACGAGGTTCCCGACATCTGACAGTGGGAAATGCGGCCCGCCATTGACGGGCAGAGTGGACGATTGCAAACTGCTTTCATTGCCTCCTCACCATTTTGTCCACTCATGCCACTGAGCACGCCTGAAGCCAGAAGGCACAGAAAATTCTGCCCAAAGTCTCAGAGAACTGAGGCAGCCCCTTTATCCAGCTCGTCTCAGCTCTTGGCTGCCCCTGTGGACCCCTCTGATCTTTTGTGTGTGGCAGGCCTGACTCTATCCTGCCCCTGACCCCCTCCCGCCAACAGAGTGAACATCCCTCCATTTCGGGGTCTTTCTACTGAGGTGGGTGCAGTGAACTGGGAAATCTCACAACTCAAGCTACCGACACTATAGGAAAATGTGATTGCACTGGAGAGGGGACAGAGGAGATTTATGAATATATTGCCTGGGCTGGAGAATTTTCATTACGAGGCAAGGTTGGATAGGCTAGGGTTATTTTCTGTGGAATAGAGGATGGTGAGGGAGGAAGTATACAAAATTGTGAGTGGTCTAGATAGAGTGGATAAGAAGACCTTATTCCCCCTGGCTGAGGGGTCCATACTCAAGGGGCACAGATTTAGCAATGAGAGGTTTAGAGGGGATTCAAGATGAAATGCTTTTACGAGGTGGTGGGGATCTGGAACTTTGTCAGCTGACGTGAACATGATGAACTGAATGGCCTCCTTCTGTGCTGTAAATTTCTATGTTTCTATAATCCACTTTACACTATAATTATGCTATCCATTTTGCATTACTACAAATGGTTTTCATTGCAGGTTGGTACAAAAGTGGCTGCATAACTCTAGTGGTCTGTGAATACATTTTTCTTTATTTTTGTTCTTAGAATATGGACAACATTCCAAGGCTATGTATATTGACCATCCTTAGTTGCCCAGAGAAAGTTGTGACATTCTTTGATTCAGTGAGCCCACATTGTTTAACCATTGGAGGCCCACTGGGATTGTCCTCCACAATAGTATTAGGTGCAGAATTCCAATATAATGACTTAGCAACAATGAGGGAACAGTTATGTATCCAACATGGGATGCTGAGTGACTTGGAGGGAATTTGGATATGATACTTTGTCCACAATATTTCTGCTATTATTCTTCTCAGAGGTAATGATTACGATGGAAGGAACTGCTTTTGAAGTAACATCGGTGAATTGCTGTAGTACACTCTGTGGATCATCTTTACTGCAGCTACAGTATGAAGGGATAGATGTTGAGTTCAGTTGCAGGAGCATCTGTCAGGTGAGTTTCTCTGTCCTCCTGGATGCTATTGAGCTTCTTTAGTTGCAGTTGCACTCATCCAGATGAATGGTGGATATCTTATCACACACCTGACTTGAGCCTGGTAGATGATCAAGAGGCTTTGGAGAATTAAGAGGTGAATCACTCATCATAGATTACCCAGTCTATTCTCTTCTCTTGTAACTATGGTATTGATGTAGCCGGTCAATTCTCTCTTATCAATGGTAACTTCTAAGATGCTGATGATGGAGGAACTCAGCAATGAACCCCCCTCAACCAGCTTATATTTCACCTCATTTCTATATTTCCTCAGTTCTGATGAAGAGTCATATGGACTCAAAATTTTAACTGTATTCCTCTCCGCAGATGCTGTCAGACCTGCTGAGTTTTTCCAGCTATTTTTATTTTTGTTTCAGCAATGACACTGTTGTTTAAGGTGAAAGGGGAAATGGCTGGGCTATCTTTTGTTCAAACTGGTCATTACCTGATGTGAACGTGGTGTGAATGTTATCTGCCATTTACCAGTCAAAGCCTAGATATTATTCAGGTACTGCTGTAGGCTGGCATGGTTGCTTTATTATCAGAGAAGTGGGATTGGAGTTGAACTGAAGTATCATTATTAGCAAACAATCCCACCTTATGGCAGAGGGAAGATCATTGATGGTGCAGCTAAAGGTGGCCAGGTATGACAACAATGTTAGCCTTTTGTATTACATTGGCTAGGAAGCACTTTGCGATGTCCAGAGATTGTGAAAAGCAATATATAAATGCAAATCTTTTTTTCTTGCTTCAACCCCAGATGACTACAGTTGTGCAGGGGCTTAGTGTGCCTTATTTTGTTGAATACTGCCTTGATCTTGATGACTGCTATTGTCACCTATCCTCTTGATCCAGCTGTGGATCAAGCTGTTATGAAGTCTAAAACTGACTGGTTCTTGCAGAACCTAAACTTAGCATCAGTGAGCAGGTGTTGCTGACTAGGGCCCAGATTTCAGTTCCCGGGTCAAGAGCGCAAAGACAGGACTTTTCCCGGCTCCAACAACCCGATTGGGGGAAAGAAGCCCGGAAGTTGGAATCTTCATTTCGAGTGCAGGGGGGTGGAGCTGCTTAGATTAGAAGTTGGGTTCAAAGCCCCGGAAGAAGTGTGGAGGTTGCCAGGTGCAGAGATGGGCTGGGCGTAAGGCCTACCTCAGAGCCCCAGCACTTTGTTGAATTTATTTAAAAAGTGAACAAAATGCAGCCCTCCATCCCTCACCTCTCAACCACCAACCCTGCCCCATCACCCCACACATATTCCCCAAGCTCCATCCCTGCCAACCCATGCTACTTAATGCCCACTACCCCCTCTCATGGTTCCTTACTCCATGCCATGCTATGTCCCTCTAACCACCACCATGACCCCTCATACCCCCATGCCAACCCATGCCCCCATTCATCTCCATGTAGCTCCTATGCCAACTTAGTGCCAATTCACGCCAACCCATGGTCCCGCACACAATCCTTTGCCCTTACTCCCTCCATGCCAACTCATCTAGCATCCACCATGAGCAAACATCAGCAGCTACGCTGACATATTATAAAGTTATATGTCTATTGATGACATCGCTATTTAAAAAAAACACTCATTGATAAAAAAAATAGTCAATACATTGAAATTCTTTAAACTAATCTCTTATGAAAACAAATATTTCTATTCTCCAGCCACTTGGAGCTGTCAATCAAACTACTCATTTAACAGGCACCCCAATGTGATAATGTTAGGTTATAAAATTAGTCATGTGGCACAAATCACATAATGATAACCCTCGGGTTTATGTCAACAGACAGAGGGAGATATCAGGTACTGATTTTTTAAAATGTCACACTTTTTAAATGAAATTTAAAGCCCAGCAGAGTTAAATCCCTTGACAGCTTTGACCATTCCAATGAGCTTTGACAATTCCAATGAACTTTGACAGTATTTGACAGCCTGGACAGTTCCAATGAATTCATGGACTTTTTACGCACAAACATGTTAACTTTTACCAATCCTAAAGGGCACCTGACCTGTCCCAAAGGTACCTGAACTCTCCAAAAGGGTACCTTACCTTTCCAAAAGGGTACCCTGCCTATCCAAGTGAATCCTCAAGGTACAGACTTGCTCTTACTTAGTCTAATCTGCACACTTTGGGTTTCAGACATCTACCTCCCCAAAATCACATGAGTAGCGGCAGCTGCTGATTTATATGGGCAGCTGACTCCATGAACCAGGAATGTGCTATTTAAAACCTGCCCCCATTTCCCCCCCGCCCCCTGCCTCTGCTGTGAAAAAGGCAGAGGCCAGGCTCAGGGGTGGGATTTCCGGATTCTGGCCTCTGCCGGTATTTTCAGGTAAACGGAGAGCCACTCCGTCTGCATGAAAATTCAGGCCTAGATGTCATTTGATGCCAACATTGATGACTCCTTCCATCAATTTACTGATTTTTAAAAATATATTCATTCATAGAATGTGGATGTTGCTGGATAGGCCAGCATTTATTACCAATCCGTAATTGCCCTTCAGAAGGTGGTGATGAGCTGCCTTCTTGAACTGCTGCAGTCCATGTGGGGTAGGATGTTGATAGTAGAGGATTCAGCGGTGGTAATGCCATTGCAGGTCAAGGGGTGATGGTTAGATTCTCTCTTGTTGAAGAGAGTCATTGCCTGGCACTTGTGTGGCACAAATGTTACTTGCCACTTGTCAGCCCAAGCCTGGATATTGTCCAGGTCTTGCTACATTTGGACATGGACTGCTTCAATATCCGAGGAGTCACGAATGGTGCTGAACTTTGTGCAATCATCAGCGAACATCCCCACTTCTGACCATATGAAGGAAGGAAGATCATTGATGAAGCAGCTGAAGATGGTCAGGCCTAGGACATGACCCTGAGGAACTCCTGCAGTGATGTCTTGGAACTGAGATGAATGATCTCTAACAACTAAAACCATCTTCCTTGGTGCTAGGTATGACTCCAAACAGCGGAGAGCTTTCCCCCCAATTCCCATTGATTCCAGTTTTTCTAGGGTCCTTGATGCCATACTCGGTCAAATGCTGCCTTGATGTCAAGGGCATTCACTCTCACCTCACCTCTGGAGTTCAGCTCTTTTGTCCACATTTGAACCAAGGCTGTAATGAGGTCAGGAGCTGAGTGGCCCTGGCTGAACCCAAACTAAGGGTCAGCGAGCAGGTTATTGCTGAGTAAGTGCTTTGCGTGATAGCAGTGTAAATGGCCCCTTCCATCACTTTACCGATGATTGAGAGTAGACCAATGGGGAGGTAATTGGACGGGTTGGATTTGTCCTGCTTTTTTATTACAGGACATACCTGGGCAATTTTCCACATTGCTGGGTAGATGCCAGTGTTGTAGCTGTAACTGGAACTAGTTGACTATGGGCGGGGCAACGTTTGGAGTACACGTCTTCACACTATTGCCATAATATTGTCAGGGCCCATAGCCTTTGGAGTATTCAGTGCCTTCAGCTGCTTTTTGATATCACATGGAGGGAATCAAATTGGCTGAAGACTGGCATCTGTGGTGCTGTGGACCTCTGGAGGAGGATGAGATGGATCATCCACTCGGCACTTCTAGCTGAAGATTGTTGCAAATGCTTCAGCCTTATCTTTTGCACTGATGTGATAGGCTTCCCCATCATTGAGGATATTTGTGGAGCTTCATCCTCCAGTGAGTTGTTTAATTGCCCATCACCATTCACGACTGGATGTGGCAGGATTGCAGAGTTTAGATTTTATCCGTTGGTTGTGGGATCGCTTAGCTCTGTCTATCATGTGCTGCTTACACCGTTTGACTTTGGTGTTGCAGAACCATCTGGAAACAATAATCAAGGACAAAATTAATAGTCACATGGACAAATGTGGGTTAATTAAGGAAAGCCAGCGTGGATATCCTAAGCAAAAATCGTGTTTACCCAACTTGCTAGAGTTTTATGAAGAGATAACAGAGAGGGTTATGAGGGTAATGTTGTTGATGTGGTGTACATGGACTCCCAAAAAGCATTTGGCACAGTCCCACACAACAGACTTATGAACAAAATTATTGCTCATGGAATAAAAGGGACAGTAGCAACATCGATAGAAAATTGGCTGAGTGACAGGAAACAGACTAGGCACTTTACAGTCTTCTGGACTTTATATTGAGTTCAACAATTTCAGATCATGACCTCTCCTCCATCCCCACCCCCTTTCCGATCCCCCTTTTCCCAATAATTTATAATTTTTTTACAAATATATTTTTCTTTTCCCACCTATTTTTAAATTTATTTTGATCTATTGTTTCATCTCCACCTTTTAGCCCATTTCGATCCCTTCTCCCCACCCTTCCCCCACTAGGACCATCTGCCACTAGCTTGTCCTGCTTGCTACCCTTAATGTCCCCATTAGCACATCCTTTAGATAATATCAGCACCGTTAACACCCCTTTGTCCTTTTGTCTATGACATCTTTGGCAGTCTCTTCTTGGCCTCCTCCTATCACTGGCCCCCTATTGAGCTCTATCTGTCCCACCCCCCTCTACCAGCTTATATTTCATCTCATTTCTATATTTTTTAGTTCTGATGAAGGGTCATATGGACTCGAAATGTCAACTGTATCCCTCTCCGCAGATGCTGTCAGACCTGCTGAGTTTTTCCCGGTATTTTTGTTTTTGTTCTAGGTTTCCAGCATCCGCAGTATTTTGCTTCTAACTCTTTAAGGCTTATCATATTCAGTCATGAATGGCATGTGGACAATCAGGCAAAGTCACAGAATTGTGACAGCGCAGAAGGAGTGCCTTCGGCCCATCGTGTCTGCACTGGCTATTAGAATGAGCAATTTCCCTTTGGTGCCATTCACCCACCTTTCTCCCCATAACCCTGCACATTCTTACTTTTCAGCTAATAGTCTAATTTCCTTTTGAATGCTTTGATTGAACCTGCCTCCACCACACCCTCAGGCAGTGCATTCCAGACCTTAACCACTAACTGAGTAAAAAAGTTTTTTCTCATATCTCTTTGGCTTCTTTTGCAAATTACTTTAAATCTGTGCCTCTCTTAATTCTTTCATGAGTGGGAACAGTTTCTCCCTATCTACTTTGCCCAGATCCCTCATGATTTTGCATACCTGTATCAAATCTCCTCACATCTTTCTTTTCTCCAAGGAAAACAGTCCTAACTTCTCCAATCTAGCTTCATCATTGAAGTTCCACATCCCTGGAACCATTCTTGTGAATCTTTTCTGCACTCTCTCCAATGCCTTCATACCCTTCCCCCCACCCCACCCCCACTAGGGCCATCTACCACTAGCTTGTCCTGCTTGCTACCCTTAATGTCCCCATTAGCACATCCTTTAGATAATATCAGCACCGTCAACACCCCTTGGTCCTTTTGTCTATGACATCTTTGGCAGTCTCTTCTTGGCCTCCTCCTATCACTGGCCCCCTATCGAGCTCTACCTGTCCCACCCCCCTCTACCAGCTTATATTTCATCTCATTTCTATATTTTTTAGTTCTATTGATGGGTCAAACGAACTCAAAACGTCAACTGTATCCCTCTCCGCAGATGCTGTCAGACCTGCTGAGTTTTTCCAGGTATTTTTGTTTTTGTTCTAGCCTTAAAGAGTTTTCTGGGACTGCTTAGTTCTGCCTATAGCTTTATGCTTTTAAAGTTCAGGCGGCATTGAGCCCTGTATTGGAGCTTCATTTTCATTTCTCATTCTGATGTAATTCTTGGCATATCCTTCTACACTCCACATTCCATCAAGGTTGGTTTGGATTGATGCTGATCAAAGAATGAAGGATGTGCTGGACCTTGTAATTACAGATTATGTTGAGGTACAATTCTGTTGCTGCTGAAGTTCACAGATGTTCAGTTTTTAGTTTCTAAATCTCTCAGTCTATTCCATCGAGCATGGTAGTATTTCCAAACTACATGATGGAATATTTCCTCATGTTGAAAATAAGACATTGGCCGGGTGCTTGAATGGCCCACTGCATCCGCCTCAGCGGGACCCACTGAGCCAGGGCTGAAAAATACCGGCCATTATCTTCACGAGGACTGCCCCATTTATTCTAATGTTATTGTGGACAGACCTGTCTGTGACAGACAGCTTTTTTGCTCATGTTGTTTCTGTTTGCACTTGTCATATGTAGATTAGAGCAGCTGAGAGATTTTATGCAAATCTGGAAGCTTTCCTAGCTAGTTATGCATGCTCACAAATTTCATGACATACAGGGCTGAATTTTATGGTCGCCCAGTGATGGAAAGGCAGTGGGGAAGAATGTGAAATTACAGTGGCTCCATGTCTGTCGCCCAGTGTCTCTTCCTGCCCCACAGCTGTTTTACCTGCAGTGGGCAAGGCATTGGGTAGCCCGGCTGCCCATTGGCCAACAAGGCCCTTAAATGGTCAATTAAAGACTGCCTAAGGGTCTCATTCCATCACCTCGTGAAACTCCAGGTCCATGGCGTCTTCTCCATGGAATTGCCTGTTGTCCAAACAGTGGCTACAGCTCCCGGTGATGCTGCTGGTACAAAAGAGCTGCCAGCTATTTGATTAACCGGCAGCTCTTGGAGGTGGGACTTCCTCTCTGATGGGAGTGGAAGGCCCGCTCAAGCTAATTATTGGCCATAAGGTCATAAAATGGCTGCGGGTCGACCGACCAAACGCAGGCGGGCTCGCCACCAACTTTTACACCAGGGGCCGGGGATCCCACCACTCATGTAAATTTCAGCCAACTGTGATGTGATTTGAACTCATGTTCTTTGGTTTGTTAGCCCACTGCCATGACTTTTCAGTAATGAACAGTAATTATTTTCTTAAATATTGTCTGATTTGCAACTACATTCTATGTGATTAATTCACAGAATATCACACAAATTTAGAACTGAAATATATCATCAAGAAAACATAATATAAATTTATGTCAGTTAAACTTATTAAAACTAAATATCAGAAGCAGTCCATTTTATACAGAAAATTACTTTGTGGCTTAACAAGATAACTCTATAAAAGTGTGATATAAAATAGTCAAAAGCTTATAACTCTTATGCAATGCAGCCTGTTTGCCACCTTCAGTTCACTAGCAGTTCTGCAGCCTTAAAATTTCCTGACGCAACCAAACAAAGGCTACGGATCTCAACATCATAATGTCACCCCTTTTACCTAGATTTTAATTAGGCAATCTTTACTGATGCGCTCTGCCTAAAGGTGCATTTTCAACTTTCAAGGCAGGTGCCATATTTCAGAGGAGACATAGCAGATTCAACAGAAACAGTAGTGTTTCAGCTGCAAAATAGTTGTAGACTCTTCGCTTACAGATGCTGACAGTCCTGCTATGCATTTTTAGGATTTTCCATGTTTGTTTCAATTTCTAGCATCTACTGTCTTTTTCTTTTGAGCATCACAGATCTGTGTTTAGGTGTGAGGTCACTTGCTGCTCTCCCATGACCAAGTTAGGTGGCTAGATGAATGCTAATTGAAATCTATTCTGGACTTCATCTGTCTGTAAAGAGGAATTTTCAAACTGCTTGCTACTGGTGAGGAGTCTTGGATGGCAGGAGCACGTAACTTAAATTTGGATGGGATTCGTACGTGCCTTTCTGGCTTAACAGCCAAGGTCACACACTGCCCATGCCTGCATTTACAGTAGACATCAACATTGGCTAAAACTCCTCACAAGTAGCATAAGATCAGAAAAATCAGCCCAACTTTGCCTGTTACAGAATGCTGTGCCTCACACATAAAAACTTTTGAGTAAATTTCACTTACGGCTTACTTTTCCACGGAACAGGATTTGTGTTTGAATTGCTGACACCCACACACACGCACCCACACACACACAGGCCATTTGGCCCAACAGGTCCATGCCCATGTTTATGCTCCAATAAGCATCCTCCCAAACCTCTTCATCTCACCCTATCAAAGTACCCTTCTATTTCTTTCTCTCTCGTGTGTTTACTCAGATTCCCCTTAAATGCATCTACGCTATTTGCTCAACCACACCATGTGATAGTGAGTACCATATGCTCACCACTCTCCGAGTAAAGAAGTTTCTCAATTCCCTACAATGCTACAGTCTTGATCATCTGGTTAGGTGTTCACAACAGATGAGGTGTAAAGCTAAAAAAAATCTAAATGAGGACAATAAATTTGGATAAAAATGTAATATACAAATGTCTTCAACTATAAATAGTACATTACATGTGAAATATGAGAAACTCTGCATTTAACAATTCAACCAGATTGCTTACGTTTTTTTATAAGGAAAGGTGGCGACGGCTGAAGTTCTTTCCTGGCACATAACATTATCAAAAATTGCTCCGCTGCAGATTTTAGCTGCTTCACTTTTACTCAACAAATTCATAACATGAATTAATTATCTCCATCTGAACTTCCATTTCAGCACTGAGATGTTGGGTGGCTTCAGCCTGTGCTGCAGTGGAGGTTGAGATAGTGGTTACCAGATGCTGCATCATGGTTGGACCTACAAGTGCTGCCACGGAGTTGGCTACCATTTCTATGCTAGAGTCACAAATGGATCCTATGTGACTGTGAAGAAGATAAAAGATGGGATTCAGTGCACTAAGTGTGACGGCGGGTGTGAAAAACGCCCAATGTCCGCTTCCCGCTGCATTAATTATGCATACACGGGAAATGCACCAGATCACGAGCGGGCAGCCTCAGATTCGCCAGCCCCACTGTAAGCTCACGACTTCACCACTCCAGGCACCATATTTAAATGGAACATCTTTTTTATTGGCTGCAGCCCAGGACTGCTCCATGGAAGTCATGGCTCCCAAAGGGAAGAAGTATGATGCTCCAAAATTCAGTGACACCTCACTGAAAGGCCTGTTGGATGCATTTGAGGCACGCTGCAATGTACTCTACCCCCGTGATGGCCGGAGGAGGTCCAGCAACCTCACTACTCCAGCTTGGGAGGTGGTGGCAGTGGTGGTCAGTCCCAGTGCACACAGAAAAGGTCAACCATCCAGTGCAGAAGGACAATGAATGATCTCATCGTGCCACCAGGGTAAGTCAACCAAGTCATCACTTTCAATGCAACCACTCCCCAGCCCATCACACAATCACTGGCATCTTACACACTGCCAGCTCAGAGACATCACCACTCACTCTCTGACACACACCTTCTCATCTCCTTCTGGACTCATCTCCTCTGAAGCTTGGGTCCTCATTCCATCCATGGCTCCACTCACCACCGACACATGCCAGGCATCTTTATCATCTGCCCTGGTAGGCATCCTGCTCACACTCTCTATCTGTCTTTATGCAGAACAAGCTCACACACAACTGCAGGGAGAGGTCCCAGACCAGGCGTGAAATGCTGGAACTCAAGGTCCTCGCTGCCTTTGAGAACAGACCCATCAAGCTGGCTGGAGAGGATGTGGACCATGCCTGTGGTGATGTTGAGGTCGGCGGCAAACACTCACGTGATGCTTTTGCACCAGCTCATCCCTCAGACAACCATACTATGAATGTATTGCCCTGTTTTAGAGTCACCTGGCATGCACTAATTATCTCTACTTTCTTTCATAGGCACCTCTGCCAGGCGCCTGAGGCCTCCCACCAGCCCTTAGCTCGAGACCTGACAACGCCTCAGATGAGGAACCTGAGGATAGCACCAATGAAGACCCATCACAGCGCTCACGCACACCCTGCAGCAGTGCAGAGACACACTCAGTGGGATCTGGTTCTAGAGCAGCCTAGGGGGTCACAATCTGGTGAGCACAGCACACAATCTGTTCCACAGCAAGTGGAAGCAGGTACACACAAAGTCGCTGGCAATTGGAGGACTATTGGAGGCCAGGAATTTGCGGAGTCCGGCGCCTCTGGTCTTGGTCCTAAATCAGTTGGTGAAGCACGTGGTGTACGGTGGTGTCGTGGTAATGTCACTGGGCTAGTAATCCAGAGACCCAGGCTAATGGAACCCAGGCTAATGCCTGGGAAGGTGGGTTCAAATCCCACCAAGGCAGCTGGTGGAATTTGAATTCAGTTAATAAATCTGGAATATAAAGCTAGTCTTGGTAATGGTGACCATGAAACTATTATCAATTGTCGTAAAAACCCATCTGCTCTTTACAGAAAGAAATCTGCCATCCTTACCTGGTCTGGTCTACATGTGACTCCAAACCCATAGCAATGTGGTTGACTCTTAACTGCCCTCTGAAATGACAGGTCAGTTCAAGGGCAATTAGGGATGGGCAACAAATGTTGGCCTGCAGCGATGCCCACATCCCATGAAAGAATAAAGAAAAAAAAATAGCTGCAGCTACAATCATGGGACCATTAGGAAGGGATGTTAGCTGAATTACTCAGATTGCAACAGACATTGGAGGAATCCGTCCGCCTTCAGTCTGAGGTGATAGTATCAGCATGCTACTGGTCAACACTGGTAGGATGGCAGCTGCCATGGAGATCTTGGTCAAGGAGATCAGTCCTGCACTGCTGCAGGAGCAGCACTCCATCAGTGTAGCCATTGGTGGCAACAATCAGTGGCTACGCAAGAAGCAGTTGGTGGGGCACCTAGATCTCACTCCAGCTGACCCTCTCCTCAAACAGTCAGCCAGGAGCCTTCAGGCACCCATAGGAGGAGGACCAGCAGTTGGACACTCAGGGGCCATCCACCCAGGTGAATCCGGGACTATCCGGCTGATCCCAAACCCCTCTTCCATCATCTCTAGCTCCACATGCCAAAGAGGGTGCACCTGTTCCACAGCTGGACACCCAAAGCAGGCTGGGGCCCTCCAAGTCTCGGTTCTTCAGAGGACGCCCGCCAAAATCATCACAGACAATAGGGCCTAGCAGTCAGTCGGCTGCCTCCACCCCACTGTGGATGTCGGGGAGGCACCTATATGTAATGGTAGGTATGAAAGCTAAAAAAAAATTAGGAACGCACCATTGTCATGCGTGCTCACAACATGTATATAATGATAACAAATGTAAATAGAATCACACCCATTTCACATCTCCTCTTGTGTATGCCTCCTTTTTATGATGAGCTGTGTTGCTGTCACTCAGGTGTGATACCATGGTGCTTACTCCCACTTATCGCAGATGTCGTTATCATGGGCCTCTCGTCTTTGTAGTGTGCTTCCATATCACCACAGTGTGTGGCCCTTTTCCAGATCATTAGAACATAAGACATAGGAGCAGAAATTAGGCCATTCGGCCCCTCGAGTCTGTTCCGCCATTCAATCATGGCTGATAAGTTTCTCAACCCCATTCTCCCGCCTTCTCCCCAAAACCTTTGATCCCCTTACCAATCAAGAACCTATCTATCTCGGTCTTAAATACACTCAATGACCTGGCCTCCACAGCCTTTTGTGGCAATGAATTCCATAGACTCATCACTCTCTGGCTAAAGAAGTTTCTCCTCATCTCTGTTCTAAAAGGTCTTCCCTTTACTCTGAGGCTGTGCCCTCGGGTCCTAATCTCTCCTACTAATGGAAACATCTTCCCCATGTCCACTCTATCCAGGCCTTTCAGTATTCTGTAAGTTTCAATCAGATCCCCCCTCATCCTTCTAAACTCCATCGAGTATAGACCCAGAGTCCTCAAATGTTCCTCATATGTTAAACCTTTCATTCCTGGGATCATTCTCGTGAACCTCCTCTGGACCCTCTCCAGGGCCAGCACATCTTTCCTGAGATACGGGGCCCAAAATTGCTCACAATATTCTAAATGTGGTCTGACCAGAGCCTTATAAGGCCTCAGCAGCACATCCCTGCTTTTATATTCTAGTCCTCTCGAAATAAATGCCAACATTGCATTTGCCTTCCTAACTACCGACTCAACCTGCAAGTTAACCTTAAGAGAATCCTGGACTAGGACTCCCAAGTCCCTTTGCACTCCAGACTTCTGAATTCTCTCCCCATTTAGAAAATAGTCCATGCCTCTATTCTTCCTACCAAAGTGCATGACCTCACATTTCCCCACATTGTATTCCATCTGCCACTTCTTTGCCCATTCTCCTAACCTGTCCAAATCCTTCTGCAGCCTCCCCGCCTCCTCAATACTACCTGTCCCTCCACCTATCTTTGTATTATCTGCAAACTTAGCCAGCATGCCCTCAGTTCCTTCATCTAGATCATTAATGTATAAAGTGAAAAGTTGTGGTCCCAACACTGACTCCTGTGGACCTGCACTAGTCACCGGCCACCATCCTGAGAAGGACCCCATTATCCCCACGCTCTGCCTCCTGCCAGACTGCCAATCTTCTATCCATGCTAATACCTTGCCTCTAACGCCATGGGCTCTTATCTTACTGAGCAGCCTCCTGTGCGGCACCTTGTCAAAGGCCTTCTAGAAGTCCAAGTAGATAACATCCATTGGCTCTCCTTTGTCTAACCTACTTGTTACCTCCTCAAAGAATTCTAACAGATTTGTCAGGCATGACCTCCCCTTGATGAAACCATGCCGATTTTACCATGCACTTCCAAGTATTCTGAAATCTCATCCTTAATAATGGACTCTAAAATCTTACCAACGACCGACGTCAGGCTAATCGGCCTGTAATTTCCCGTCTTTTGCCTCACTCCTTTCTTAAACAGGGGGGTTACATTAGCGATTTTCCAGTCCTCTGGGACCCTCCCTGACTTCAGTGATTCCTGAAAGATCACCACTAACGCCTCCACTATCTCTTCAGCTATCTCCTTCAGAACTCTGGGGTGTAACCATCTGGTCCAGGTGATTTATCCTCCTTCAGACCTTTCAGTTTTCCTAGCACCTTTTCCTTGGTAATGGCCACCATACTCACCTCTGCCCCCCGACTCTCTTGAACTTTGGGGATGTCGTGTCTTCCACTGTGAAGACTGACGCAAAGTGCCTATTCAGTTCCTCCGCCATTTCTTTGTACCCCACTACTCCTTCTCCAGCATCATTTTCCAACGGCCCAATGTCCACTTTTGCCTCTCTCTTACCCTTCATATATCTAAAAAAACTCTTGCAATCTTCTTTTATATTACTGGCTAGTTTACCCTCATATTTAATCTTCTCCCTCCTTATTTCTTTTTTAGTTGTCCTCTGTTGGTCTGTGTAGGCTTCCCAATCCCCTGGTTTCCCACTGCTCTTTGCCGCATTGTATGCTTTCTCTTTAGCTTTTATGCTGTCCCTGACTTCCCTTGTCAGCCATGGTTGCCTCGTCCTCCCTTTAGTATGCTTCTTTTTCCTAAGGATGAATTTTTGCTGTGTCTCCCAAATTACTCCCAGAAACTCCTGCCATTGCTGTTCCACTGTCTTTCCTGCTCGGCTCATCTCTCAGTCAATTCTGGCCAGCTCCTCCCTCATGCCTCTGTAGTTGCCTTTATTCAACTGTAATACCGTTACATCTGATTCCAGCTTTTTCCTCTCAAATTGCAGGGTAAATTCTATCATTCCCACCATCAGTGATGCTTTGATCTTAATTTTAAGTGTGCATGTGTAAGGAACCTCATTCACACACTTTTCAGGATCATGTCATGTTTATTCTTGGCTGTGTAAGATTCTCCTATCTCATCTGCATTCTTGAAAGGTGAAGGTGTAGTGTACAAGGAGAGATGTACAAATGCATGGAGAACGGTTTTATATCATGCAACTCCATGCGCTCTCTGTCTTCCAGCGGGTTTTCATGATTTGAGCCCATACTCAGAGCTTGTGTGCGCTGCTGTCTGCCAACTGTGTTTCCGATTTGCCGAGTGTACATCTGCTAAGCTGACCAAAAAATGGGAGGACCTTGCCACCTGAAGGTGCCGAAGCTCTGCCCCTCTCTGCCATATTATTGCCCTGGCATCTGAACCTACAACCTTGATCGTTTCTCAACCTATAATTGACTGGATTGTAGCCACAAGGCTCTTGTCACATTGTTAGTATACAGCGCTATGTGTTCTATCACTTAAACACTCGCTGAGACGTGCGATGCTAATTGCAAGTGGTGATATTTGGCGGTCACTAGAGCCTTTGAGTATGCTCTGGAAGCGCACATCATAGCTTTAGACAATATTGAGGGGAGCAATGGGATAGGACTGAGGATGTACTGAAGCTGAAGTGTGCTCTTATCAACGACTCGTCACCTTGAGACTTCATGATGTCTTGAGAATTTGGCTGGCCTTGAGGGCACAATGTGTATCTTAAAGAGGAGGCATTTTAATGTCTGGCACGCAAGTGGTTGAATGTCGTCATCCCCAGGTGGTCCACATCCATAGTATGGTGAGGATAAAAGCAGGCCAGCATCCCTAACTGAGGGTGCTGGATGTTAATGTGATAGAGAAGAAGGTGGCTCAGAGGATCAAGTCATCTCTGGTTAGATGCACACCAGCGGAACATTCCCAGCTGCCTTAGCCCAAGTGTCACCTATCAGTTTCACCATCGAAGTTACATAGAATGTGTTGTCCTGTTGCTGGAGATGGATCTCCTTGAGGAGCTTTGTCACATTGAAGGCGTACAGTGTACAGTGGAACAGCTCCTGGCTCTTATAGGCTGCCACCGCGACTGGAATGTTGGAGATACGCTTGAAGAGGCAGCACCTTCTGACGTCTGATGCCAGGACTCCCTCCTCCAGTTAGCACCTCATCTTGGCAAGGACACATGTTCCCTAGGCTTCATTATCCTTCAAAGGATCAGGATAATGTGAACCTGATATGTAACTATTCACTAACATATTGAAGTGCATGGTTGAAATGAGAGGAATAGCAATACTGGTGTTCGTGTTGGCCCATGATGGAGGGCACATGTCTAACACGGTACTCACCGCAACCCCCCTGAAAGTGATGTGGTGCTGCCTGCAAAGCCTGGCACTGATTACCGTGAGCGCTGCATGATGCAAAGAAGGTGAACAAACCTCTGAAGTCACAAGTGAAGTGCAAGTCGCCAGGTGCGCATCATTTATATACCATTATAAAACATGTCGTTCTAATTGCACGCCGACATGCCCTGATGATCCAGCATGGGGGGTTGATTCCGGTGAGCAGTCCTCATAATGAGATGCAAACTTATTGAAACAATGTTCCCAACGTGTTGCAGCAGGAAATATGGCCCACCATTGAAGGCTGGAGTGCATAATTGTGAACTGGTTTCACGATGATGTGAAACCAAGTTCTGGCCTTCTTGTGATATTTTCCACTCCCTCCCACCATGACGTCCACTGCAGGCAGGAGTGGAAAATCCCAGCCAAAGTTTCACTACTTGCCCTTCTCAACCTGCCTGCAGCCTTTGACAGGGTTGACTACACCATCCTCCTTCAATGCATCTCTACTCTTGTCCAGTTGAGTGAGACTACTCTCAGCTGGTTCCATTCTTATTCTCAACTTGCCATCCTCCTTATGGAACCTGGTGGCTATGAAGGCCTCATGTGCATGCCTGCCTCACCTGGCCCGTGCTGTGGCTTCTTCCCCTGCAGCCTCAGCTTCCTTGAACCCAAAGCCCTCATCTCCTTCGATGTCATCCTCATCGGAGGAGACATGCAGCTCCCCCATGTCAACATGTGGCAAGTCCTCCCCACTTTGCAGCACCAGGTTGTGCAGTGTACAGAAAGCTGTGATGATCCATGTGACCCCCTGGGGAATGTACTGGAGTGCTCCACTAGATTTGTCAAGGCATTGGAATCGCATCTTTAAGATGCCTATGGTCTGCTCCACTAATGTTCAGGTAGAGGCATGAGCTTCGTTGTATCTTCTCTCTGCAGGATTCTGGCGCCGCCGCACAGGCATCATCAGCCCTCAGATTGAAAAGCAATAAAGCAATAGTCCAGGCAGCCATTTTTAAAGGTTGGGTTTGCGAAGCCAGGAATTCTGTCTCTGAGCACTTGACCTGAGAGTGAAAATCTGGGCCTTGGTGTCATATTTGATCCCGAGATGAGCTATCGACCTTATATTTGTGCCCTCACTAAAACTGCCCATTTTTACCTCAGTAGCATCACCTGAATTCACCCCTGTCTCAGTTCATTGGATGCTGAAACCTTCATTCATGCCTTTGTTATCTACAGATTTAACTATTCCAATGCAGTCTTGGCTGGTCTCCCACAGTCTACCCTCTGTCAACTTGATGTCATCCAAAACTCTGCTGCCTGTGTCTGAACTAGCAGCAAGTCCGGTTCCCCATCACCCCTGAGCTTGCTGCCTTACATTGGCTCCCAGTCAAGCAACATTTTAATTTTAAAATTCTCATCCTAATATCTGTAATTTCCCCCAGCCCCACATCCCTGCAAGATATCATTCCCAATTTTAATCACTCCACCACTGGTGACCGTGCCTTCAATTGCATAGGCCTCAAACTCTGGAATTCCCCCCCTACTCCTCTCTGCCTCTCTACCTCACTGGCCTCCTTTAAGACACTTCTAAAACCTATCTCTTTGACCAAGCTTTTGATCATCTGGCCTAATGTGGCTTGCTGACATACTTTTATAATGCTCCTGTGATGCGCCTTGGGATGTTTCATTGCATCAAAGGGGCTATACAAATATAAATAGTTGCTGTTGTTATTAAAAGAATAGGCTCTAAGCTCTACACGAAATCTTGCACCAAGTTGGAGTCAGACTCCCCCAAGCTCCTTGACAGTGACAGAAAGCTGTGCCAATGCACCAAGCATCTTAGTGTGCATGACCATCAGCATTCTCCTCTAGCCTGACCCATCAAAGCCCTCATTTCAATCCTTTGCTGCTGAACTCATCAGTTTCCTCATCCTTAAAGGAGCTGGTACATAAACCATCATTTCCTCCCGGCATGACTGCAGCCCACTCATGCCCGATGACTCACCACGTGCTGATCCCAACTCTATGCTGGCTTTAAAGGGTGGCTGTTCTTGGGTATCTGAAAGCATAAAAGCAGAAAGGGATGCTTAGAATGAAGTAAGGCGGGTGAATGGAAAACAAGGGGCGGGATTTTCCACACCCGCCCGCCACCCGGATCTTCCAGTCCCGTCGCAAGTCAATGGACTTCTGGCTGGGGCGCTGCCTCACCCACGGTGGGTCCCGCCCATGATGGGGCCAGAAAATCCTGGCCAAGGTGTCCATGGTCACAATACCTGCAGCTTTCAGTTCATACAAGATAACAGAATGCAACAACCTCAGACACAGCTGGCCCCATAATAGAGAGCGCTGTCTCCTCCAGACAGCATAAGTATTCCAGGCATGCCTGTCCGTCTCCACTCCTGTCATGGGTCACATTGTCCTTCAAAAGAGAGGGAAGAATTGTCAATGAGTTGTTAACTGTATTTGGGTGATGTGTCTGCCATGACTGGATAACCAGAGTACGTGGAAGCAGCTTCAGGTTGATGCGAGGCCAGCAGCATCAGTAAGTGTGTGAGGGTAAGTTGGACTATCTGAACGTTAGACTTAAATCCTGATTATTAGAGATTGCTGTTGGTGAGTGGGGGTGTGTGAAGTTGGCATTGCAGTGAGTAGGAGACATCCTTCAAAGATGCATTCACTGTGAATCACCTGTGTGAGGTCGTTGAACTTCTTCCAGCACTGGTAACATCTTGGAATTGATCTCCCTGGCCACCTGCTTCCATTCCCTTTTCAGGCATGCCTTGAGGGCCTCCTGCTGATACATTCCTTCCCACCTCCTATAAAAGTACCTGTAGTGCCAAATTGTAAAACCTCAGAGCTCTCTCTCTCTCTCTCTCTCTTTTTCTTGCCTGTTGCTCCATTTAATGTGCTTCTCCTTGTAGCCAATTCCTACATAATCAGCAGCAGCTTCTGTATAATGAGTGCAGCTCCCCTAGAGGGATAGCTGCCTTTAAGTGATGCAGGCTAGCTGAGACATATGGTAGTCACGCATGTTGCTTGATCCCTTGTTGAATGTGCAGCCAGTCAGAAGCACATTTGTCATTGAAATCATTGAGATCAGGAGGCAGCACAAAGTTTGCAAGCTGTCTACCTCAACAGGACCAGGCAAATATTGAGCCATGTCCTCCAGTACATTTTATAATGCATGCCCAAAAAGCTGTGACAGGTGACAGATGCCTCAATGGGAAACTTGGTAGATATTCAAGTTATGGCATTGCTTATTTTAACATTGAAGCTAAATTATAACAACATGGGAAATCATTTTTAGTGACTACACTTCAAAATAATTGCTTTGGTGTGCCTGTTGATATGAACTGTTCTGCTGCACTATTGGATGTGCCATATGTCAAATGAGACATTAAATCAAGATTCCCCTCTTGCCTGGTGAGATGGATGTGAGAGATGACAGTATTTGAAGAAGAGTACAGAGATTTCCTGGTGATCTGATCAACATTACTCCCTCATTCAACACCACACAAAAACACAGGAGACAGTTGAGTCACTGACCTCATTTCCTCTGGTGATCTTCCTTCCACGGCTTCCCACCTCATAGTTCCCCAACTCTGGAAAGCTCTTTTCGACCTCCCTCCCAAGGTCCATAAACAGAGCTGTCTTGGTATTATTTCAGCCTGTTCCTGCCCAACTGAACTGGTTTCTTCTGATCTTGAATCTATTTTTCTCACCTCATCCAGTCTCTCTTTACCTACTTCTTCTGATGCCCGCTGCCACTTTAAAAGTTTCCAATTTCCTGGCCCTAACCACCTCCTCTTTACCATGGGATGCTAAACCTCTCTCCTCGTCCATCCCCCAACAAGATGGTCTGAAGGGTCTCCGCTCCTTCCCTGAACAAGGCCCAACCTGCTTCCATCAACCACTAACCCCTCTGTCTGGCTGAACTTGTTGTCTCATTGAACAATTTCTCCTTTAACTCATCTCACTTCTTTCAAATAAAAGGTGTTGCTATGGGTACCTGCATACGTTCTAGCAATGCCTACCTTTTTGTAGGATATGTTCAACATACCTTGTTCCAGTCATCCTTGGGGCCCCTCCCTCAACTCTTCCTGGTACATTGATGACTGTATTCGTGCCGTGTCATTGCTTCCAATTTCCACCATTCCTAGAGTTTGACATGGTCCACCTCCATCTCTTCCCCTCCATTCCTTGACTTCTCTGTTTTACTTCTGGTGATAGGCTATAAACTAATATTCATCATTACCCCATGGACTTCCACAGCTACTTCGATTAGATTTTCTCATGCCTTAAACCCTGTAAGCATTCCATTCCATTCTCCCGGTTCCTCTGTGTCCATCGCATCTCTTCTGATGATGCTACCTTGCACACCAGTGTTTCTGACATGTCTTCTTTTATAGTCAACCGAGGAATCCCCCAACCATGGTTGACACGCCCCACGACAGTGTCTGCCACATTTCCTGCACTTATGCTCTCACCTGCCTCCCAGAACAACGATAGGGTTCCCCTTATCCTCACCTTCCACCTTCCACCCAACCAACCTCCATATTCAACTGATCATTTTCCGCCAGCTTCAGCATGATGCCACCATCACCAAACACATCTTCCCCTCTCCTCCCCTTTCAGCATTCCGAAAGGACTGTTCCCTCCATGGTACCCTGGTCCACTTCTCAGTCACCCCCAACACCCCGTCCCCTTCCCATGCAAACACAAGAGATGTAACATCTGCCCTTCTACCTCCTCTCTCCTCACCATCCATACACTCCTCCCAGGTGAAGCAGCAATCTACTTGTACTTTCAATCTAATCTATTGTACTAGCTGATCACAATGTGGTCAACCCCACGCTGGGGAGACCAAATGCAGAATTGGTGCCGCTTTGTGGATCACCTCCGCTCAGTTTGCAAGCATGACCCTGAGCTTCTTGTGCCTTGTCATTTTAATTCTCCAACTTAACAAAGCTCAACATAAGCTTGAGGAACAGCACCTCATCTTTTCATTAGACACTTTACAGCCTTCAGGACTTAATGTTGAGTTGAACAATTTCGGAACATAATCACAGGGAACATTTTGTTTCCTTTTATTTGCATGTTTCAGTTTTTCTCTTATTTTTTGCTTGCTGTCAGCAGCACACCTGCTCTATGCACATCTTTTGCTTACTTGTTTCTTTTCTTTCCTCATCACCATTCTCTTTGGCACTGGAAGACTGAGACCCAAAATCTTCCGGTATCCAGGTTGTCAAAATCTGGGCTTGAGAGATGTGTGTCAAGACCCCGTGGAAGTCCTGACACAAACAAATGGGCTGAAATGGCCCAGGAAGTTTAAACTTCTGATGGGCTCAATTTCCACTGCCTGGGACCCTCTGTGAGTGTCTTTGACACTGAGCTCAGTGTCAGAGCCTTCGGCAAGGTACGTGAGACTTGTCTGGGTAGTTAACAAGGAAATGTTTATGTTGTTGTCATGAAGCTATTAATGTATATAATATTGTTGGAAATTATTATTTTTTATATAGAGGATTAATCTGTTGGTGTGTTTTAATTGGATTAAAGCCAGCTAGCCTGAATGCTTTAATGTATACTAATTTTGAGATGTAAGAGAGGTACAGTGCATTTGCATTTTGTTGAATAGAGCATTCAAGAAGGGAAGTGAAATTTGGCATCTAGCTAGCAGAGCCCAAGCAATGTTTATATTACTAATAAAATTGGTACTCTGAAAGGGGTTTTATTTTTAGAAGAGGTGGAGTTCAAAGGGGCTGGTGATACAATGAGAATTTACATTCAAAGTGATGTGCTGGGTATAACAGACAGCAGTTTTGTGTGTGCAAAGCAGAAGCATGTGACATCAAAGCAGCTGTAAGCTTACAACCATCTGCACAGGAACCAAAGTGAAAGGAACCTCATTTTGAATTTGTAGGGTGAAGTGCTTTGCCTGGTGTCTGGTTAAGTCTATGGGTTGCTGTTGCCTTAGTAGAGATTAATTTGGGAATTTGTTAAAAGTTATGATAGTAGTAATTTGTAGCCATGTGTATATGTTTAACTTGTGTAAATTAATAAATGTCTCATGTAATTTGATATAAAAACCTCTCAAGAACTGGTGGTTTTATGCCTGAATTCAGAGTTGCATCTCAAACATACCAAATGAAAATATAGGTTATGATAGTTGATTAAAGTTTCCCTCTGGGATTTTTAAATAACTCAGCTTTAACAACTGCTGAGTCATAACATTGTTTAATACTTGGGCCTAATTTTTCGGTTGTTGAGTGCGCGTGATCGGCGGGCCCGGTAACGAACAGGAAATGGGCCACTGGCTGCAATTTCATGCTGGCTGGCCTGTTAACAGCCAGGCAGCATGAAATGCACGCTGAAATGTTTAGTGGGCAAGAAGAGGGCAGGTGCCGACATAACTGAGGGCGCGGGTCAGTGCTTCAAGAGAACTCCCTGAATGCAGAAAGCAGCCCCAGGGAGCTGCAGACCTCCACAGGCTAAAGGATATGACAAAAATGCTGCAAAATATGTCCACGCAGCACAATCAAGCACCTGAAAGCATACCCCATAAAAAACAAGTACCCAGATATCTCTTTTTATTTTATTTCCCCACAGAGATTTCATCCCGACCTGGATCAAGGTTTGAGCAAAAAATGTGAATGCTGCCTGAGAGAATGGCCCATCTGCCAATCGTAAATATGGATGGGCCATGTAAAATTGCTGTTAATTGCATTGTTGATGGGCTTACTTGCCCACTTAATTGTCAGCAGGCGCACTTCCGACTGCCACGCGCGCTTGCCGAGTGAAATATCGCGTGAGTGTGCGATGACATTGGGACGCTTGCCTGACGTCATCTTGTGCTATTTCGCGTCTGTTCAGGTCGGGCGTGCACCCACCCGTAGGGTGTAAAATTCTGGCCTTGCTTTAACTCAGTGATTAGCCATTGTAACTGAACTGAGCACCACAACCAACACCACCCACCCACCCCGCCACTCACCCACCCGACCCCACCAACCTACCCCTCCAACCAGACTCCACCCAACTATCCCCCTGACCTGACTAACCCTCCCTGACCTGACCCGATTACCCCATCACCTGACTAATCCTTGACATGATCCACCCTCATCCAATGTCCCCAGACCCGACCCAATTACTTCCCCACAATGAGTAATCCCCGACTCAACCCAACTAACACTCCCCACCTTACAGTCCTCACTCGACGACCATCCCAACTTGACCCAACAACCCCCCCACTTGACCACCCCCTGACCTGACTGAACCACTCCCCCATCTGACTGCCCACTGACCCACTCATCTGCTCACTCACTCACTTACTCACCCACTCACTGAAAGACTTGAGACCTTCAAAAACATAACTGAATACAACAGCTAATGTTGTAAAAAGGGCCGTGTTCTCACTTCGTCCGCCTTCTCCTGGAGAAATTGTGCCGACCCATCGATGCTGTAGACCGGATCAAAAGTCCCGCCTGAAAATGGGCAGTCTTGTCTGATCCAAGAAATTTTTTAGTCAGTGGCAATGTGCCCAGCATTGCTGCTGACCAGAAGATCCAGGCCTAACTCTTGTCTCATTAAGTCTCTCCTGTCTTTCATCCTATCACAACTTTCTTTTTGTCCTTGTCCCACCCACCCAATGTACAAAATCAATTATGTTTCTAACGTTCCCCAGTTCTGATGAAAGATCACAGGCCTGAAACATTAACACTGTTTATCTCCACAGATGATGCTATAACCTGCTGAGTATTTCTAGCATTTCTATTTTTATTTCAGAGTGTTAAGCTTGTTGAAGCTATAACAGCAAAAAAAGTATAGAAAGTTTATCTGCTCCATTTTTTTCCCCCTCTTGTTTACTTCCCTGCCCTCTTCTCCTGAAGATATTTATTCTTCCTGTGGTACCATTCCACAGGCAGTAGTTGCTCTTTGGATCCTGGTGTAAATGGCCGTTACTCACAGGTGACCCATTACAGATTGTCCAACCTTGGAGGCTATCACAGTAAAACACAATTCCATCCTTGTCCTAATGGTCGATGGATATTTTTGCGAATGGAAAACGGCTTGCAGTAGTGTTCCACAGGGCTCAGCGTTGGGGCCCTTGCTGTTCGGTGCATATATTAATGATTTTGACTTAAATATGGGGGCCATGATTGGGAAATTTGCAGATGACACAAAATATAGACATGTACTTGATAGTGAAGAGGATAGTTGTTGCTTCCAGAATGATATCAATGGTTTGGTTGATTGGGTGGAGAAGTGGCAAATGGAATTCAATCCAAAAAAGTATGAGGTAATGCACTGAGGGAGGGCAAACAAAGCAAGGGAATACTCTAAAATGGGAAGTTTGTGAAATTATTTCTTCATTGGGCAAGGTATTGAATACAATAGCAGGGATGTAATGATGGAATTGTATAAAATGCTGGTTGGGCCACAGCTGGAGTTTTGTGTACAGTTCTGGGCACCACATTACAGGAAGGACATAATTACTCTGGAGAGTGCAGAGGAGATTTACACAAATGTTGCCAGGGCTTGAAAATTGCAACTATAAGGAGAGATTGGATAGGCTAGGGTTCTTTTCCTTAGAACAGAGGAGGCTAAGGGATGACCTAATTGAGGTGTAAAAAATTATGAAGGGTCTATTGCCAGGGGGCATAGATTTTAGGTGATTGGTAGAAGGATTAGAAGGGACATGAAGAAAATCTTTTTCACCCAGAGGGTAGTGGGCATTTAGAATTCACTGCCTAAGTTGGTGGTTGAGGCTGAAACGCTCAACTCATTTAAAAGGTACCTGGATCTGCATCTGAAGTGCTGTAACTGCAAGACTATGGACCAGCTGCTGGAAAGTGGGATTAAAATGTGCGGCTAGTTTCTTTTTCCTCTTTTTGGCTGGTGCAGACATGATGGGCTGAATGGCCGCTTTCTGCAATGTAACTTTTCTATGGTTCTATGGTTCAGCATCTACACATGTAAACTTCAAGCAGGGATTATTGTATGTCAATCACAAGTTGCAGGTCAGTTTTCCCTTCCCTATTGCAGAGGGTACTACTGCCCTTACTAGTCCTGCCAGCAGAGATCACCTAAGACTAGGGAATAAACTTAACTGCAACTTAAGTATCAACTTTGTTCAGCCAGACCACATTTGCTTCTGAATCCAAAGTTTCAAGGATCAAACACCCTTCCAGGCGTTGAACACATAACTTAGGATTCTGTGCTGTCTTGAGGGATAGCTGCATATTCATAGGGGAGAATTTTCTCCCTGTCGGGCGGGCTGGGCGAGAGCAAGCGCAGGTGGGCGCGCATACGATTGCTGCCCGCGATCGGCTGCGCGCCACCATTTTACTTGGGCGGGCCAATTAAGGACCACCCAGCATGACACATACCCGGAAGCGCTGAGCACTCCCTGTGCAGGCGGGGGGAGGAGGGAGAGGCGGGGCCTGTGCTTTTGCGTGCATGCGTGCAAAAAAGTGCAGAAATCTGCCTGCACGGAGCTGCCTCAGGGAGATTAAGTTGGTAATGAAAAATTGAAATAAAGAGAAGAAAAAATTATTCAGACATGTCCGCACATGAGCTGGGACATGTCAATTAATTTTATTAAAAATTTTTATTATGTTTAAAATCCCTTCATGAAAACTCATCCCGCTTGTGGATGAGGTTCCATGAAAAATGCGAAGGCCGCCTGAGCTCTTCGCCTGCCCATCCAACCTTAAGGTTGGACGGGCAGCCCTGTTAATTATTTTAATTGCTATTTACTTAATAGGCCGTTGACAGTTCGGCAGGCGTGCAGCCAACTCCGGTGTGTGCCCGCCGAACTGAAGATCTGAATGACAAACAGTGACATTAGGATGCATGCCCGACATCACCATGCATCATTTTACACGCAGCGAGCAGGGCTTGTCCCCGCATGCCGACCAGAAGATTCAGGCCATAGATGCTGTCTTTCTGATGAGATGCTAAATTGAAACTAACTCTTGCTGTTCAGGTGAATGTAAAACATCCCTGGCCCTATTAAAACAAGACCGGTAGAGACAATGGGCAGGATATTACGCTCGGCATGCAGGCGCGGGCCCGACATGCCCGAGTGTAAAATGACGCGCGATGACATCGGGCGTGCATCCACGTCGTTCGGCGGGTGAGTGCCGGAGTCGGCTGTGCGCCCGCCGATAATTAAAAGGCCTATTAAGGCCATTAACAATCTAATTAAATTCAAATTTACGCTGCCCGGCCAATCTAATGGTTGGCGGGCAGGCGAAAAGGCCAGATGGCCTTTACGTTTTTTAGGAAACCTCGTCCACGAGCGGGATGAGGTTTCCTAAAGCAAATAAACATTAAATAAAAACTTTATTTTTGAATTAAAAACATGTCTCAGCACATGTGATAGAGTCACATGAGGGGACATGTTTTATTAAATTTTTCTTCTCTTCAGTTTTCTTTACACAGCGCTTCAATCTCCGAGGCAGTTCCAAGCCTCAGGGAGATTGAAGCGCTCTTTCAAGTTTGCGCTTGGCCGGCTCACTCTCCTCCCCCCACCCACACAGGCAGCGCTCAGTGCTGCTACTGGCGATCCACGCAGGGCAGGCCTTAATTGGCCCTCCCACGTGAAATCGTGGTGCGGAGCCGATAGTGGGCTGACCGCCGTCACCCATCCCCGCCGAGCACCCCCGCCAAGGGCAAAATCCTGCCCAATATTTAACCTTCAACCCAATGAACAGAAACAGGTTAACCAGTCATTTGCTATTTGTGAGACTTTGCTGTTGCATTTCACTGAATAACAAAATGAGTACACGCCAAACTAATTAATTTGATTGTGAGGTCGAGAAGGGATAGTGCATCAATAATCAATGTTTATGATTTTAATTAGAACTGTTTTGACTAGTAAAAATGCACAGCACCAGTCACTGCATTTCAAATGTAATTCAGTGGTTGTTGAGTGACTTGAGACATTTTGAGCATAAGATAAAGCACTATATAAATGTAAAATGTAAATATAGATCTTTACCTGGCAACTATGGAGGCATGGGAGTGGTGGGGGTGGGGGTACATTTCCTGAGCAATTTTTATCTGCTTATTATTAAGCTTGTTATACTACAGTTTTTTATCAAACTGTATCATACAAACTTCAGTATTTTGCTTTCGTACACTTTTACTTGTTTGGGTGAAAGGATTCATTCACAGTACTTGTGCTGACCTTGGTGATTTCATCTGCATTTTGGAGGGTTTGTGCTCTGATCTGCATTTTGCAGCTATGATCTATCAGATCAGCATGGGTGATGCATATGAGGTGTTACATTGGACCTCAGATGAGAATCATGATGACTGGTATCACCACGAGCAGAAGGAGCAACAGCACCAACAACAAGGGTGCCTTCAGCTATATTAGCACCAGCACCAGGAGTAGCAACCTGCTGTTTTTAGACCTTCATTTCAACAGGACAGAGGGGATGAGCAGAAAGATATAGTTCAGAGGAGGCCATACCTGTCACAACTGGTGTATAGGCAGGGGATAACCTACCTCCAAAAGTCGGAGTATCAGTGCCTCAGGAAGATCAAAGTTGTATCAGGTAGTAGCCGACATTTGATAAGGTGCCACATCAAAAGTTGTTGCAAAAATAAAAGCCCGTGGTATAAGGGGTATCATATTGGCATGGATAGAAGATTGGCTAGCTAACAGGAAACAGAGTGTTTCTGGTTGACAAAATGTAATTAGTGGTGTGCCATAGGGATCAGTGCTGGGGCCTCAACTTTTTATATAACTTGTCAATGACTTGGATGAAGGGACCAAAGGTATGGTTCTAAATTTGCTGATGATACAGAGATAGGTAGCAAAGTAAGTTGTGACGAGGACATAAGGAGACTACAAAGTGACATAGATAGGTTAAGTTAATGGGCAAAGATCTGGCAAATTGAATAAAATTGGGAAACGTGAAATTGTCCATTTTGGTAGGAAAAATAAAAAAGCATATTATCTAAATGCTGAGAGATTGCAGAGCTCTGAGGTTCAGTGGGATCTGGGTGTCCTAGTGCATGAATCGCAAAAGTCTAGCATGCAGGTACAGCAAGTAATTAGGAAAGCTAATAGAATGTTATTGTTTATTGTGAGGAGAATTGAATACAAAAGTGGGGAGGTTATGCTTCAGTTGCATAAGGCACTGTTGAGACCATATCTGGAATATTGTGTATAGTATTGGTCTCCTTATTTAAGGGAAGATGTAAATGAGTTGGATGCAGTTCAAAGAAGATTTACTAGACTAATACCTGGAATGGGAGGGTTGCCTTATGAGTAAAGGTTGAACAGGCCAAGTTCGTATCCACTGGAGTTTAGAAGAGTAAGAGGCCACTTGATTGAAACATATAAGATCCTGAAGGGTCTTGACAAGGTGGATGTGGAAAGGACGTTTCCTCTTGTGACAGAATCTGGATTTAGGGGTCACTGTTTAAAAAAAAAGGTTCATCCCCATTTAAGACAGAGATGAGGAGAAATTTTTCTCTCAGAGGGTCACGAGTCTTTGGAACTCTTCCTCAAAAGACGGTGGAAGCAAAGTCTTTTAATATTTTTAAGGCAGAGATAGATAGATTCATGATAAGCAACGGAGTGAAAGGCTATTGGGGGTAGGTTGGAATGTGGATTGAGGTTACAATCAGATCAGCCATGATCTTATTGAATGACAGAGCAGGGTAGAGGGGCTGAGTGGCCTACTCCTGCTCCTAATTCGTAAATTCATATGTATGTTCATTTTTGCAGCTGGCATAAGACCTGCTGCTAACTGGCCACACTTTACCAACGGCTGTCAAAGAGAACACCTCCCTCAACATTTTTGCCTCTGAATCCTTCCAGGGCAAAGCTAAAGAAATTTGCAGAATCTCGCAGCTGGTGACACACAAATACACAAGAATGGTAACTGCCGGTTTGTTTGTCAGGGTGTTCTATTATGTCAACTTTACCTGTGAACACCAGGGAAAATGAGCGGTTCCTCAGGTTTGGAGCTCTAATTTGCTTCCCAGAGGTTGCAGGGCATCATGAACTGCACACATGTGGCAACTAAGGCATACCTCATACCTTGGAGCAGAGAAAGCAGCTGGCTGCTTGAAGACTGATTAAGACAAGCCTGCTGGAACCTAAGGAATGAGGCCCAGGAATAATATAATGCATGTCATATAAGCACAGATTCATGATTGAGCAAACTATTGGCATGCTGAATATGTGCTTCAGATGACTGGACAGATCTGGAGGTGTCCATCAGTACACACTAGCCAGGGTCTCCAGAATAGTCATGGTGACCTGGACACTGCATACATTGTTTAACAGTGTGATTTGGGTCTATAGCAGGAATAAGTGCACGGCCTTTGATCGTCTGCCTTCCATGGCAACACTCCCTTCTCTCACCTTTACACCTCCAACTGCTTCAACTTGCATGTTCGCAATGTTCTTTTAAATACTGGTGTTCAGATTCTGTCATACGCTTGCTGACACTAATTGGATGGGAAACCTGGAGGTGTTGTTGAAGTGGCTGTGTTATGAAGCCACTGACAGACATACTTCATGAGCAGAATTTTACGGCCCCGTTTCAGCGGGGACGGAGCTGTAACATGTGGCGGGCCGTTATAAATGCCATTGACGACAGCGGGAATGTAAAATCCCGCTGTCGTAAAATTCTGCCCATATATTTCTGGGTTTATCGTGTGCATTTGGGCTTCCCATCTGTCAGTGCATCCACACATTAAAATCCAGCTATATTTCATTGTAAGTTATTTCTTTATTGAAAGTGAGCACTACATCCAGGACATGTCCTTGGAACTGTTAATTGCCTTATTTTCAAAGCAACCTTTTGTTTGATTAGGTATAGCAGTAACAGTAAGTTAGGCATAGAATGCTGGCAACATCTCCATCTCCATTGTAATACAGCCCCAACTAGAAAACCATGCATTCTCCATGCTTAGTGAGTATGGCGTAACTTTGAACATATGCTCTCATTTAGTAAAACAGTGAATACTGTGTGCATAGTTTTGCTGCTGCGTGAGCTGTAATCCAGGTAGTCTCCTTCAATGGCATAATGATTCTGTGATTGTCCAGTTTCTGCTATAGAAAGAAAATAATTATTTAATGCTGCAGAGCCTATCGTGAAACTCACTCCACAGTGGTTTGCATGATCTTGCAGTTAAAGGTAAATTTTTGTTTGATGGTCTTTTTGGGGACTGGGGAGTCCCTTTGCCAATGTCTGCTTCTTAACTAGAGAGGTAAAGTCCATCTCGTGTCTGTAAAACTTACCTTTACTGTTTCTTGCAGATGAAGTTTCCAAGGCCTGAATGTTGGAGCCCCGCTGAAGATGGGAATGGAGATGGACTGGGCCCGGAAATACTGGTGCAGGACAATGTACCAGTTTCCCAAACCCATTCCAGGCAGCAGTCATTTATGCGGAGGCAAGCTCGGGGCTGGCAGGGTAGCCAATTAGCCTCGTTAAGGGTATATTAGGGTCAATTAAAGGAGGTCGCCTGGGATTTTCTGGTTGGCCTTCAGGTTCCACATCAGCATGGGCCAGTTTAGGTGCCTAGGCAGCCAGTAGCAGGTTGGGTACAAAGGGGACAGGAGGGGGTGGGGAGGCTAGAACTCCAGGCAGGCCTAGAGGCCCTCCTTGCCTTTCTGAGTGCGGCTGCAGAAGACAGGTACCTCCCCACCACTACAAACTCCATCATCCTGGCCAGAATGGTGGCCTGGCTACTTTTTAAAATTCTTTCACGGGATGTGGACGTCGCTGGCTAGGCCTGCATTTTAGATAAAAGCAAAATACTGTGGATGCTGGAAACCTGAAACAAAAACAGAAAATACTGGAAAAACTCAGCAGGTCTAACAGCATCTGTGGAGAGAGAAACAGAGTTGACATATCGAGTCTGTATGACTCTTCTTCAGAGCTAAAGAGAAGTAAAAATGTGATGAAATTTATACTGTTTAAGGGGGGGTGGAGCAGGTGAAGCTGGATAGAAGGCCAGCAATAGGTGGAGGCAAAGGAGAGATTGACAAAGATGTCATGAACAAAAGACAAAGGGGGTGTTAATGGTGGTGGGAAGGACTCAAGGAGGTGCTGAAAATGGCACTAAGGTAAGAAAGCAGAATGTGATAATAGCAGGACAAGGGTAAGTACTCTGAAAAGAACAACATGAACAAGTGACAAATGGCCCTTGTGGGGGTGGGGTGGGGAGGAGATGGTGGTGGGGAAAAAAGATTGAAAAAAGGATAAAAGGTGGGGATAAAACAATGAATAAATGAATAAAAATGAAAATAAATAAAAATAAAAATAAGTGGATAAAAAATAAAATTTAAAAAATAAAAATGAATATTGAAAAAAGGGGTGAGGATAGAGGAGAGAGTTCATGGTCTGAAGTTGTTGAACTCAATGTTAAGTCCGGAAGGCTGTAAAGTGCCTAGTCGGAAGATGAGGTGCTGTTCCTCCAGTTTGCGTTGGGCTTCACTGGAACATTGCAGCAGGCCAAGGATGGACATGTGGGCATGAGAGCAGGATGGTGTGTTGAAATGGCAAACGATAGGAAGGTCTGGGTCATGCTTGCGGACAGACCAAAGGTGTTCCGCAAAGCGGTCACTCAGTCTGCGTTTGGTCTCTCCAATGTATAGGAGCATTGGGAGCGGCAGAATTATCACATTCTGCTTTCTTATCTTAATGCCACCATCAGCACCTCATTTAGTCCTTACCACCACCATTAACGCCCCCTTTCTCCTTTTGTTCATGACATCTTTGCCAATCTCTTCTTTGCCCCCACCTATCGCTGGCCTTCTATCCAGCTTCACCTGCTCCACCCCCCTTAAACAGTATAAATTTCAACACATTTTTACTTCTCTTTAGTACTGAAATTCTATCCCTCATGTTTCGAATCCACCCAGGATTACAGGTATCTCCGGGACATACAATGTTCCTCGGACTGCTGTTCTTGCCACATCCTGAGATCCACACTCAGCGCCATGAGCCACCATATGAACACACTCGACCTCTCCCTCCAGCAGCACCGACTCATCCTATCTCAAAGCTGTCTTTGTCCCCAGTTTTATTTTATTCTTCATCTCATCTGATGCCTTAACAAGAAACTTTGTCTCTTCCTTTCAGGTGCTAAGGAACGCAAGCTCCAAAAACTTATGGATACCAACACCCACCAAGGACTCTCCACCCATCCTGTCTTCTAATCCCAGCCCTTGCCATGTATTCACCATACCCCCTGACCTTCCCCTCTCTCTGATGCTGAACGTTTAATACTCAGAAAAGGACTGAATTTCATAGCCTTATGCCCTCATCTCAATGAATCTCGGCACGTTGCTGAACTCTTCTTCACCTCCGTGCTTACTTCTTTCGGCAGGAGTCCACCCCCGTTCAACAGATCCTTTCACCTTCAGTATTCTCCCTCCACCTGGACTCCTCCCTATGGCCTCTTACCTGCTCTTGATCTTTTCATTGAGAACTGTTGGCATGACATTGGCCGTCTCAATTTCTCTGCTCCTCTCACCCACTCTAACCTGTCTCCTTCTGAACTTGCCAAACTCCATTCTCTTCGGTCCAACCCTGACTTTGTTATCAAACCTGCTGACAAGGGTGGTGCTGTTGTTATCTGGCGTACTGACCTCTACCTCACAGAGGCTGAGCGTCAACTCTCAGACACTTCCTCCTACCTCCCCCTGGACCATGACCCCACCACCGAACATCAAGCCATTATTTCCAGGACTGTCACTGACCTCATCTCCTCTGGAGATCTTTCCTCCACAGCTTCCAACCTCATAGTCTCTCAACTCTGGACTGCCCGCTTCTACCTCCTCCCCAAAATCTACAAACAGGACTGTTCCGGTAGACCGATCGTGTCAGCCTGTTCCTGCCCCACGGAACTCATTTCTTCCTATCTTGATTCTGTTCTCTCTCCCCTTGCCCAGTCTCTTCCCACCTACATCTGCGATTCCTCTGATGCCCTACATCATGTCAACAATTTCTAGTTCCCTGGCCCTAACCCCTCCTCTTCACCATGGACATCCAATCCCTCTATACCTCCATCCCCTACCAGGATGGTCTGAGGGCTCTCCGCTTCTTCATTGAACAGAGGCCAGAACAATCCCCATCCACCATTACTCTCCTCCGTCTGGCTGAACTTCTTCTCTCGTTGAACAGTTTCTCCTTAAACTTGTCTCACTTCCTCCAAATAAAAGGTGTGGCTATGGGTACCCGCATGGGCCCCAGTTATGTCTGTCTCTTTATAGGGTATAGGAACATTCCTTGCTCCAGTCCTACTCAGGCCCCCTCCCACAACTCTTTCTCCGGTACATCGATGACTGTTTCGATGCTGCTTCATGCTCTCGTCTGGACCTGGAAAAATTTATTAGTTTTGCTTCCAACTTCCACCCCTCCATCATTTTCATATGGTCCATCTCTGACACTTCCCTTCCCTTCCTTGACCTCTCTGTCTCAATTTCTGGTGATAGACTGTCCACCAATATTCATTACAAGCCCACTGACTTCCACAGCTACCTCAACTACAGCTCCTCATGCCCTGCTTCCTGTTAGAATTCCATCTCATTCTCTCAGTTCCTTCACCTCCGTCGCATCTGTTCCGATGATGCCACTTCCCATAATGGCACTTCTGACATGTCTTCCTTCCTCCTTAACCGAGGTTTTCCACCCACTGTGGTTGACAGCGCCCTCAACTGTGTCCGACCCATCTCCTGCACCTCTGCCCTCACACCTTCCTCTCCCTCCCGGAGTTATGATAGCGTCCCCCTTGTCCTCACTTTTCACCCCACTAGCCTCCGCGTTCAAAGAATCATCCTCTGCCATTTCCACCAACTCCAGCATGATGCCACCACCAAACACACCTTCCCCTCAGCCCCCCTGTCAGCATTCCGTAGGGTCCATTCCCTCTGGGATACCCCGGTCCAATCCTCCAACCCCCCCCCAACACCTCATCCCCCTCCCACCGGCACCTTCCCATACAGTTGCAGAAGGTGCAATTCCTGCCCCTTTGCCTCCTCCCTCCTCATCACCCAAAGGCCCAAACACTCGTTTCAGGTGAAGCAGCGCTTCACTTGCACCTCCTTCAATTTGGTCTACTACATTCACAGCTCCCAATGTGATCTCCTCTATACTGGAGAGACCAAATGCAGTCTGAGTGACCGCTTTGCAGAACACCTTCGGTTTGTCCACAAGCATGACACAGACCTTCCTGTCACTTGCCATTTCAACACACCATCCTGCTCACATGCCCACATGTCCATCCTTGGCCTGCTGGATTGTTCCAGTGAAGCTCAACGCAAACTGGAGGAACAGCACCTCATCTTCCAACTTGGCACTTTACAGCCTCCTAGACTTAACATTGAGTTCAACAACTTCAGACCATGAACTCTCTCCTCTATCCTCACCCATCTTTTCATCCCTTTTTTCAATATTCATTTTTATTTTTATCTACTTATTTTTATTTATTTTCATTTTTATTCATTTATTCATTGTTTTATCCCCACCTTTTATCCTATTTTCGATCTTTTTTCCCCACCAGTGCCCCCTTCCCCAGCCCATCCCCTCAAGGGCCATCTGTCACTTGTTCATGTTGTTCTTTTCAGAGTACTTACCCTTGTCCTGCTATTACCACATTGTGCTTTCTTACCTTAGTGCCATTATCAGCACCTCCTTTAGCCCTTACCACTACCATTAACACCCCCTTTGTCCTTTTGTTCATGACATCTTTGTCAATCTCTCCTTTGCCTCCACCTATCGCTGGCCTTCTATCCAGCTTCACCTGTTCCACCCCCCTTAAACAGTATAAATTTAATCACATTTTACCTCTCTTCAGCTCTGAAGAAGCATCATATGGATTCAAAACATTTAACTTTGCTTTTCTCTCCACAGATGCTGTTAGACCTGCTGAGTTTTTCCAGCATTTTCTGTTTTGTTCCAGCATTTTAGATTATCCCTAATTGCCCTTGAGCTGTCTTCTTGAACTGCTGCAGTCCATATGGAGTAGATACACCCACAGTGCTGTTACAGAAGGAGTTCCAGGATTTTGACCCAACGACAGTGAAAGAACGGCAATATAATTCCAAGTAAGAGTGATGTGTGGCTTGGAGGGGATCTTGCAGGTGGCGGTCTTCCCACGCATCTGCTGCCCTTGTTCTTCTAGGTGGTAGAGGTCATGGGTTTAGAAGGCGCTGCTATATGTCACCACCCTCCGGTGGCTGGGAGCCCGTTCCCATGCGACCATGGCCATTTTGTATTGTTTAATTGTACTGCTCGATACTGTGGCTGTATTAAACTTGATGTTTTCACCTAAACGCTGTTGATATTGTAATCCAGTTTATGTGCAAACCTCAAGGTAAACAGAGCCCACTGGCATGTTGGCTGTGTCAGAACTTTTTCACACCTCTCATGAAAGGCAATTAGCGCATTTATGTGGCACATACATATGAATATTAACTTCAGCTTAGTGCATAATATTACAATACAATAACAGTGGAAACTATGGCAGCCCCACAAAGACACCAAAGCCGTGGTGCTTAGGGAATATTGAGAGGTTCAATTCATTTGATCATTGGTGTCATAACCTAATCTACACTTTGATGCTTGATCCTAACTTTGCGCCCTTCCTCTTTGGCTGTTTCACCTGGGAGAACAGAGTCAAGAATAACCCTCATCATGGATTCAAGGACATAGGAGGTGATGGAACATCTCCAGAACTCACCGCTTAACAGAAAATTGAACTTACAGGACCTGATGCTAGGGCAGATAGTGAATTACTTCCCCATTAAATCATACAACTCAATTGTTAAAACATCAATGTCACTATATGGCAGACCATCCACCAGCATTATGGTTTCCTGGGCACAGGTGTCAACCTCTTAGACCTGGCTGATTTTGAAATGCAGTCCGATGAAAGTCATAAAGATCTGTATCAACGTCTGATGGCCTTCTTGTGTAGAAAGTGGGCTCAGACTTCACTGTCTACCTCTTTATGAAGATAAAGAGTGTCGTGTTATTATAATAATGTAATGCTTTGCCTTATTTAATTTATAAGCCACAAGGCACCAATTGCTCATAAGGGATTTGGTAAACACATTGTGCGTTCATTTATTTATTAAGGCTTGGCACAGGGGAACAGTCTTACATAGCTGTATAGTTTGGAGACGTTAGAAGTTGTGTGTGAGTGTGTGTGTCTGTGCTGTGTTCAAAACAAAAGTGAAATTAAGACTGGAACACATGACACATTTTTCTTCTATTGATGGCATGCTGCTATCCCTTAAAGGCATATTGCAACATCCCCATTCTTTTCAAAGATACTTTACCCCTTCCAAAAAGGTATAACTATTTACAATACATGTTCATGTTTAGTTACCATTACATAGGTTGATAGAACTGATGAATCTATGAGTCTCTAAAGTGTAACGGTAATCTGCTGGTACATCCAGATCTTGTGATTGGAACCTTGAATGGACGCTTCTTTAATTGCTCAAAGTGACCTGTGGGATTGTCATTCTTGGATGTTGTTCCTGGTTGCATTTGGGATCTTGTCCTCGATGCAATAGGACTGTATGGTGGTTGAGGAGCGGGAATGGATCTGATTTGTCCTTGGTTTCACCTCACCATTGCCCCTTTGTGTGTAATGACTTCATATGACTTTGGTTCTGAATAAATTCTTGTCACCTCGGCTGGTTGCCATGTACTATGGGATCCTAGTTGTGAACTTGATGCCCAACTGTAAACTTGATGCCCAACTGTAAACTTGACAATTCTGTACCTGTATTTTAATTGTGCATGTTAGTTGTTTCTCCTTGTAGCTTTACAAGTTTCTCTCTAGTTTCTGAGAGAGTATAATAGGTAAGAGTAGGTAAATTGGTACGCACTGGTCTGCCAAACATGAGCTCTTTTGGTGATGGAATAGTTGCAATTAAAGGTGTCACTCTCAGATGTAACGTTGCAATGCGTGGATTCTGCTTGGTCTGTCTACATTTAAGAATTAGGGATTTCACCATGCCAATCATTCATTCAGTTAGGCCATCAGATCCAGGGTAATGAGGAGAAGTAGTAGTGTGTTCGATATTGCACTTCTCACACATATCCTGAAATGGCTTACCAATAAATTGCAGTCCGTTATCCGGAATGATCGTTCTAAGCACACCAAATAAACTGAAAATAGCACTCAGTGTGTGCACGACAGTTGTGCTTGATGTACTGTGCAATTGTCAAATAATGAAGCTCTTGGTAAAGTATTCAACGATGACGATGAAGTCAGTGCTATAGGCATGAAAGAGGTCGGATCCAATTTTGGACCAAGGATGGGTAGGAACTTCATGTGGAATCAATGGTGTTTTGTGCTCTCTTGGCCATTACTCTAAACATGCTTCGCACTTCTTGACAATGACTACAATGTCATTGTTTATACTCAGCCAATAGACTGTCTCTCTTGCAAGTCTTCTCATCTGATCTATGCCCATGAATGAGTGATGAAGTTGTTGAAGAATATCAGGTCATAAAGATTCCAATATGACAACCTGCCTGCCTTTAAAAATGACTCCCTGGGAAATGCCTAGCTCGCCCCAATAAGGCCAAGTGGTCTCGTATTCGTGGGCATGCTTAATTAAATCAGGCCGTCCTTCAAAGATGGTTTTCCATAGTTGCTGTAGTGTAGAATCTTTTACCATTTCTTCTTGTAGCTGCTGGCATTTGCATTGTGCAAAATGTACCAGATCAATTGGAGAACATCTTCAAATTCGATATCAATGGAGTCAACTTATAGATCCAAGGATATATCTTCTGTTGTCGCTGGGTTGGGCAATCTGCTAAGTGTATCTCATGAGATCATCAGGTTACCTGGCTTGTACCTAATCTCACAGTCGTAACCTTGAATCCTTATCAACAGATGTTGCAATTGTGGCAGTTCACTGATTTTGCCAAATCATCTCCAGCGGCTTGTGGTCAGTCTCCACCACAAATCTTTTGCCAAATAGATAGGTTTGAAAACACATGATTCCAAACACTAAAGCTAATGTTTCCTACTCAATGTTGGAGTAGTTGGATTGCATTATGGACAGAGATTTTGAAGCAAATGCAATCAGTTTGCCTTCTTGTAGCATTTATGCTCCCAGACCTTTCTGTGAGGCATCTATCTCCAGGGTAGCTGTCTCCCTAGGATTGTAAATTTGCAATGTTGATGCTTCTGATAATGGCTGTTTCAGTGGTTCAAAGAGGTATCGGTGATCTTCGTGCCACAGGAACGGCATATCGTTTCTCAACAATTCTCTTAGCGATGAAGATTTTTGAGTGAAATTGGGAATGTATGGAGAAAAAAAATTAAGGAGACCCAGGGATTTTCAAAGATCAGAGAACCATAAAAAAGTTACGGTGCAGAAAAAGGCCATTCAGCCCATCATGTCTGTGCCGGCCAGAAAAAGATGAAAAAGAAACAAGCCGCTCATTTTAATCCCACTTTCCTGCACCTAGTCAGTAGCCTTGCAGGTTACAGCGCTTTAAATAGATCCAAGTACCTTTTAAATGAGTTAAGCGTTTCAGCCTCAACCACCAATTTAGGCAGTGAATTCCAGATGCCCTCCCCCCCGCCCCACCCTCCCTGTGGAAAACATTTTCCTCATGTCTCCTCTAATCCTTACACCAATCACCTTAAATCTATGCCCCTTGGTAATTATCCCCTTAGCTAAGGGAAACAAATCTCTCCTGTCTACCCTAACTAGGCCCTTCATAATTTTGTACAACTCAATTAGGTCACCCTTCAGCCTCCTCTGTTCTATGGAAAACAACCCTAGCCTGTCCAATCTTTCCCCATAGCTGCAATTTTCAAGCCCTGGCAGCATTCTTGTAAATCTTCTCTGTACTCTCTCCTGAGTAATTATGTCCTTCCTGCAATGTGCTGACCAGAGATGTACACACAGTGCCAGCTGTTGCCTAACCAGCTTTTTATACAGTTCCATCATTACATCCCTGATTTTGTATTCAATACCTCATCCAATAAAGGAAAGGATTCAGTATGTTTTCTTTACCACCCTGTCCACCTGTCCTGCCACCTTCCAGAACCTGTGGACATGCAGTCTCACTTCCTCAACACCTCTCAATATCCTCTAGTTTATTCAGGGCTTTGTTTGCCCTCCGCAAATGCATTACCTCACACTTTACCGGACTGAATTCCATTTGCCACGTTTCTGCCCACTCAACCAAACCATTGATATCTTTCTGGAAACAACAGCTATCCTCTTCACTATCAACTACCAATTTTTGTGTCATCTGCAAATTTCCCAATCATACCTCCCATATTTATTTCCAAATCATCAACATATACAACAAAGAGCAAGGGCCCCAATATTGAGCCTTGTGGAACACCACTGGAAACTGTCTCCCATTTGAAAAACATCCATCGACCATTGCCCTTTGTTTCATGTCGTTGGGCCAATTTTGATTCAACCTGCCACCTTCCCATAGGATCTCACTTTTCTGACCAGTCTGCCATGTGGAACCTTGTCAAATGCCTTACTAAAATCCATGTAGTCAACACCCTACACTACCCTCATCAATCTTCCTTGTTACTTCCTCAAAAACTTCTATTAAGTCAGTAAGACATGACTGCCCCCTCACAAAAGCATGCTCACTATCCCTGATCAACCCATGCCTTTCTAAATGCCAGTTTATCCTGTCTCTCAGAATTGATTCCAATAATTTGCTGACCATTGAAGTCAGGCAGGTCCATAATTTTCTGGCCTATCCTTGCACTCTTTTTAAATAATGGTACAACATTTGCTCAGCTACCTTGCCTGTATCTAGTGAGGATTGGAAAATGATCCTCAGAGCATCCGCTATTTTCTCCCTGGCTTCCTTTGACAGCCTGGGATACAATCCATCCGGCCCTGGTGACTTATCCACCTTCAAGGATGTCAGTCACTCCAGTATTTCCTCTCTTATTATCTAATGTTCCACACTCTTCCTTATTATGTCCGCATCATCCCTCTCCTTAGTGAAGACAGAGACAAAGTACTCATTAGAACACTGCTCACATCTTCAGCGTCAATGCACAAGTTACCATGTACTTCTCTGATAGGCCCTACCCTTTCTTTAGTTATTCTCTTGCTCTTAATGTACTGGTAAAACATCCTTGGGTTTTCTTTGATTTTACCTGACAATATATTTTCTTATCCTCTCTTTGCTTTCTGGCTTTCCATTTTTGCTTTGCCCCTGTACTTTCTATACTCCACTAGGCTTTCTACAGTATTAAGTCTTTTGTGACTATCATAAGCTTTCTTTTGCTGCTTTATCTTGGCCTGTATGCTTCTGGATAACCAGGGGTCTCTAAATTTAGTAATACCACCCTTTTTTTCGGTAGGGATATGTCTACACTGTGCCCCTAGAATCTCGCTTTTGAATGCCTCCCGCTGATTTGACAGTTTGTCCTTCTAATAGCTGTATCCAGTCCACTTTCGCCAGCTCACTTCTCAGCTTTGTAAAATTTGTCTACCTCCAATCTAGAACTTTTGTTCCTGTTCTATCTTTGTCCCTCTCCATTATGATGCTAAATCTAACTGTATTATGGTTACTATCTCCAAAATGGTCCCCCACTGCTACTTCATCCACTTGCCCAGCTTCATTTCCTAAGACTAAATCTAGAATTACGCCCCCTCCCGTTGGGCTTGTTACGTGCTGGCTAAAAAAAGTTCTTTTGAATGCAGTTTAAGAATTTTGCGCCCTCTGTGCCCTTCACACTGTTCATATCCCAATTGATATTAGGGTAGTTGAAATCCCGAACTATTACTGCCCTATTGTTTTTGCACTCAGAAATCTGTCTACATATTTGCTCTTCTAACTCCCTTCCACTATTTGGGGGTCTATAGTACACCCCTAGCATTGTGGCTGCCCATTTTTTATTTCTGAGCTCAACCCACATGGCCTCATTTGATGCCTCATTTATTATATCATCCCTCCACACAGCGGTAATTGATTTTTTAACCAATAATCCTACACCCACACCTTTTTAAACCCCCTCCCTATCCTGCCTGAAAACTCTATATCCAGGGATGTTGAGTTGCCATTTTTGCCCCTCAAGCCAGGTTTCTGTTATAGTGATGATATCATGCTGTCATGTGTCTATCTGTGCCCTCAGCTCATCGGCTTTATTTGCTATACTCATTGCATTTACATATATCCCTTTTAACACTGCCAAATTCTTGTGCTGTACACTTTTTAACCTGTGTTTCTTCTGTCTTTCAGAGTCACTCTAATTCTCCTTCTCCTGTTCCCTGCTCTGAATTTGCCCTCAAGTTCCCATTCCCCTGCCAATCTAGTTTAAACCCCACCCCCACAACAGCACTAGCAAATCTCCATGCCAGTCCATTCAGCTTGTACACATCCCACCTTCCCCAGAATAGGTCCCAAAGCCCCAGAAACCTGATGCCTTCCCTCCTACACCAATTTTCCAGCTATGCGTTAATTCGCTCAAGTCTCCTATTTCTATACTCACTTGCATGTGGGACTGGGAGTAATCCTAAGATTACTGCTTTAGAGCTCCTGCTTTTCAATCTCCTTCCTAGTTCCCTGAAGTTTGCTTTCAGGACCTCATCCTCTTTCCAACCTAGTCATTGGTACCAAAGTGGACCACAATTTCTGGCTGATCACCCTCCCCCAGAAGAATGTCTTGCAGCTGCTCCGTGACATCCTTGACCCTGGCAGCAGGGAGGCAACATATCATCCTGGAGTCATGTCTATGGCCACAGAAGCACCTGTCTGTTCCCCTAACAAATGAATCCCCTATCACTATAGTTCTTCCTTTCCTCTTCTTCCCTCTTGTACAGCTGAGTCGCTAGTGGTGCCACAAACTTGGCTCTGACTGCACTCCTCTGAGGAACCAGTGTCCTCACCAACTTCTAAAACGGAAAGCCAATTTGTGAGCAGGACTCCAAGGAACTCCTGCACTACCTGTCTAGTTTTCTTGGACTGCCTGTCACCCGTTCCCTTTCTACCTCCTGGCTCCTAAGCTGCAGTGTGACCACCTCTCTGAATGTGCTATCCACATAGCTCTCAGCCTCATGGATGCACCACAGTAACTCCAGCCACCACTTGAGCTCTGAAACCCAGAGCTCAAGGCTTTGCAGCTGACGACGCTTCCTGCACATGTGGTCATCTAGGACTTCGGGAGCTTCCATGACTTCCCACATATTACAGGGTACACATATTACATTGTCCTTATCTTGAGGAGTTTGCATGACCTTAATGTCCTCTATTTCACTTGGATGGGACATATGCCAGCAGTGAAGTAAATTGAATCAAAGAGATTGACCTGCTGTGCGTTGATGTCACATTTCAGACTGTTGAACACCAATCCTTTATTATGTGCTGCTTGCATCAATAAGCGCAGATTATGGTCAGGTTCTTGCTTTGTGCTTCCCACAACATCAATATCATCTGTGATACAGATGCATCCTAACACAGTGCATGTAATGCAATCCACTTGTAAGAGCTTGAAAGGGATCCTGGCTAACAGATAGCCTGAAAGGAAGTCATTGAAAACCACATCATTTAATTTGGGTACAAAATGTAGTAAGCTCTTGGGACTTCGATGCAAGATGTACCAACCAGTAACCATGCTTGGCATCAAGCTTCAAGAGGAATTTTTCACCTGAAAATCTCAAATTTACCTCTTCTAATATGGGTATTTTGTAAGAACAAAATTTTAAATCTGCGTTTAAACATTGTGGATTGAGGCATACTCTAAATGATATGACCTTCTCTAGGGCACATGTGATTGAGGTGCACCAATCTTTGTGCTCTTGTACTCTTCTAATGACTTTTTCTTTCTCCATTTTGTCCAGTTCAACCTTCAATTTGTCTTGTATGCAGATGCTGCACTTAGGTGGTGGATCAATTGATGGACTTGCATTCTCCTGCAAGTGTAATGTTGCAGCTCTCTTGAAACTGCCAATTTTGTCAAAGCATATTTCGATGTTAGGTCATAAACAAAGGCAAAAAGAGTAATTTCTGAGGTTGATCTGCCTTGTGGTATCTGACTGAGTCCATGCATTGTTACTAGTCATGACATGCCGGTAGACCTGCAATAGCTGGGCCTTTAGTTTCCATGATGTAGAACATCTATGGCACCCAGGAGGATTGATTGTACTTGCATTCCAGGTCAATGGAACCTGAAAATTGAATTCGTGAATTGTTGTATGCTGAATGTTTCACAGTAGTAGTATACATCATGACCTTCCATACCTGTGAATATGCTATTTAGAATGCGCAGAGGTTTATGTTGTCCCTTGCCGCTGTGTCAATCTTGGCCAATAACAAATAGCTACCAACTTTCTTAGGGCAGATAATTCGAGTCATGGCAAATGCTTTGGACAGTGTGATGACACCTATGTTTTCCATGAGATTGATGGTGTGAAACATGCGTTCTCTACTCTTCATCTCATCGTGCACATCATCATCATTTTCTGGTTTGTCAATTACCTCATGCATATGTTTTTGACAGGATACTGGATGGTCATTCTTATTGCTTAAAGGAACTCGTTGTGTACGGTCTGTTCAGATCAGTGCACAGCTCTTTGTAGCTGCATCAGCATCTTGTGCTCTGCTGCCAGTGGCCCTTTCTGCCACATGCTTTGCAGAATTGCTGGAAAGCTGGGCATTTCCCTGGTGCATGCAGGAGACCACACCTTCCACATGTCTTACTAGGTTTGGTGTTCTAGTGAGTGCATCAACAATTGGGGTTGTACTTAGGATTTGTAAGCTTTGTCAACCAGTCAGAATCACTTCATACTTATATCCATCCTTAAGTAGCTCTTTGATGCTATACATTTTGGGTTTGTCTAGCATATCTTTCTAGAATGTTTCCATGGGAGTGGACATGATCACTAACTCAACAATTTTGTCTGCTCGCTCTACATTTGAAAAATCACACCACATACCCTTTTCCTTGCACCTGCAGATGAATTGGTCTATGGATTCTGTAGGCTGTAGCCGAAATGACATGAACTCTAGTCGATGAATATGGAGGTTTAACCTGATTCTGAACCAGTCTTCCAATGCAGTCCATATCTTTCAGGGATCCTTTAACTCTTCTGCTGTTATCCCTGGCATGTTCAGCCATTGTAGACCTTCATTCCCAATTGCTAGGCAAATATTTATGGCTTGCTCGTCTTGTTCAGACACACCTGAATCAAGACACCATAGCTCTGTACGCCGTTTAAACATTTTGAATTTGGATAGTAGATCAGCTGCACCCCATTTCAAACTGGGGATCTTTGTGGACATTCTGAAATACCTCTTTTATCTTTCTACTTCTGTAGTACCTGGGATGAGTGTCGCTGTGGCTGCTCCACTCCTGGTCACCTGATCCAGATTTACGTCCCACTTTTATTTCTTCCTGCACAGACACGCTGGGCCCATAGCACTCAAAAAGTGCAGAACTGAGCATATGCAGTCCGCTCCCAGCCTGCGCATGAGCAGCCATCTCCCGGTCCGCACATTTGCAAAAGCTCCAAGGTCCATCGGGAGTTGAAGTTTTCGACCTCCACTCTCAACGAGGTAAGTATAGCATTCATAACAGCCCTGAAGAACAACTGGCAACATGTGCTACATGCTTTGTCACAACATGATCTGTGTCTATCTTCTCCTAAAACTGTCATCTAGCCTAAGACTACAAGTATTCAGGGATGGATTTGCACCTTGCAAGCTAGCCCACACTGAGTGACCACCCTGTTTACCTGCTCTCCATTGGAGAAGGTCCCTGGCATGAGATATTTCATTGGAGCCGACAGGATGCTTTCGAGAGTCCTTCCTCAGTGTGCCTCCTGCACAACCTCCTTGAACCTCATTACTGCTAGACATCAGTCCAATGAAAGAATCGAGTGGACAGATGATCTCAGCCTCAGCTTCCAAATGGGACAGTCTGTTCTTTCATCTACTTTAAACCCATTACCTTTCCCTGTCCAGATGATCTAACTCTGGGTTGTCACAGATGGTGCTGTCATGGGGCACAATAAGCCCTCTAGAGAATCCATTCTTATTTTGTGTAATGTCCTGAAGGCCTTACTATTTATCTCCACCTGCATCTTGGTCACCCATCATTTCATTAACTCAAATTGGTCACCCGCTGATATTTCTATGCATTTGACACGGATTCCTCCATTGGACGAGTCACAACTAGCTGCCATACTTGTGCCACTCTCCAGTCCATTGCACACACTGTCATCCACCAGTCTTTGAGTGACCCTCCAGAGGTGGTTGGCATTTCATTTTCTGCTGATGCTATCAGGCGTGAGCGACAACTCTTTTGTATTGTACGAGAATGTGTTACTTCTTACACACCGCAGTCATACCAGGCACAAAGGAAGATGTTGTAGTTGAGGTCAATCATCTCAGTCCCAGGACATCACTGCAGGAGTTCCTCAGGGTAGTGTCCTAGGCCTAACCATCTTCAGCTGCTCATCAATGACCTTTCCTCCATCATGAGGTCAGAAGTGGGGATGTTCGCTGATGATTGCACAATGTTCAGTACCATTCACGACTCCTCAGGTACTGAAGCAGTCCATGTCCAAATGCAGAAAGACCTGGACAATATTCAGGCATGGGCTGAGAAGTGGCAAGTAACATTCGTGCCACACAAGTGCCAGGCAATAACCATTTCCCCTTGACATTCAATGGCATTACCATTGCTGACTCTCCCATGATCAACATCCTGAGGTTTACTATTGACTAGAAACTGAATTGGACCAGCCATATAAATTCTGTGGCTACAAGAGTAGTACTGAGGCTGGGAATTCTGTGGTGAAAAACTCACCTCCTGACTCCCCAAAGCCCGTCCACCATCTACAAGGCACAAGTCAGGAGTGTGATGGAATATCCTCCACTTACCTGGATGAGTGCAGCTCCAACAACACGCAAGAAGCTCAAAACCATTCAAGACAAAGCTTGATTGGCACCCCACCGACCACTTTAAGCATTCTCTCCCTCCACCACCGACACTCTGTAGCAGCAATGTGTACCATCTACAAGATGCACTGCAGAAATTCACCAAGGCTCCTTCAACAGCACCTTCCAAACCCTCGACCTCTACAAGCTAGAGGTCAAGGGCTGTAGGTGCATGTGAACACCACCACCTGAAAGTTATCTCCAAGCCACACTTCATCCCTGATCCTAAAGCACCAGCTTTTCGCTCACCTAGCCAGCTGTCTATGTGTACCACTAACCCTGTTCACTCTATTCCTGCTTTGAAATGCTCAACCCATCAAAGATGCCTCCTGAAACAGCGAGCAGAATTTATATTTCAGAATTAATGCTAATATTTGGGGTCAGAATAAACACCAATGGCTGGGAGGTAGTCCACTGTGTGAAATATGTTTGGACACCCAGAATGCATTCCGTTTGTTATGATTCCTATCTATGTGCTTGGATTGCCATTTTGCAAAGATATTTTTGATGTTGCATGTGGGCAAACATTTGGTAGAGTATAATGTGGGAAAATGTGAGGTTGTCCACTTTGGCAGAAAGAATGGAAAAGTAAAATATTACTGAAATGGAGAGAGACTACACAGTGCTGCAGTACAGAGGGATCTGGGTGTCCTTGTACATGAATCACAAAAAGTTAGCATGTAGATACAGCAAGTAATTAGGAAGGCAAATGGAATGTTGGGCTTTATTGCAAGGGGAATGGAGTATAAAAGAAGGGATGTCTTGCTACAACTGTACAGGGCATCGATGAGATTACACCATGAATACTGTGCACAGTTTACTTAAGGGGGGACATATTTGCATTGGAAGCAGTTCAGAGAAGGTACACCAGGCTGATTCCTGGGATGAAGGGGTTTGTCTTATGAGAAAAGGTTGAGCAGGTTGGGCCTATTCTCCCTGGAGTTTAGAAGAATGAGAGGCGATCTTATTGAAAGCATAAGATTCTGAGGGGGCTTGACAGTGGGATGCAGAGAGAATGTGGGGAATCATGGGGAATCTGCAACAAGGGCCACAGTTTAAAAATAAGGCGTCTCTGATTTAAGGCGGAGATGAGTAGGAATTTCTTCTCTAGAGGGATGCTGGTGATTGGAGAGAGGTGTGCGTGTGTGCATGTGTGTGTGAGCGTTCACGTGCAACTGTTCTTATATGCCTAGTCTTAATAACTGAACCCATATTGTGTTTACCAAATCACTTATGAGCAATTGGTGTCTTGTGTCTTGCACAATAAATAAGCTCAAGTTATTACGTCATTATAATAACACGACATGATGATCGGGGTGGTCAGAAAGGTGGCAGCAAGATTAAGTGCAGCTATGGCATGGCGAACAGTCTTAGTTTTCCACCCGTTCCCTCTTCTGCTTGTAGATGCGGGTGATGATGCCTTTCCTCATGGATTCTGACATGTTGCCGGCCAGAAGCATACTCTCGTACACTTCAAGCTAGTCTGGACTGATCCAGTCCCACAGAGCCGAATATAACTCAGCCAGTAAGCCGTTGCTTCTGGGAGTTCTATTCTTCTGGAAGGACTCAAGAGCCTTAGTCAGTTCATCAGGAGTTAGCGGTTTGTCCAGACTCTCCCGTGTACTGTCATCTAAGACCTCCATGATAGAGGACAGGAAGGACTGGGAGGCCGTGCTGTCTGTGGGCTTCACGTCATACAATCTGGAATAAAAGGATTTGCTGATCCTCAAAACGTTGGACTGCAATGACTTTACCGATTCACCTTCTTCCTTCAGGCTGCTGATCACAAGAGCTCTCTGTGGGTACCTTTTGGAAGAAGAAACGTGAACACGTCTCATCCTGCTCCACAGAGCTAATTCTGGACCGGAAGATGATCTTGGAGGCCTCCGAGGCAAAGAGCGAGGCTTGCTGGCTCTTCATCTCTTGGAGTTCTTCCTTGACATTGACCCTCATTGACTGCAGCCGGAGCTGGTTCTGCATGTTTTTATGGAGTCGGGACATTTCCCTCTGTTCCTTTATAGCCTTCTGAACACCTTTGTGGATGAAAAAGAACAAAGAAAAGAACAAAGAAAAGTACAGCACAGGAACAGGCCCTTCGGCCTTCCAAGCCTGCGCTGATCATATTGCCCGTCAACTAAAACATTTTGCACTTCCGGGGTCCGTATCCCTCTATTCCCATTCTATTCATGTATTTGTCAAGCTGCCTCTTGAACACCACTATCGTACCTGGTTCCACCACCTCCTCTGGCAGCAAATTCCAGACACTCACTAACCTCTGTGTAAAAAACTTGTCCCGCACATCTCCTTTATCGTTTTCTCCTCTCACCTTAAATCTATGTCCCCTAGTAATTGACTCTTCCAACTTGGGAAAAAGCTTCTGACTATCTACTCTGTCCATGCCACTCATAATTTTGTAAACTTCTATCAAGTCGCCCCTCAATCTCTATCGGTCTAGTGAGAACAATCCGAGTTTCTCCAACCTCTCCTCATAGCTAATAACCTCCAGACCAGGCAGCATCCTGGTAAACCTTCTCTGCACCCTCTCCAATGCCTCCATATCCTTCTGGTAATGTGGCGACCAGAATTGCACGCAATATTCCAAGTGTGGCCTAACCAAGGTTCTATACAGCTGCAGCATGACTTCCCAGCTTTTATACTCAATACCCCTGCCAATGAAGGAAAGCATGCCATATGCCTTCCTGACTACATTATCCACCTGCGTTGCCACTTTCAGTGACCTGTGGAGCTGTACACCCAGATCCCTCTGCCCGTCAATGCACTTAAGAGTTCTGCCATTTACTGTATAATTCCTGCCTGTATTAGACCTTCCAAAATGTATTACCTCGCATTTGTCCGGATTAAACTCCATCTGCCATTTCTCCGCCCAAGTCTCCAACCGATCTATATCCCGTTGTATCCTTTGACAATCCTCTTCACTATCTGCAACTCCTCCAACCTTAGTGTTGTCTGCAAACTTACTAATTAGCCCAGTTACATTTTCCTCCAAATCATTTATGTATACTACAAACAGCAAAGGTCCCAGCACTGATCCCTGCAGAACTCCACTAGTCACAGCTCTCCATTCAGAAAAGCACCCTTCCACTGCTACCCTCTGTCTTCTATGACCAAGCCAATTCTCTAAACATCTTGCCAGCTCACCACTGATCCTGTGCAACTTTACCTTCTGTACCAGTCTGCCATGAGGGACCTTGTCAAAGGCCTTACTGAAATCCATGTAGATAACATCCACTGCCCTTCCATCGTCGATCATCTTTGTCACTTCCTCGAAAAACTCGATCAAGTTAGTGAGACACGACCTCCCCTTCACAAAACCATGCTGCCTCTCACTAATGTGCCCATTTGCTTCCAAATGGTAGTAAATCCTGTCACGAAGAATCTTCTCCAATAATTTCCCTACCACTGACGTAAGGCTCACCGGCCTGTAATTTCCTGGATTATCCCTGCTACCCTTCTTAAACAATGGTACAACATTGACCGTTCTCCAGTCCTCTGGGACCTCACCCGTAGCCAGTGAGGATGCAAAGATTTCTGCCAAGGCCCCAGCAATCTCCTCCCTTGCCTCCCTCAGTACTCTGGGGTAGATCCCATCTGGCCCAGGGGACTTATCCACCTTAATATTCTTCAAGACGCCTAACACCTCCTCTTTTTTGATCTCAACATGATCCAGGCTATCTACACACTCTTCCCTAGACAAATCGACCGCTAAGTCCTTCTCTTTGGTGAATACTGATGAGAAGTATTCATTTAGTATCTCTCCCATTTCTTCCGGCTTCACACACAAATTCCCACCTCTGTCCCTGAGTGGGCATACCCTTTCCCTGGCTACCCTCTTGCTTTTTACATATGTATAAAAGGCCTTGGGATTTTCCTTAATCCTGGTTGCCAGTGACTTTTCATGACCCCTTTTAGCCCTCCTGACTCCTTGCTTAAGTTTCTTCCTACTTTCTTTATATTCTCCACAGGCTTCATCTGTTCCCAGTCTTCTAGCCCTTACGAATACTTCCCTTTTCTCTTTGACTAATCTCGCAATATCCTTCGTTATCCAAGGTTCCTGAAACTTGCCATGCTTATCCTTCATCCTAGCAGGAACATGCCGGTCCTGAATTCTTATCAACTGACGTTTGAAAGCCCCCGACATTTCAGTTGTTGATTTGCCCTCAAACACCCGCCTCCAGTCTAGATTCCTCAGTTCCTGCCTAATATTGTTATAATTAGCCTTCCCCAATTAAGCACCTTAACCTGAGGACTCCTGTTATCCTTATCCACTAGTACCTTGAAACTTACTGAATTATGGTCACTAACTTCTTGATGTTCTCCTTGATCGCTTCCCGCCAGTGTGTCAGAGGAGTTTCACTGTTCTTCAACCTTTGCAAGCCCTCTTGAGTTCCTCAATGTTCTCTGGGGTCAGCAGTTGCATGTTCAGCTTCCAGGACCCCCTGCCAACTCTCTGGTCTTCCTGTAAGTGACAGTCAGCCAGTAGGAGGCAGTAGTCAGAAAAGCTTGACGCCTGTGAATCTGACTGTGAACGCTTGGGACACAAACAGGAAGTCTATCCTGGAATGAATGGACTCGTCTGGCTGCGACCAGGTGTTTCTACGTTGCGCTCCATCTGCAGAGTTGCTGAAGATGTCGTGCAGCATGGCATCCTTTACTGTTTCCATCAGGAGTCTGGGTGTGGCGTCCAGTCTGCTGTTGGCTTTGCCGGATCGTCCAGCTGCATTGATGGTGCAGTTGAAGTCACTGCTCACAATGACTGGCCTGGAAGTCGCCAGCAGCAGTGGGAGCTGCTGAAGGACCGCCAACCGTTTGCTGTTTTGAGCTGGGGCATATACGTTAATTAACCGAAGCGGAGCATTCTTGTACAATATGTCTGCAAGACAATACGTCTTCTTAACCTTGGAGATGGTGAAGTTGCCTCCCTGCAGCAGAATACCTAGGATGGAGGAACGTGGGTCATTTCCTCCCGATCAGATCAATGGCCCATGGAACCACCATTGTGACCATTGCATGTAGGAACTGAGGTGCGGTTTTACATGCTCCTGCAGAAACAGCAGGTCAGCTTTGACATTGGCAAGGTAGTCCAAGATTGCAACATATCGTATAGTAGATTTAATGCTATGCCCATTAATGGATTCAATCTTTATCCCCATTTTTGAAGCATTTTATCGCTTACCAGACCTGTTGTCTTTGACAGTTCCAGTCCTTTGGTCTGCTCCTACATACCCATAGTGTTCGCAAATTGCCTCACTTTGGATGGGCTGAGGAAACTGTCCTGAACCACCCTGTCAGAGATGTTCCGCTCCGCAAGGAGTGAGGTTTGAATTGTTCTCTGTTGGTGAAGTCTCTCTGATCCACTCCCCCTCTGGGGTGTTGCTGCTCCCGGTTTCCCAGAGCTGGTATGCGCTGAGCGCTTCACTGCTCCCTGCTTCCTGGGGCTGGGGTGTGCTAGCCTCTTCAAGTTGAGGGTGAAGTTGGGGTGAGCTGGTCTCTTCGTTGTCTCCAATGTTCTGGAGCCTGGGTGTCTCCTCCTCCAGCTCGCTAGAGCTTTGCTGCTTCTTCTGTGGGTGTTGCCCTTGCTCTCTTCGTCCGAGGAGCAGCAGCCCCTGTCACCCATGTTGCTTGGGAGTCGCCTCTTGCCACTCGTCTGGGAAGTGGTTTGGTCCGTTCTTAGCCCCTTCTTCTTTTTGGTCTTCTTCACCAGCTGCCACTCCCCCAGTTGATCGTCTGCTGGTTCCTGCTCCATTGATTCGCTCTGCTGAGGAGTGGGGGGTTCAGGGGGCAGTGCAGTTGTTTGGATGTCTGCTGCCTCAATCTTTTCCTTCCTCTTGTCTCTCTCTGAGTCCTTCTTTGTCCCATTGTGCTCGCTGGAGGCCTTAGTGGATGGAGGTTTGCAAGTGTCCTTGGTGGCAGTGGCATTTACCATTTCTTCTGCTTGCCTCTCGTTGGTTTCGGCTGCCTGTGCATAAGCGAGGCAGTGTTTGGGGCATGTCTTGTAGAGGTGGCCTGCCTCGCCACACAGGTTGCAGCACTTAGTCTGTTTGCAGTCCTTTGTCTGATGCCCTTCGTGCTTGCAACTCTTGCAGAGGACGGAGCTGCAGCTGGCTGTCACATAACCAGATTTGCCCCATGAGCGACAAACCCAGCATAGATAAGGTAGCCACGGCTTCCCCCGATAGTGAAGATGGAAGGAGGATGGAGGATTGCTCCCCTACCATCCATCTTGAGTGTGACCTTGACCTGGCATTTGCTGGTCCAAATCCCGAAGGCGTCTTTGACCTCGGTGCAGTGCCTAACCTTGTTTTCGCACCTGGTGAGGAAGGTGAGCACATCAATGACAGGAACATGGGAGTTGTAGACGTGCAGAGTCACCACATGGTCCCATTGTGATGGCAGAGTAAAGAGTGACTCTGCCATGAGTATTTTCATCTGTAGCTGGTCTCTTCTCCTTGAACACCTTCAGGAATTTGACACAGACAGCAACATTCCTGAAGGTCACATCAAAGTATCCAACACTGGGGAAGTCCTGCAGACAGTAGAGTTCTGAAGCTTTGAATCCACAGGATTCCAAAAGAATTCTCTCAATGAAGAAGGCACGGTCAATGGGTGTACCTTCTTTGCTGTCTTTCACCGCCACCCTAATGATGTTACATACCCCCTGGTTTGGGGCTCGACTGGTTTGAGTTCTCTTTTAGTTTTCGATGTTAGGCACTGAAGCCCCTTCAAAGGAGGACAAACAATCACAGAAGAGCTTCCAATACCAAAGGGCAAAAAGGCCAAAGCCTTTGCTGAAATCTCCCAGTAAAAGAAATGATACCCACAAATGTAACACTTACATACATGCAGAAGCAACCAGGATCATGGTCTCCCCTTTGCCAGGTTGAATGAATGATTCACACAGTGAAATCCCTAATTCTCAAATATAGACAGACCAAACAAGATCAACACATTGCATTACATCTGACAGCTGCACCTTTAAGTGCAACTATCCCACCACTGGCAGATCTCATGTTTGGCAGACCAGTGTGTTCCAATTTACCTACTCTTACCCATTCTACTCTCTCAGAAACTAGAGATCAACTTTTAAAACTAAAAGAGAATATGACCAATGTGCACAATAAAAATGCAGGTACAGAATTGCCAAGTTTACAGTTGGGACAACAAGTTGGCATCCAGGATCCCACAATACATGGCAACCAACCAAGGTGACAAGGATTTGTTCAGGACTAAGGCCCTATGAAATCATTGCACACAAAGGGGCATGTCGAGGTGTAACCGAGGACAAATCAGATCCATTGTAGCTCCTTAACCACTGTACAGTCCTATTGCATCGAAGACAAGATCCCAAATGCAACATCCAAGAATGATCACCCCATGGATCACTGTGAGCAATTAAAGAAACATCCAGACAAGGTTACCATCACAAGATCTGGGCATACCAGCAGATTATCTTTACACTTGAGACTCATAGATTCAGCAATTCTATGCATTTATGTAATGGTAACTAAACATGAACATGTATTGTAAATGTTTATACTTTTTGGGAAGGTGGGACAAGTATCTTTAAAAAGAAAGAGGGATGTTGCAACATGCCTTTAAGGGCTATCAACATGACATCACTAGAAGGGAAATGTGTCATGTGATCCAGTCGTAGTTTCACTTCTGCTTTGAGCAGAGCACACACACAGATCTATACAAAGATCTAATGTCTTTGAGCTTTATACCTATGTATAACTGATCTCATGTGCCTCGTCTTAATCAATGAACCCACAAAGTGTTTACTAAATCCCTTATGAGAAATTGGCACCTTGTGTCTTGTATGGTAAATAAGCTCAAGGTATTATATCATTATAATAACATGACAGTTTCCAATCAACACATTGGGATGCGTTTGATGGCAGCTGATTTCTTGTTGAGTGCTTTAATTGCTGAAAGACAACTGCTGAACAAACACTTGCAGACTTCCATGTGTTTGGAAATTCTGCAGCTGTGATAGACCAACATTCAGAAATTCCTCTCCTATGAAGGCTGATGATTGTTATAACTAGCAGACAAGCTTTTAGGGGCATTTAAATATGAATCTTGTTTCCTTTCATGCGGCAATGTGTGTCCATATCAGTAGTAAAATCATAAAGCCATATCAGGAGTAAAGACTTTACTGTTTTCCAAAGCATATCCTCCATAACTACATAAACTAAAACTAGATCCGTGTGGTGAATAACCAATCCTTGCTGTATCTTTAATACATTAATGTATAATTAATAAGACTTACATTTATTGTAGAAGAAAAACACTGAAATTTTGTTTTTAAGTAGGATGCAGGAGCAGCCAACAGTATTGATATGCAGAGTGGTTCTCAACATTGGCCATCTGTGTGAAAAATGTGCCCTGCAGCAATTCCTGAGGCTGACATCAGCAAGGGTATATTTATCTATCTTTAAGATACATGAAAACCTTACATGAAAAGTACTGTCGGTGGCTGTGAGTAGATTATAACATCATCATTTTACCTCTGAGATATAGAGAAAATGCCCTCTGAATTTCCTTAAATGTGTTCTCAAAGTGGAATTCCAGCTATATCCACACAAAATGGAGTCAGTAGTTAAACTGAATGCTGGGAAATCAAATCAAATTAAACAATAAAGAGGTTTATTTAAACAAAACAGCCCTACCAGTGATAACAGGTTGGCATTAAGAGTGAGATCAGGAATAGCATGCTAGTGGGCATAGAATATGCTATGGGATCCCATTTAGGACAGCTTAAAGGAAATTGACGTAAAGAGAGCAGAAATTGTCCATCTTGTTTAGGCATCTGTGCCTCATTAACTTTGAAACCTTCAAGGATGTTTACATGACTGACATAAAACAAGTAAATCCTCTGCCTCATGTGTCACTCAGTTTGACCAGATTCAATTTAATATATATGAGAAGGTACTTGGCATATTTCTCTGTACACTTTGATTATCTTCATTAAATGTAGGTTCCCTTTGTTTGTCAGAAGGTTTGGTTTGTCTTCTTATGCCTTCCAGCTGATGTAAAAGGACATACAGTATACAAAGTAAGAGATTATATAAGCCGATATTTTCTGTCTCTTTCCTCAGTTCTCTCTTCCATTGCTAACTTTTCCCTCTGGAGATCAAGTTTTCGCATTTCAATTTCTTTTTGAAATAATTTCTCTTTTTCCCTCTCTTTTTCTGCAGTCTCTAGTTCCATTTTTTTTTCATTTCCTTTGCTTATTCAAATTCAAGCTTTTTCATTTCAAACGTAAGTCACTCTACCCAGCTGTGACTCACTAGTGTCAGGTATCACTTCCAACTTCAAATGCTGTGCTATCACTTCAATTATATCTGCTTTCCTAGCCTCCACAGGTTACCCCAATTTTAGCTTATAAGCCTGTTAGCTTATCCTTGGATATTTTTTGTAAGCCAATCAGAGTTATATCTTCGACTCCCAGACAAGTCTCAGAATTGTCAAAGCCATTTTGCAATCTCGCTACTTCTAAAAATACCTCACCAATTCCTGAATTCAAACTGCTTCTCATACTCGTAACCTTAAGATTCACCAATTCCAAACCAACCAAGGAATTACAAATATTATCCCGCCAAGAGCCCCCAGTTGTTATGACACAGCAGTTCGTAAAGGCTGAGTTGTTTAAATCCCTGAGGGAAACATGAACAAGTTTCCAATTTTCAGTTGGTATGTTTGAGATGCAGCTATGAATTCGGAAATAAAACCACCAAGCCTCAAGAGGTTTTTCATATAAAACTAACTTAAACATTTATTGATTTAACAACTAATTAAACACATATACATGTCTACAAATTACTACCATAATAACTTTTAAATAAATATGCAAGTTAATCACTTCCAGGTAAATCTTCACCAAGGCAACAACAACCCATAGACTTTAAACAGACACCAGGCAAAGCACATTTTATCTTACAAAATCAAATTCCTTTCAATTTGTTTCCTTTGCAGACAAGTGTAGGGCTTACAGGCTGCTTAGATCTTACATGCCTGTGACCTGCACATACAAAAATCATTTCTTTATACCTAGCTTTCCCTTTGAATGTAAATTCTCATGGTATCCCTAGGTCTTTGAACGCCACCTCTTCTTTCAATAAAACCCCTTTCATAGCACCAGTTTTATTAGTAATATATTGCTTGGTGTCTGCTAGCTAGGTGCAATATTTTACTCCCTTCTTTTGAATGGTTTATTCAACAAATGCAAACATGCTCTTTACCTTACTGTTCTCCTTACTGCTCACCCAATTAACATCTTAAAACAACTATACATCAAAGACTATCTGGCTTTAATCCAATTAAGCCACACTCAGACACACCCACAGTCACAGACCCTGCTACAAGTCCAATTTAAAAATAATTTCCAATAACATTGCATACATTAATATCTTTTCATGACACATTGTATGGTTATACTACTCACTTATAGGCAGAGATAAGTGTTAATTGTGCAAATTGATGAGATCAAGGAACGTGAGAGTTAAGCCAGTTACCTCTGTTATCAGATTCAGCTAGAACAGAGGATCTGAGTGGAACAGATAACCTCATTACTGAATGGGCTCATTAGCATGATATTCTAAAAGCTAACACTGTTGTCCCAGGATAGGAAAAAATTGGCTCCACCATACTGCTCATAAAGACCAGGGGCCGAATATTCTGAGGAGTGGCAAATCTTGTCCAATTGCCACTCTGCTCCTATTTACTTAATGTGCACTAGAGCTCTACGTTCTTGGCTGGACTTCCGAACCAGCCCTCCTCAGGAATGTGGAATGTACCTGTTCTGGAAGTCTTTCTTCGTAGAGAAAAAACATGTGGGCAGCCAAGCCATGCCCCCTTTTTTATGGCATTAGCTTCTGTATTCCAGCAAGTTTAAGTGTACAAAAGCCACTTTGAGAAGCTACAGAGAGAAGGTACTGCGTAAGGTAAGTAGGTGAAGATGTAGGGTGGCAAGATGTAGGGTGGGTGAGGGGGTAGATTGAGTCATGGGGGCTGGGGGGGTGGTAGTTGGGGTGTTGGAAGAATAGTCTGGTGGAAGCAGTAGTGGGGGTGGTCAGGGGGACGTAGTCGGGGGATTGGGGTGAAGTAACCTGGAGATTTGGGGGTAGTTGGGTGGTCAAGGGGTAGTTGAGTCGGGGGTTAGTTGGAGGATCGGGAAGTTAGTCAGTGGGGACAGTAGTTCGTGGGGTAGTCAGGTTGGGGGTTCAGGGGTGTTTGGGGGTTTTCGGGGCGTAAGGGAGGGCTGTTGGGGAGTCAGGAGGGTAGATGGGGGTAATATAGTTACCCAGGAGTTAGAGCTGGTTTTAATCCTTCTAAGTTTCCCTGGGGAACTATTTTTCTAAGTGAGTTGGAACCATCTAAGGTCTCCAACTCTAACTTAGAGTTTCAGAGGGTTCCAGATACAGGGTAATGGCCTAATGGAAGTTGAAACTTCCCAGGCAATTCTCGTGGAGTCAGTGTGTAGGGACTCCCGAGAGGTCTCCAAGCACATCTTGGGGGATACCTCCAGGGTACAACCATCTGGAGATTGGAAGTTCTGGGCCAAGATTGTATAAGCTCCGGAAACATTGCAAACCAACTGCAAATAGAAGCTATTGAGTCAGCTTGTTATCCAATGCTGTTAACTGGTCAACCATCTAAAGAGTCTACAGCTAGAATAATCTCACAATTTTCAGCAATCCCAGGCACTGGTCCCAGTGTTAATTTGATATTTATCAATCTAGTTAATGCTGAATTACTATGGTATCTGAGCTGCCTTTACAATCTTTGCTTCTCATTTCTCTATTAAACTCTATTAGTTATTTGTTATCAAAACTTTTCAGTGCCTCAGCCTTTAACTATTTATTCTACTTATTGCTTCTATACTCAATCTTTGAAATAATTATGATCATTTAATCAGTAACGAGTGGTGTATAACTTGCTTTCTGGCTTCTTATTTGATGATTGGGAAGGAAGGGTTACTTCATTCGCTCAGTAGCTTGTAGGTGTGTAAGCTGAGGACTGGTAAGGTGAAATCAAATTCATTCCAGGCAGTTTGGCAAACCAAACCTAGGCATCAGTCATTCCTCCACCGAAGCTGGGTGGTTCTTTAGTGTCAAGTATGATGAAAGGGGTTAGAGATTTATCTAGTTCCTTGGCATATATTTGTTGAGACACTGAAATGCTGTGTTCTTAAAGGCCATGGGCGGAATTGTCCCAGATTTGCAGTAAGTGCGGTTGCGGGCGGGTAAAGCAGTGCTTTAGCTGCTGGCCGCAAGGGCGGCTTTTCACGCCATATCGTCCAAACTCGCCGCATTAATTATGCTTCCCCGGGAAACACACCATTTTGATGGTGGGCAGGCTCTCATTCGCCCACCATGCCATTATCTCTCTGCTTCATCATGTTGGGTGCCATATTTAAAGTGCAGCCACGCGCACACCTCTAGTGCTTCCAGCCCACGACTACTGCACAGAAGTCATTGCCCCAAAAGGCAAGAATATTCAAGCTCCCAGGTTCAATGACACGTCCCTCGAGCACCTTTTGGACAAGGAGGCCTGCCGTGATGTCCTCTACCCCCACTCGGTCCACAGGATGGACAGCAACATCACTAATTCAGCTTGGGAGGCGGTGGCAGTGGTGGTCAGTGCCAACGCCCTGCAAAAGAGGACAGCAACCCGTTGCTGAGGATGAATGATATCCTCCGTTCCACCAGGGTAAGTCACTCTTCTCATCACTCTCAGCTCACACACTCACAAACCTTTTACACATCCTCAGGGAACCTCACTCACTGCTAGTTCAAGGGACATCACCATTCACTCTCACATACACCTTCATTGTCCTCATTTCGTCCATGGGACCGCTCACGATCCATATACGCCAGGCACTCTTATCATCTGGCCTGGCAGGCATCCTGCTTACATTCTCTCCATCTCTATTCATGCAAGAAAAGCTGGCACACAACAATAGGGAGAGGTCGCAGATTGTTGGAGGAATGCCTGAAATCAAGGTCCTCACGGACTTTGAAAACAGAGCCATCCAGCTGGCCAGTGAGGATCTGGACCAGTCCTGTACTGAGGGTGAGGTTGACGGTGCTTTACCAAGGGAGGATCCAGCAGTGCAACATCCATCAGACAACCATGCTGTGAGTGATGTGTCCTCTTTCACAGGCCACTGCCATGCACTGATTATCTCCCCTTCATTTCGCAGGAACATCTGGGACACAGCCAAGGGAGTCCACGACCCCGAGCCTCCAATCAAGACTCGAGGGAAGCGCAGAAGAAAGATCCGCTGAAACCCTCCCTGATGACCCATCACAATGCTCACCTACACCCTCCACCAGCGCAGAGACACACATCTTGGTGGGGCCTAGCTTTAGAGTAGCCTCAGGATCACAATCTGGTGAGCACATCGCACTTTCTGATCCACAGCAGGCAGCAGCAGGGACTACCTAGGTGTCCGGCACTCAGAGAACTGCTGGAGGCCAGAAATTTGCTGAGTCCAAGTCAGATGATGAAGCATAGAATTTTAACGGCACTGAAGGAAGCCATTTGGCCCATCGTATCTGCACCAGTTTTCCAAATGACATTATGATCTAGTGCCATTATGGCCTAGTCCCCCTTACCCTTGCACATTGTTTCTATTCAAATAATCAATTAATGCCCTCTTGAATGCCTCGGTTGAACCTGCCTCTGCCACAATTCCAGGCAGTGCAGTCCAGTCCTGAACCATTCGTTGTGTGGAAAAGATTTTTCTCACGTCATAATTGCTCCTTTTGCAAATCACTTTAAATCTGTGCCCTCTCGTTCTTGATCCTTTAATGAATGGGAACTGCTCATCACTATCTACTCTTTCCAGCCGCCTCATGATTTTGGACATATCTATCAAATCTCCTCTTAGCCCTCTTCTCTTCAAGGAGAACAGTCCTAACCTCTCCAAACTATCCTCATAGCTGAAGTTTCTCATTCCTGGAACCATTCTTGTAAGCCTTTTCTGCACTCTTCCCAATGTGTTCACATATTTCCTAAAATGTGGCGCCCTGAACTGTACACAATATTCCAACTGAGGTCTAACGAGTTTCTTATATAAATTCAGCATACCCTCCCTACTGTTGTACTCTATGCCCCTATTAATAAAGCCCAGGATACCATATGCTTTATCAACTGCTCTCTCCACCTGTCCTGCCACCTTCATTGATCTATGCACTATACACCCGAGTCTTTCTGCTCTTGCTCCCCCTTCAAAATTTCACCCCTTATTTGATATTGTCTGTCCTTGTCATTCCTGACAAAATGCATCACCTCACATTTCTCTGCATTGAACTTCATCTGCCACCTATCTGCCCACTCCACAACTTGTCTATGTCCTCTTGAAGTTCCACACCATCCTCCTCACAGTTCATAACACTCCCAAGCTTCTGGACCGAAGCTTCGGAGCCTCTGGACCCAGTCATGTCACATTTGCTGAAGCTGCAAAGGCAAGCTCGGGAACATCAGGAAGAGATGTCCGCTGCACTCCTCAGATTGCAAGGCACGATGGAAGAATCCGTTTACCTTCAGTCTGAGGTGATAGCACCGACATGCCAATGCACCGTGGTCAACACTGGTAGGATGACGTCCGCCATGGAGACCTTGGTCCAGGACATCATTCCTGCACTGCTGCACGGGCTCAACTCCACCGTTGATGCCACAGTTGGCCTCCAGCAGTGTGTATACGAGAGGTTGCAGGGCCTGCCTATCTCACTCCAGCTACCCCTTCTCCTCAAGGAGTCAGCCTGGAGCCTTTGGGCACCCATCGGGAGGAGGGTCAGCAGGTGTACCCCCCGGGGCCATTCATCCAGGTGACTCCAGGCATGTCCGGCCCATCAGAATCCCCTCTTCCTGTGACTGCAGCTCTAGCTCCAAAGGCCATGGAGGGTGCCACTGCCACACAGCTGAACCCTGAAAGCAGGCCGGGCCCTCCAGGTCTCAGCCCTCCAGAGGACACCCGCCAAAGTCATCACAGTCAGGGTGCAGCAGTCAGCAGGCTGCCTCCACCTCCGCTGTGGATGTCGGGGGATCACCAAGACAGAGCAGCAGGGTCAGGATGCGTAAGAAGATGCAACTCTTTCAAGTCAAATCAAATAAACTAAATTAACAAATCAGGGGACAGTTAAGAAGATGTAACTCTTTCGAGTTATCAACAGTCACAGATTGTAACCCTTTCGAGTACATTCACAGTTCTTGGTTTCCGGGAGTGGGACATGAACCCACAACCTTCTGATTCAAAGGCGAGGGTGCTATGAACTGAGCCACAGCTGACACCTCGATAAGAAGATGTAACTCTTTCGAGTTATCAACAGTCACAGATTGTAACCCTTTCGAGTACATTCACAGTTCTTGGTTTCCGGGAGTGGGACATGAACCCACAACCTTCTGATTCAAAGGCGAGGGTGCTATGAACTGAGCCACAGCTGACACCTCGTTAGTTAAGAAGATGTAACTCTTTCGAGTTATCAGCAGTCACAGATTGTAACTCTTTCGAGTACATTCACAGTTCTTGGTTTCCGGGAGTGGGACATGAACCCACAACCTTCTGATTCAAAGGCGAGGGTGCTATGAACTGAGCCACAGCTGACACCTCGATAAGAAGATGTAGTTGCACAGCCTGGGCACAGGTGTTAATCACTTGTACATAATGTTCACTATTGTAAATAAACTCCCAAGAATGTCTCCCTGCATATGGCTCCTTGTTCTGATGAGCAGTGTTTGTGTCACTCAGATGTGAAACCTTTCTGCATAAGATAAAGGCAGGTGTCTCAGTCCAAGGCTTCCTTCCTGTGTTTTGTGCAGCCTTCAGACCAAAGTGTTGGTCCGGCCTCACACTCTCTGGACACATTAGTGATGCCTGCACCTCGACGGTGCTTGTCATTTCTGCCAGGATGTCGTGGGCAGGTGTCACAGAGTTCCGTCATTCTCTCTGTGTGCTCTCAGCATCTTTAGGTGGAGCTGGCCCCCAACTCTTCAGCATCTGTGACCAGTGATGCTGCGCTCCTGAAGGGGTCAGGTGCTGCGGGCAGACAAAGGGTCAGATGCTTCTAAAGTTTCATGGCTGTGTGATGATGACATCATAAGGGGCTGTGAGCACCACCATCAGTGACTTCCCATGGCCAACTTAAGCAAGGAGGTTGTACAATGTGCCCTGTCGTCCAATTATTCTACGGTCCACTAAAACGTTCATTAGTTTGCAGTCTGTGGCCAAAGGGTGAAAAGCTCTGGAGCACTTGGTGGCACTTTAATGCCTCTGTGTTGTTTGAGTGGGCAGATAAGCTAGAGGCCTAATTCCAATCATATCAATATGGCTGCCCCTGAACAGTCTCAGCTGCAGAGGAATGGTTACTTTATACAAGGTTTCCCTAATACATGGCCACTTCTCTCCGCAACCCCCCCTCCTCCCCCCACCACCCTGCACATGCTTGTGCACTACCTTCAACTGTAGGGCAGCCCTTGCCCCCGTCCCCAATTCACCTCAATCACAGGGCAAACCTTGCTTCCACGCCTTCAAGGCTCCTCAACCTTGAAGCCCAACAGGCGACCTGGGCAACACTGCGCAATGTTGCTGTGCACTCACCTCCGAGTTCCCCTCAAGGTGCAGCCCGCCAAGTGCACACCTTATATATGCTGTTGTCAAACATGTCGGCGTGATTTGGGCAGATTATCCAGCGGGGGAAACGGGGGGGCTGATTCCACCGGGCTGGTCTTATAATGATATACAGATTTATTATGTTGAGGTTCCCACCATCAACGTGCTGAGTGGACAATCGCAAATTGGTTTCACGACATATGAACATACGTACGAACATATGAATTAGGAGCAGAAGTAGGCCACTTGGCCCCTCAAGCCTGCTCTGTCATTCAATAAGATCATGGTTGTAGTGTAATCTCAATCCCACATTCCTGCCTACCCCCGATAACCTTTCACCCCCTTGTTAATCAAGAATCTATCTAGCTTTGCCTTAAAAATATTCAAAGACTCTGCTTCCACTGCCTTTTGAGGAAGAGAGTTCCAAAGACTCACAACTCTTAGAGAAAAAAATTCTTCTCATCTCTGTCTTAAATGAGCGACCCTTATTTTTAAACAGTGATGCCTAGTTCTAGATTCTCCCACAAGAGGAAACATCCTCTCCACGTCCATCCTGTCAAGATCTCTCAGGATCTTAAAGGTTTCAATTAAGTTACCCCTTACTCTTCTAAATCCCAATGGATACAAGCCTAACCTGTCCAGCCTTTCCTCATAAGATATCCCGCCCATTCCTGATATTAGTCCAGTAAACCTCTGAACTGCTTCCAATGCATTTACATCTTTCTTTAAATAAGGAGACCAGTACTGCGCGCAGTACTCCAAATGTGGTCTCACTAGTGCCCTGTACATCTGAAGCATACCTCCATAATTTTGTAATCAATTCCCCTCACAATAAACAATAACATTCTATTAGCTTTTTTAATTACCTGCTGTACCTGCATACTAATCTTTTGTGATTCATGCACTAGGACACCCAGATCCCTCTGAATCTCAGAGCCTTGCAATCTCTTACCATTTAAATAATAAGCTTCCTTTTTATTCTTTCTGCCAAAATGAACAATTTCACATTTGCCCACATTATACTCCATTTGCCAGATCTTTGCCCACTCACTTAACCAATCTATGTCACTTTGCAACCTCCTTACGTCCTCTTCACAATTTACTTTCCTACCTATCTTTGTGTCATCAGCAAATATAGCAACCATTCCTTTAGTCCCTTCATCCAAGTCATTTATATAAATTGTAAAAAGTGAAACCAATTTTTGGCATTCTCACCATATTGTCTGCTCACGCCACCAAGCATGCCCGAGGCCAGTGGGCATGGATGATTCCATCCCTTGTTTTGAACTGAACCCAGAATAAAGAAATTAAATCTGCCCCCAGAAGGAATGTCAGCCCAACATTTCAGGTCTGTGGCCAACTTACTTGGATTCTCCATTATAGTTCTATCTGATTTCAGGTGGAATTTCAGTGTAGAATCCTGTTTCAGAACATTAACTAACATTGCACAAGGAAGTAACAACATTTTAGCTGTTTTGTTGTGTGGTCAGGGTCTAGATGGGGATTTTGGGAAATTGTCTCTGCTCCTAAAGTATGCTGCTCGAATTTGTAGTTTCTCAAAAACATTACTCTTTATTTACAGCAAGTATTTACACATTTGAACCTTTACGTCAGGTTGGAGCTTCTCCTCCTTCCAGATCTCTCCTCCTTCTCAGTCATGTGATCTAACATTATGATTACATCAGCATAGTTTATGCTTCTGATGTTAACCCTTTCCTCTACATCTCCCTCCAAGTCTTTATCCCGATCATATTTACCTTCTCCTACATCTCCCCCTAAAGTCTCAGACTTCACAGGGTTACTCCTGAGGCGCCTCGACCAATCTCCCTGATCTCATTCTGATCTCCTTTTGAAGTCGAGGATATTCTGTATTCTCCCTTCTGTCAGTGTGAGTGATCTTCTCCGCAGTGGCTGTAGAGCTTGTAATAAGTCTTTCATCATCTTCATAGGGATCTGTGTAGTAAGCCCAAGTTCGTAGTTTCTTTCGCTCCAAGGATATTAAGGTGCTAAAGTTTCTCCTTATGATACCCTGGTCTATCTCAATCCTGTACGAGCTTGGTTATGGAGTTTTTTCAATGATTGTGCCTTCTTTCTGTTGGTCTTGGACCTATGCTCTCTTCCCTCAGACTTCAGCCCTTCTAACTCATGTGCTTGATGCCTGTGATTAAGTTTCCAAGCCTGGTTGCGACTCTGTTCTTCCTTGTGCTGTTTTACCCTCTCGTGGTCGTTTGTGGCAATATTGGGTTTGAGTTTTTGTGCTAGAGATAGAAGCTGTGTTCTCAATCTCCTAACCATTAGTAACTCTGGTGAGAAACTGTTTTGTATTGGTGAGTTTCAATAACTCAGAAGAGCTAGGTTAAGGTCTTCGTTTTTCTTCAATAAATCTTTGACGAATCATACCCCTCTCTCAGCTTCTCCGTTTGTTTGAGGATAGCAAGGTGAACTGGTTACATGAACAAAGCCATATTCATTTGCAAAATTGTGGAATAGCTCATTAGCAAATTGCGGGACACTATGGGATGCCATGTGTTGCTTAAACTCTCTTGAGGGATTAGATGTCTGACTCTGCTGTGATACTATGCAATCTGTTTACTCAAATCCACAGAGTGTGGTAATCAATGACAATAAGAAGTTTTTCTCCCTAAATTCAAATAAATCCATTCCTAGGTGCTCCTCTGGCCTTGATGGAAAAGTAGAAGTTAATAGTGGTTCTTTTTGTACGGCATAAGTAAGACAATTAGAAATTGTTTCTTCTATCGAGTAATGCCTGGCCACCAGACTGATTGCTGTGCTCTTGCACGACATTTTGTTATTCCTAAATGACCTTGGTGAAGTTTTTGAAGCCAAAGTTTTCTCAGCCTGACAATTCCCTGATTGAAGATTCATAAGTTGCCAATGACTGTGATGTGCTTGTGCTGTTCAAAATACTGCCATAGTATCAGATTAGTGGGGATATAGTCTAGCCATCATTCCAGATAATATTCTTGAACTTGGAGACATCACTTCATCTCTTTGCCAAGCTTATTTTATTTCCTGCAACTTTTTTGCTGAGTGGTTAAGGGTGTCTATGCTTCAACTGCCTCAATGAAGTATAAATCCTCTTATATGGTTCCTTCTGATGGTATTCATGACAATGTGTTTGCCGTTGTTTGATACTTCACTTGCACATACCCGGTGATGGAGTCATATCTCATCGATCTTAGTCTGAACCGTTGGATTCTGGGTGGCATCTTCACAATTTCTTTATTGTTCAAAAAGGTGACTCGTGGCTTATGGTCTGTTTCAAGCCTATAACATAGTTTGAACAGTTTTCACACTCCCACATTACTGCTAGTGCTTGTTTCTCTATTATGGCACATCATTGTTCCATTTTTGTTAGTGACCTAGAGGCATAGTAGACAGATCTACACTTGCTATCTCTTTGCACTTGAAATAAAACTGCCCCTGCAGTTGCCCCTGACTAGCAACTCTAGTCAGTAATTCTGGGTTGTAATGTGCCAAGGTTTCAGAAGAGATGAAAAGTTGTTTAACCCTTTCAAAAGCATTTTGCTGGTCCACATTCCAGCACCATTGTTGACCCTGTCTGAACAGCTGTCTCAAGGACTCATTGACCTCTTCTGAGGAACTTGCCTACTTGGTTGATCATCCCAAGAAATCTTTGAAGCTCTGTTTTGTTCCTGGGTTGTGGAAATTCTGATAACTTTTATTTTTTTGTGGATTAACTGTGATTCCAGTGGCTTGTACCATGTGACCTAGGAACTTGATCACATTTTTCATTCAATGTTAGGCCTGCATCCTGTAAGACTCTCAGGACAGCTCTGACTCTGTGATCATGCTCTTCTCTCGTGGATCCTTTTATAAGTATGTCATCCATGTGGCATATTACTGCTTCCATACCTTCTAGAGTGAAACATTGTTCTCTGGAAAATTTCTGTAGCATACACTATTTGAAAGGGCAACCTATTGAAACAATAATGACCAAATAGTGTTATAAATGTGGTCAGCAATCTGGACTCTGTCTAGAGGAGACTGCCAAAATCCACTGTTCGCACCCAATTTGGTAAATAAAGTAAACTTGGCTCGTTTGGCAAGGCTCTCATCTGCTGAGGCCATTGGGTGGATCTCACGTTCCACTGATTTGTCTGAGTTAAATCCGTGCAGATTCTTATAGAGCCGTTTGGCTTTGGGGTTATAACCATTCCTGAACACCATTTTGTTGACATGGTGACTAGGGAGATAACCCCTTGTTCTGTATCTTTTCAATTTCACACTTGACTTTGTCCAAAAGTGGGTGAGGGATTTTCCTCGATGTGAAGAAGCAAATTGGTTTAGCATCAGCTCATAGGGTGATACGGCACTCGGTCTTTAACTTCCCTAGGCCTGTAAACAACTTTGGAAATTCATTTTGAAATGTACTCCTGTAGTTCTCATCAACAACTTAATCCACTTTATAGATTAATTTCAGTTTTAGACTTGCCTTTCTGCTTAGTAGAGAACACTCTTGATTTTGAATAACAGGGTGTTTCAAGGATTTCTCAATATCTTTATATTTCAGCTTTGTCATGAGTTGGCCTTTTATTTTTAAAGTTGTTCCACCAGGGCCTTGTATTTTGATAGATGAGGGTTGCAATGTGATCTGTTTCAGCCTTTTGACTTCATGTGATAAAACAGAAACCCCAGCTCCTGTGTCTAGTTTTAAACTCTATGGGATGTCCAGTCACTTCAAGTTTAATACCTCAATACTTGTTTTCAATATTACTTACCTCCCCCAGGAGGTTAGTTCCTTTGCTTGTGGTTCTTCCACTTCTTGTTTGTGGGTCTGATTTAAATTTTTCTCCCTTTTTACAGGCTGTCAGCATTTTCGAGCGCCAAACAGAGGTAAGTGGAAAGGCATTTACCTCCTGGATCCTGCCGTTCTCACCTCTCTTTAATCAGCGGGTTTCCAGAGGTTTAGGAAATTCAACTAGCCAGAGGTAAATTTGAAATGGTGGACAAATATGAACACGTGGCCTCATTATAATATTTAAATTGCTAACCAGCCTCCTGGGAGCAGGTTGGTTGATCAGCACTGTCAAAACCAGGACTGAGCAGGTTGGGATTGGTACTCAGATTTGTAGCCTTTTAACCTCTGACCTGACCCAGATGTATTCATTTTCTGGAGTTAAAATTCTCCCCTTAACTCTGCTTTCCTCTTCACAATTGCTGCTTGACCTGCTGAGTGTAGTATAAAGGGTTAACAGATGGGAAATGCTAATGTATGATGTAGATGGTGACGTACCACTGACATCAGTCAGCCATATGTTAGACTCTCAAGAGAGAGGTTGGAACACCATACCTGGGAGCAACATGCCTACTCTATAACCAGTTTAGATGTTATACCAATAAACAAATGTTATCAGATACAAGAATATGTCTGCAGTCTGTCTAGTAATCAAGCACCATGCCCAGATTCCGCAGACAAGAAGGACCATCTTAGAACATGGTGGCAACAGTGGAGTCATTGATGTAAAAAATACATGCATGTTATCGAAGGAACCACAGAATGAAGGAAAACCCAACAGTACCTCATACTTACAAATCAATGGAAGGAGACACATTGGAGAGAAGTAACGATGACTGCACCTGGTGAGCAGTCTGTGCCCCTACCTCACCCATTTGTCTCGAAAGGTCAGAAGTGGGAGTTATGGAAATGCCATTTCCTTTGATAGTGAGCAGCATCGGGCCTTCATGCTAAAGAGCAGAAGCATCAAGTCAGTTCCTTTCTTTATGCTGTGATCCAGTAGCAGACGACGTTCTCCTGAGGCAGGGAGTGGAAGAGTCCACAGTGGACTTTGAGACCGTTCTCAAGACCTTTGACATCCATTTTAGCCCGAAGCTAAACTTAGTTATGGAACAAGTACATTTTAACCAAAGGTCACAACAACCTGGGGAATAGATTGAATTATTTCTCACCGACTTATATTGCCTAGCTAGTTCTTGTACAAACAGGACATTGAAGGTCGACCTAATCCTTGATTGCATAACCATGGGGATCTAGGATGAAAAACCCTCCAACTTTCTGCAGACTAAAGATAACCTTACTTTAGATCAAGCAGTCCGGCATGTGAGGTAGGCCGAGCTTAGAGAGTTGAACAGGGCTGTAATTTCACATGACTCCGAGGCTTCACATGACTCCATTTACCAGGTAGGCCCACGGGCCGTGGCCCTACCCATAAGAAAGTCCATCAAACTGGGCGAAAGGGTGGGAAACTCCACAGCAGCAGCCATTTTGGGATGTTTGCATTGTGGTGCAAAAAACGAACATAGATGCCAGGACTGCTCAGCAGGAGGTGCAGAATGCTTCCAATGCAGCAAAACTGGACATTTCAAGCGTTTCTGCAAATCCAACAACTTTAATCAAGCTAGAAGACAAGAAAGTATTTATGAAACACATGCCATCCAAGAAATTGGAAATCAAGATAAAGATGAAATTACAGTGTTCCTGAGGCATGTTGATAATCTTAGTCCAGACTGTTGGTTGGTTACAGTGCAAGTTCATGGCCTCAATATCACCTTTAAAACTGATACTGGAGCTGCTGTTAATATGATGGCAGATGATCTCGACTGGCTTTAGCCAATGACCCTTCATCCATCAGGCATCAAATTACAAGGTTCAGCTGGCATAGACCTTCCAATTAAAGGCAGGATAATTGCTCCTCTTTGTTACAGCAAGCAACAAATTGTTGATTCTGTCTATGTTTTCCATGATCAACATATATCCTTATTGAGTGGTGATGTTGGCATTCTTCAAGGAATTCTGGAAAAACTGGATGCTTTCCCATATTTGAAAAACTCACTGTCATTCATGGAATAATCGTCAACCTTTTGTTTAGAACCAATGGAACTTCAGCCATCAGCAGTGAGGAGGTTTATACAATCAAGAGCAGAGACACGATCCACTAGGCCCTGGGCAGAGATTAAAGTTATGAATCGCTCAGTTCTTCATGAAGTTAGGTCAGAGGCGGAGGGTACAGAAGGCACTGCAGCAGATGTTGGCCTGCTGGACCTGAATTGGCTTTTTCCAGGAGAAAGTGATGAGAAAGAAGCCCTTGCAGCACTGTGTGATCTGTTGGAGGATGAGGTCCAAGATTGGTCTCTCTTTCCAATTGATAGATACGCTAAATAAAGTCTCTTGCTGTTTTTTTTTCAGGAGTCGGCTGTGTTTCTAGCGGCTGAGCAGCATTCAGATTTTTCTGACACTGAACCTGCCAATGTATTGCCTAGTCTATCTCCTGTTGCCCATGAAGAGTCTTCCACAGAGAACTCCTTGCCTGAGTCCATGTCAGAGTCCATAGAGGATCACACTGCTAAAGAGCTGTTACCTTCCAAGGATGAAAGTCAATTGACACCCATACTTCAGTCCCAGCTGAAAGTCTTCTTACCTCCAGAGCTATAGAGGTCGGCACAGGAGCAACAGCAGAATCTTTAGCACTTCTGAAGTTGCAGAATCCTATACAGCAGTTTTCACTTGAGTTAATTGCCTACAGGAAATTAGTCTCAATACAGAAGATGAGGCTGTCTTGCCTCCATATCCTCAGAAATTCTTCCCATTGCCCAGAGTGGAGCAGCCTCACACTGACAAAAGTGTGGCTCTATTACCACTGCCTACAGAAAGTAGACAGTCCTTCCAAAATACCATTGCAAAATCATCTCTTCATCTTTTCCTGAAAGGCTTACTGGAATTTTGTCATTTTCTTCCTTCATCGTTTATATTCATTGAAATCTCAGATCTTCAATACCTTTTCAGTCTTCGATGCAGCAGTGAATGATATGGCTGTGACAATTCCCTGGAATTGAAGATCATTCCTCTTCTGACAGTCTTTCCCTGCATGCTTCGAGGGAGCAACAAGTTCCTCAGGAAGTCCTGATTTCTTCTCTTCTAATCCCAGAGGGTCCAAAGGTTGATGGATCAGTCTTTTGCTGAAAAGTCCTCATTGTCCTTGCAGTCCAGTCATCCTGAAACCTACACTCCGATTCCCAGCAATGCTGCTAAATTGCTGTCCATTCGGCAGATGATGTCCTCCAAGACAAAGAAGAAGCCCCATATGTCTCCAAGGCGTCTTCCCTAAGGGCGGAGAATGCTGTGGGAGATTGAATCCCCCGGGGATGTGATGCGGGGAGGGAAGAATAGGAGTTGGAGTTGGGAATCTGTCGTTACAAGTAGGGATTTACAGAACTGCAATGTAAATAGTTAAAGACATAGTTTCATATTGTTGTTGAAAATTGGATGGTGTACTTTGGGGAGGTGTAACGAGAGAGAGAGAGAGAGAGGGAGAGAGACAGGTGGAACACCATGCCCAGAAGCAACATGCCTACTCTGTAACCTGTTTAGATGTAATGCTAATAAACAAATGTTAAGCAGATACTAGAATATGACTAGGTCTGTCTAGTAATCAAGCACTACGTCTCGAGTTCACTGACAATAAGGACCATCTCTGAACACTGAGTATCTGCAGTATTTTCTGTTTTAATTTCAGATTTCCAGCATCCACAGTATTTTGATTTTATACAGTCTGAATTTAAATGATTACCTTGAAATTATTCACAAACTAGTCCAACTAATCTCATCCTTCAGAATTGCAGGCCTATTGCCTTTCCATCACATTAGCTGTAAGCTGTGCCTCAGTGACAGCACTTTCCTTTCTAAGTGAGAAGGTTGTGGGTTCACATCCCAAACCAGAGATTTGAGTACTGGATTGACACTATAGTGCAAATGTGGCAAGAGTGCTGCACTGATAGAGAAATTGAAGGGTGACGTCAGAGTAACATAACAATCAACACAGAAGGAGGATCTTCCAAATCTGAGGGTTTTAAGGTAAATTAATAGATTAAGTAGGTTAAGTATCTATATTTCATTTTATGTGTGTTTAGCAATTTTACCATCTGTTTAGAGGTAAAGGAGTGCAAGCATTGGAGAGAGAGGTAAAAACACCTAATGGAACACCTGCACAAGGGATGGAGCTACTTTTTGAGTAGCTGGTATGGTTTTTTTGTCTTAAGTGATAAATAGAGGGATGGCAGGGCACTTCAGGCCCATAGAATGCACATCCTGTTCTATGTGGGAACTCAGGTTGCTTCTCGTGTCCTGGACAACCACATATGCAGGAAATGAACTGAAGAACATCAACTGGAGGAGTTGTAGCTTTGGGTTTGGAAGCTAGAGCAGCAACTGGTGTCACAGTGGTGCATCCACGAGACTGAGAGCCATATGAATCACTCACTTCTGGATCAGCCGGTCAAGCAGGACCAGGCAGGTAGTGCCTGAGTACATCTCACTCTCCAACCAGTATTCGGGTCTGAATGCTGGTGAGGGAAATGGTTCCTCCAGGGAATACAGCTAGAGCGGGTCAAGTCTACGATACTATGAGTGGCTCAGCGCTGCAAGGAGGGTGGAGGAAGGTCTGGAAAGCAATAGCGATAGGACACCCAATAGTTAGGGGGGCAGACAGGCTTTTTTTCAGCCACAGATGTAATTCCAGGATGGTATGTTACCTCCATGTTGTCAGAGTTAAAGATGTTACTGAGCAGCTGCAAGTGTTATTGGTGTTGGGGGGTGGCGTTGGGGAAGGGTGGGGGAGGTGGGTGGTGTGGGTGAACAGCCAGAGGTCACGATCCATATTGGTATCAATGACATAAGTAGAAAGAGGGATGAAGTCATACAGGCAAATTTCATGGAGGTAGAAGAATTATAAAAGAAGGATCTCAGAGAAAATATTCTCCAGAATACAGCCAATATCAGGCACTAGTGAGTGCATGAATAGGAGGGTAATGCAGCTGAATGCATTGCTGGAGAAATGGTGCAGGAGGGAGGACTTTAGGTTCCTGGGGCATTGGGACTTGCTTTGGGGGAGTTGGGACCTATATAAGCCAAGTATGTTGCACTCCAATAGGGTCAGGAACAAAAATCACTGGGAGGATTGTTAGTGTGATTGGGGAGGGTTTAAACTAGCTTGGCTGAGGAATGGGAACCTGAGAGTAGATTGAGAAGGAACAGGAGCAAAGCTGGAAATGGAAGGCAGAAAATTAGTGAGTATGGGAAGTTGAGGAAACAATAGCCAGAAATATTGAACAAAGGATTTGGTCAGTGATTAGTGATATATACTTCAATGCAAGGAGTACTGTGAATAAGGTGAATGAACTGAGGACACAGAAAGTATGATATCATAGCTATTACTGAAATATCGCTTAAAGAAGGGCAGGAAGGGTAGCTCAATATTCCAGGTTACAGGGTTTACAGAAGGGATAGAGAGGGGAATAAAAAAAGAAGGGGTCACAATACTGGCTAAAGAAACAATCAGAGCTGTGAGGAGGGATGATATGCTCAAAGGAGAATCAATGAAGCTATATAGGTAGAATTGAGGATCAAAAAAGGGACAATCACATTTCTGGGAGTGTACCATAGACCCTGTAACAGAGCTAAGGCCTCTCACTATATTTTTGTGAAATATATATAGGGTCAAAATCCTGGAACTCCCTTCCTAACAGCACTGTGGGTGTACCTACACCACATGGACTGCAGCAGTTCAAGAAGGCAGCTCACCACCACCTTCTCAAGGGTAACTAGAGATGGGCAATAAATGCTGGCCCAGCCAGTGAAGTCCACATCCCGTTAATGAATAAATAAGAAAAAAGGGTCCTCATGGACTTTCAAAACAAAGCCACCCAGCTGGCTGTGAAGAATCTGGACCATTCCTGTACTGACAGTGAGGTCAGCAGTGCTCAACCAAGTGAGGATCTAGCAGTGCAACATCCATCAGACAACTGTGTTGTGAGTGATGTGCCTTGTCTCACAGGCCATTGCCATGCACTAATATTCTCTACTTGCTTTTGCATGCACATTTGGGAAACAGCCAAGTGTCCACGACCCAGGACCTCCAATCAAGCCCCAAAGAAATCTCTGAAGAGGAATCTGGAGGCACCTTCATTGAAGACCCATCACAGTGCTCACCCACGCCTTCCACTAGATCAGAGACTCACACCTCGGTGGGACCTAGCTTTAGAGTAACCTCGGGATCACAATCTGGTGAGCACATCGCATTGTCTGATCCACAGCGGGTGGTGGCAGGGACTTCAGAGGTCTCCGGCACTTGGAGGACTGCTGGAGGCCAGAAATTTGCTGCATCCGTGTCAGATGACGAGTCTCTGGACTCGGTCATACCTCAGTTGCTAGAGTTGCAAAGGCAAACTCAGGAACATCAGGAAAACATCTCCACTGCACTTCTCAGGTTGCAAGGCACGATGGAGGAGTCTGTTCACCATCAGGCTGAGGAGATAGCACCAGCAAGCCAACGCCCCGAGGTCAATGCTGGCAGGATAGTGGCCGCCATGGAGACCTTGGTCCAGGACATCGCTCCTTCACTGCTGTGCGGGCTGAAGTCCATCGCTGATGCCACAGTTGGCCTCCAACAGTGTGTACAGGAGAGGGGTGAGGGGCAGGTCGATCTCACTTCAGCTGCCCCTTCTCCTCAAGGAGTCAGTCAGGCCCCTTGAGCATCCATAGGGTGGAGGATCAGTAGGTACACACCCCAGGCCCATCCCCCACCCAGGTGTCTCTGGGAGCCTTCGGTCCATCTTAATCCCCTCTTCCTGTGACCTCAGCAGTTCCAGCTCCACAGGCCGTGGAGGGTGACACTGCCACAGAGCAGGACCCTGAAATCAGGCCGGGGCCCTACAGGTCTCAGCCCTGAGAGGACGCCTGCCAAGGTCATCATAGACAGGGTGTAGCAGTCATCAGGCTGTCTCCACCTCTGCTGTGGATGTTGGGGGAGCACCAAGACATAGCGGTGGGGTTAGGAAGGTTAAGAAGATGTAGTTGCACAGCCTGGGCATGGGTGGCATTCCTCCACCGGTCTGCAACCTTTCCCTCTTGTTGTCTGCCAGCTTGTCCTGCATGAATAGAGATGAAGAGAGTGTAAGCAGGATGTCTGCCAAGTCAGATGATAAGTATAACTGGCATGTCTGGATGGTGAGTAGTCCCATGGTCTGGATGAAGACAATGGGGATGTGTATGAGAGGGTGAATGGTGGTGTCCCTTGAACTGGCAGTGAGTGAGGGCCCTCTGGATGTGTGATGGGTTTGTGAGTGTGAGTTGAGAATGATGAGAAGAGTGAATTACCCTGGCGGAATGGAGGAGATCATTCTTGTGGCACTGGGTGGCTGTCCTCTTTTGAAGGGCATTGACATTGACCGCCACTGGCAGCATGTCCCAAGCCAAATTAGTGCCCATCTTGTGGCCAGAGCGGGTGTGGAGGACATCACGGCGAGCTTCCACTGCGTCCAAAAGGCACTCGAGGAATGCCTCATTGAACCTGGGGGCTTCTTGCCTTTCAATGCCATGTCTCCTTTGCAGCAGTTGTGGGCTGGAAGCACTGAGAGGTGTGTGCACGGCTGGACTGTAAATATGGTGCCCGGTGTGCTGAAGCGGCGAGATGATGGCGTGGCAGGTGAATGAGAGCCCACTCACCATGGAAACTTCGTGTTTCCCGGGAATGCATAATTAATACGGCGGGTTTGGGACGCAATGGCATGGGAAGCTGCTTTACCCCCCCGCCACCACACAGTGCAAATCCGGGATGATTCTGCCCCAGATTTCACACTCCTAGCCTACCAAAATCCCAGTTCAATGGAGGCAGATGGTGATTTAAATTACCAGCTGCTTCCGTGAATCACGCATGCACAAACTCCAGCCTGACTCCAGTCCTGTCACTGTGAAGATGGGAAATGTCAGGTTCAGAAATGGGACTTTCAATTTTCAGCAATTTCCAGGATTTTTGCCTTGACAGAGAGCCTCGTGGTGAAAATCTGGGCCAATGTATCTGTGCGTTGTGTAAGGCATCCTTAGTGGGTACATGGAAGAAATTGTCTAAAGGTGGATTTAATATCTAATTCAAACATTTTCACATTTTCTTCACTTTTTTTCATACTTTAAAAACATCTCAAGGGATTTCAGAAATGGAAGTTGGCAGGGAAGGGGTTGCAAGCTTTTGAGGTAGAGATTAGTAGACGATGACTAAAACATAGCCAGAAAGATAAGTTTTGAGAAGATGTTTAAAGAAGCAGAGGCTGGTCGACATTGTGTACTAACAACCTCTGGGAAATGCCAACAATGAAGTTTATTGAAACTGCAGGAACAACAATCTAGGGCATAATTTTTAGCTCGATGTGCGGGTGCGCGCCTGACCTGCTTGAGCGTAAAATAACACATGATGATGTCGGGTGAGCATCCCAACGTCATCCCGCACTCGCGCAATATTTCAGTTGGCGGGTACACACGAAAGTCGGAAGCATACCCGCCAACAGTTAAGAGGGCAATTAAGCCCATTAAAGATCCAATTGACTCCGATTTTTCGTGGTCCGTCCAACCTTACGATTGGCGGACGGGCAAATCTGCCAGACGGACTTTGCCTTTTTGATGAAACCTCATCCTAAGCCAGGGTCAGGTTTCTGTTGTTAATTTTTCAAAAATGATTGGACAGAATTTTCATCAGCTCTAGAAAAATCAGCACTAAGAGTGTAATAGTGGAAGATCTCAACAGTTCACGGATTTTCAATTGAATGCAGGCTAGCCTTCCTCAACTGAGCACCCTCTGGAAAAGCATAGAATCACTGACAGTAACTTCTGTATCTCCATGTTTAACTGCGCATGTGCAGACTCCAGACGTTGCTATTAGTTTCAGAGGACTAATGATTGTGAATACAGAGTTTCACTGTCATTGCTATCGCAACATCCAGACCATTATCTCTCCTCAATCTTCCTACCAAAAGGGATGAGTTTGCACTTTTTTGCATTATATTTCATCTTCCTTGTGTTCACCCATTCTATCAGCCTGACTATGCCTTCTTGGTCTGTTAGTAGCTTCTTCAATGTATCCTACACTTGTAAGTTTCATGTTATCTACATATTTTGAAATTTTGCCTAGTTCCAAGTCTTTAATTTCAAATCAAAAACAGCAGTGGTCCTATTACTGAAACTTGGGAAACTCCAATTTATACATCTCTTCAGTCAGAAAAGCAACCATTAATCACAAATTAGAAGTTAAGCGTTTCATTCACCACAACTCTCTGTTTTCTATCTCTTAGCCAATTTTGTATCCATACTGTTACTGTCCCTTTTATCCCATGGACCTCAGTTTTGAAAAAAAGCCTATCATGTGGTACTTTATCAAATGTATTTTGTGTACAATCAACTGCACTGCCCTCATCCAACCTTTCTGTTACCTCAAAGAACACAACCATGTTAATCAAACATGATTTACTTTTATTAAATCCATATTGGCTCTCCTTTATTCTTGCTTGTTCAATCTGATTCTTAATTTTCACCCAGATTATTGTTTCTAAAAGCTTCCCCACCACCAATGTTGAACTGACTGCTATGTAATGGCCAGATTTAGCCTTCTCCTTCTTTTTGAACAAGGGTGCAACATTTGCAATCACTCAGTCCTTTGGCAGCACCCCTGTATCTGAAGGATTGGAAGATTGTGGTCAGCACCTCTACAATTTCTACCCCTACTTCACTCAGCTACTAGGTTGCATCCCATCTAGACCAGGTGACGTATCCACTTTAAGTCCTGTCAGCATTTTAGTACCTAGTACCTCCTCTTAATCTATTTTTATCTCACCCAGTATCTCAGCAAACTCCTTGTTTATTGTAGCTTTGGCAAAGTCCTTTTCCTTGGTAAACACTGATGCAATGTACTCATTTATTACCTCAGCCATGCTTTTCTGCCACCACAATAGATCTCCACTTTGTTTCTATTCAGCCCTCTGTTCCTCTAACTATGCTTTTATATTTAATATGCCTATCGAAGACCTTCATATTCCCGTTTATGTTCGGAACCAATTTACTCTTTTGCTGTCTCTTTGCCCTCTGCTTTCCCTTTTCACTTCTCCATTTTTTTATACTCACCTAGATTCTCTCTTATATTATAAGGTTCATGTTTGTCATATGCCCCACTTTAAGACACATCCCAATTTCTATCCCATTCTCTATCTAGGGAGCTCTGGTTTGGGTTACCCTCACTTTCCCCTTTGTGGGAATATACTTAGACTTTACCCAAACCACCTCCTCTTTAAAGACCTCCCATTGCTCCATTACATTTCTGTTTGCCAGTTTTTGACTCCAATCTGCTAGGAGCATATCTCTCAACTTACTAAAATGAGCCCACTTCCAGTTAAAACTTTTATTCTCAGTTGTTTCTTGTCCTTCTCTATGAGTAATCTAAATCCTGGGATGAAGGGGTTGACTTACCAAGAATGGCTAAACAGGTTAGGCCTTTATTCATTAGAGCATAGAAAAATGAGGGGTGAAACATTCAAGATTTTGAGGGGGCTTGACAGAGTAGATTTTGAGAAGATGTTTCCACTAGTGGGGGAATCTCAAACTAGGGGACATAGTTACAGAATAAAGGGACACTCATTTAAAACTGAGATGCAAAGGAATTTCTTCTCTCAGAGGGCAGTGAATGTCTGGAATTCTCTACCCAAGACAATTGTGGAGGCTAGATCACTGAAAGCATTTAAAAAGGAGGTAGATAGATTTTTGAAATATCAGGGAGTCGGGGGGTCTGAGGAGCTGGCCCGAAAGAGGAGTTGAAGCCTGAGGCAGATCAGCCATGATCTTATTGAATGGCAGAGCAGGCTTGAGGGGCCAAATGGCCTACTCCTGTTCCTATTTCTTATGTTCTAAATCTTATGATACAATGATCACTATTCATGAGATGCTCTTCCACTGTAACATTCTTCATTTGACCCAATCATTCCTCAGAACTAGGCCCAGCACTGCCTTCTCCTTCACTGGGCAACAGACTGATCAAGAAAATTCTCCTATACACAGTTAAGAAATTCCATCCCTCTTCTGTCCTTAACACTAATTGTATATTAATCGTGTTTAAATGTATGCAGGTCGTGAGCATGAAATGGAGATTCACTTGTGCCCCTATAAATGATCACAGGCTGAAATTGTGGTTGTTGGGTCAGGAAGTGTATGCTTATAATGTGTAGCTCTGTAGATAAAGCATGTTAAGATTGGCTCCAGTCCTCCTTGGCTGGCATTCTGGAATGTAATTTTTTTTTTATTCATTCACAGGATGTGGGCTTTGCTAGCTGAGCAAGCATTTATTGCCTATCCCTAGCTGCCCTTGAGAAGGCGGTGGTGAGCTGCCTTCTTTAACTACTGCAGTCCACGTGGTGTAGGTACACCCACAGTGCTGTTATCCCCAGCTGAAGTTTTGTTTCAGATTCTGGGCAAAATTCTTTATGAAGGATTTGAAGGCTTTGGAGAGCGTACAGAAAAGATTTGCTAGAATGTTCCAATGATGAGGGATTACAGTTACGTGGATAGACTGGAGAAGCTGAAGTTGTCCCCTTTATGGCAGTGAATCTAAGAGGAGTATTGATAGAGATGCTTTAATTTATTTATTTATTTTTTCCCCACCACCACCCCATCCCCCACAGGGCCATTTGTTACTTGTTCCATGTTGTTCTTTCACACAATGCTACCCTCGGTCTGCTATAATCACATTCTGCTTTCTTACCTTTATGCCACTAATAGCACCATTTTGAGCACTAACCACCACCATTAACACTCCCTTTGTCCTTTAATTCATGACATCTTTGTCAATCCTTCCTATCGCTGGCCTTCTATCCAGCTCCACCTGCCCCAGCCCTCTTAAATAGTATAAACTTCATCACATTTCCACTTCTCTTCAGCTCTGAAGAAGGGTCATACGGGCTCGAAATGTTAACTCTGTTTCTCTCTCCACAGATTCTGCTAGACCTGCTGAGTTTTTCCAGCATTTTCTGTTTTTGTCTTTATTTTTTATTCTTTCATGGGATGAGGGCATCGCTGGCTAGGCCAGCATTAATTTCCCGTCCTTAATTCTTTTTTTCATTCTTTCATGGGATGTGGGCATTACTGGTAAAACTAGCATGTTGACCATCCCAATTGCCCTTGAACTGAAAGGCTTGCTCACCCATTTCAGAGGGCAGTTAAAAGTCAATCAATTGCTCTTGAGAAGCTGGTGGTGAGCTGCGTTCTTGAACCGCAGCAGTCCATGTGGTGTCGGTACACCCACAATGCTGTTAGGGAGGGAGTTCCAGGATTTTGACCCAGTGACAGTGAAGAAACAAAAACAGAAAGTGCTGGAAAAACTCAGCAGGTCTAACAGCATCTGTGGAAAGAAAAACAGGGGGCAGAATTTTCCCGTTGTCGTGTGACGCTATAAGTTCGGATGCGTGCCCGCCATCAATTAAAGGGCCAGTTAAGGCCCTTGAACCAGCAATTGAATTCAATTTTTCGCAGCCCATGTGATCTTCAGGATGTTGCACGGGCGCAACGGGCAGGCGGGTAGGAGACATTTGTATAAGCTTCATCCATGGGCGGGATAAAGGGGGTGAGTGGGCTCGCGAATGTGATCTTTCAGGTATTTAAGTGTGAAAGTTACTTATATTTGCCTCTGTGAGCAGGAAGACTTTGAAACTCATACCAGCTGCTAGGACAGGAGTAATAGCCTTGCTCAGGACTCTACATTAAAGGTCATTTCTGGGGCCTGCAGCTTTCAGGAAGCCTTCCCTTAGCCAGGGAATGGGAGTTCTGCTCTCCACTGGAGGCACCTCCTCTGAGGAGGAAGGGAGGGCCAAAAGGCTGAGGAGGGCAGGAATCCACATTCAGCCTCCAGGGGAGGCACCTTTGGGAGGAGAGGTGCAGACACAAGGGGCGCAGGGCCAACAGGAAGTGCAAGGCAGGAGGGGCTGCAGAAGACGCCAATATCCTGCTACCAGGGTATACAGGTGGCGAAGCAGCTACCTCAATATGTCTCAGGACCAGTGTTGAAGGAGGCTCTATCTCTCAAGGGAGACAGTCACCTTCATCTGTCAGATGATAGGCCCTGAGATCTCTGCAAACTATGTGGGTGGCCATCCCATGCCAGCGGCTCTAAAGGTCAAAGCTGCTCTCAACTTCTATGCCTCCAGCTCTTTCCAGGGGTCAGTGGGCGATCTCTGCGGAGTCTCCCAATCAGGTGTCCACACTTGTGTCAAGCAGGTGACAGACGCTCTATTCAGGCTTGCATTGACTTTCATCCACTACCGCTAGGACGATGCCAGTCAGACACAGCGAGCCAGAGGTTTCACAGCGATTGCTGGCTTCCCCCGCATCCAGGGTGCAATAGACTGTACACTTGTGGCCATCAAGGCGCCAGCAGGTGAGCCCGGTGCCTTCGTCAACAGGAAGGGCTTCCACTCCATGAACGTGCAGATAGTGTGTGACCACAGGATGCTGATTCTACAAGTCTGTACAAGGTGCCCAGGCAGCTCCCACGACTGCCTACATCTTCAGACACTCCCAGGTGCCGGGGCTCTTCAGTGCTCCAGCCCGGCTGGATGGATGGCTGCTGCGTGACATGGGCTATCTCCTCAGAAGGTGGCTCATGACGCCTCTCCACCACCCAAGAATAGAGGCTGAGCAACGGTACAATATGAGCCACGGCTCCACAAGGGCTGAGGTGGAGAGAACCATCGGTCTTCTCAAGGTGTGCTTCTGATGCCTGGACCGCTGAGGGGACGCACTCCAATATTCCCCAGATTGTGTGTCACTGATAGTAGTTGCATGCTGCACTCTCCACAATCCGGCACTGGAAAGGGGCGAAGCAGTGGACGAGGAAGACATGGACGCAGTTGCTCCAGATGCACATGATGAGTCCAGCAGTCAGTCCGAGGATGAGCACGCACAGGAGAATGCTGAGGGGGTAGACACCAACCCGGGCATATTCTAGGGAGGCAGGGACACCCGGGAGGCTTTAATCCAAAGAACCTTCAGCTAGCCCATCACAGATGGACCTTCAACACACGCCAGGGCTGCAGGCACCACACTCGATACCTGAGTGCTAAATCAGCCTGGACAATAACATTAACTAAGGCCCTTGTCAATAAAGCTCAACGCCAAACAACTCACTCATGACATCATAGCTTCCTGCCCATTTGCAGAAGTAAGGAATCACCCTGAGGCATGGCAACATGTCAAAATTTATTGAGTGACAAGTGTGACTTCATAAAGCAAAACAAAAACGGTGTTGGACATCACACCAAATCTTCCACAAAGTACTATGGGCCAGCATAAAAACACCAGTGAGAACCCCGTGGTGTGCCTAAGGTGCGTTAACTTTACGCTTACGGATGCTACTTCTAGGTGCTGTCCCCTCGCTGGCACTGGCAGCTGAGACAGCCTGCTCACTGTGCTGTCTTGTTGGCCTCGATGACCCTGGCAGATGTCCTCTGGCCCGCGGAGCATTTGATGGTACCGCCTGGGAGGGAGCGGCCAATTCCACAGCTGGCTTGTCCCCAGTCGCCGCAACCTTATCGGATGCCACGGTCACTGGCAGAGGGGCGGAGGAGCTGCTGCCCTCATCCGGAGCGTCCTGAGAGCAGCCCGCAGAGACGACAGGCAGCTGCTGCGCTGACATGAGGTCGCTACGGACCTCCCTGGTCACCGTAGATGAATGGGCACTGAGCTGAGATACATGGTGCCCAAACCATCTCCAACACTGGCACTGACCAGCTGAGGCCAATGTCGCTGTGAGGGCTTGCAGGTCCGAGCAAAACCCCAGAAGGACCTGATTGTTCTCCTGGAGGAGCCTCTCCACGAGAGTCGCCACTCTCTCCATGGAGGAAGCATGGCGCTTGGCCATGAGGCTCATTGCATTGGTGATGCTTCGCGTGGACTCCTCCAGCACGGACACCATGGCATGCATAGCCTCATGTATCTCTGCCAGATTGTGCTGCATAGCCTGCTGCACGTCCAGCGTTTGCTGCCTCACGGATGACTCCAGAGGCACATCATCAGCCACTGACCGAGCATGTACCTGGTCCCCAGCAGTCCTCTGACTGCCGGCACCCTGGGCACTCTCTGACTCTGCCTGCACCTCAAGCGAGTGTGAAGTTACCTCACCGCCATGCCCTGGGACACTAGCCGAATATCTAATTCCCATCGAGGTGCTAGTATCTGCGCTGGTGTCTGCCTGGCTGAGATGGTGTAATGCTGGTGAATGGATTTGTTCTGGGGCTTCAGGGGTGAGAGGTTGGCCCTCCCCCTCCTCCTCCCAGCCCTATTCCGGTGATGCTGAAAGGAAGAAAAAGGACATTTGATTAGTTACAGTGCAGACAATGTCAACTTGCATGCCGCCTCTCCAGATCATTATGTGCTCATCCTTCCATAATCAATGGTAAACCCATGTTGCTAACTTCAATCACTGAGCATTCAGCAGTGCCATGGTTTCTGGGACACACATGGTGATCTGAGTGCTTGCCAAACATACCTCCAGGTATGAGGCACCCCAGCCTCATCGCCACCGGTGGACCTGGGGGCATGGTGCCTCTCCAGATCCATGGCCTGTTGATGGAAAGCCGTAAGCATGGCCAACTGGGCCTGCCCTGCGCCAGTCCGCATTCGTTCCAATGTATTGTGCACAGTCTTTTCCTGAAAAGGAGAGAGGAGCATTGTTTAGTCCAGCCTGCACCTGAATTCCCATCGCATCCCTGCCAACCCAGCCAGAGTGGGACATTGCAGGACTCCAGTTCTTTGTCAACCTGCAGCTGCCGCACACTGACCCAAACAAGCCAGGGCTGACCCCCACCTCCTCCATTGTCCAAATGCTGCTTCCTTCACATGTGGCAGCACAAGGTTTCACTTTGCTTAGCAAGGAGGCACAAGCACGTGGAGCGCAAAGAGCAGCAGATGGGTTGGTGCCCCGCCAACTGGAAGCTCCCTTCCCAGCATGTTAGCACCCTGACTTCGACATGCTTCACAGTTCCAGCATTCTGCCTAGGTGCAGATCCTTGACTTTCAACCCCATTCTATGCTCTGGGTGTCAGTGTCACACATGCTGCAGATGCAGAACACATCCTAGCTCAACTCTCCCAGGGTGAACTGGGCATGGGTAATCTCTGCTGGCACACCAAGTGATGGATACATGCCGTGAGGGATTCAATGACGTTTCTGTACTCACAGTTGCCGGGGAGGGGTGTCGGGTGGAAAGGGTGACGGCTGCATTAAGTGACTTGAGGTAACATGGTCCTCACCCTTCCTGAATGCAGGAGATCGTTGAATCTTTTGCGGCACTGGAGCCATGTGCGCCGCACCACATCATGGGAGCTAACACTCTTGGCCACCTCTTCCCACGCACGTTTGGTCAGGTATGGAGGCCTCTCACTCCCGTTCCTTGGAGGAGGGACCTCCTGTCGTGCTGACACCTCCTCCAGGAGAGCAGCTAGGCACTCGCCGAAAAAACGAGGGGCACACTGCCCCGCTGGCCTACCCTCCAGCCTGCCCTGCCCAGATGGCCTACCCTCCGGCTTGGCCTGTCCTGATAGCCTACCCTCCGGACTTACTTCAGGCACATTGCCCCTCTGATGAGCTCTTCTCATAGCCATTGTGAGCAGCCTTTCCAAGACTGCCAGGCCTTCATTTAAACAGTACGCCGGGTCGCCATTGGACTTGGCTGTCTGATCGTGCCCGCCGCCACCCATCCACTCCCACTATCCAGGGGATTCGGGAACTATGCTGGGCGGGCCTTAATTGGCCCACCCGCGTCAAATTGTGGCGATCGGGTCCGCGCCCTCCCGACATGGGGAAAATTCTCCCCAGGGTTAACATTTCGAGTCTGCATGCCTCTTCTTCAGACAATGAAGAGGTCACAGGTTTGTAAGGTACAGTCGAAGGAGCCTTGCTGAGTTGCTGCAATGCATATTGTAAATGGTATGCACTGCTGCCACTGTGCGTCAGCGGTGGAGGGAGTGAATGTTGAAGATATTTGATGGGGTGCCAATCAAGTGAGCTGCTTTTGTCCTGGATGGTGTCAAGCTTCTTGAAAGTTGTTAGGGCTGCACTCTTCCAGGCAAGTGGAGAGTATTCCATCATACGCCTAACTTGTGCCTTGTATACGCTGGACAGGTTTTGAGGAGTCAGGAAGTGAGTTACTCACTGCAGAATTCCCAGCCTCTGATCTGCTCTTGTAGCCACAGCATTTATATGGCGAGTCCAGTTCAGCTTCTGGTCAATGGTAACCCACAGGACATTGATAGTGGGAGATTCAGCGATAGTAATACCATTGAATGTCAAGGGGAGATGGTTGGATTCTCTCTTGTTAGAGATGGTCACTGCCTTGCACTTGTGTGGCATGAATGTTACTTGCCACTTGTCAGCTCAAGCCTAAATATTGTCCAGGTCTTGCTGCATATGGACACTCAGTCAAATGCTGCCTTGATGTCAAAGGCAGTCACTCTCAACCCACCTCTTGAGTTCAGCCCTTTTGTCCATGTTTGAACAAAAGGCTGTAATGAGCTCAGGAGCTGAGTTCCCTGGCAAACCACAAACTGAGCGTCAGTGAGCAAGCTATTGCTGAGTAGGTACCATTTGATTACACTGTCGATGACTCCTTCCATCACTTTGCTGTTCATCGAGAGTAAATTTAATGTGGTGGTAATTGGCCGTGTTGGATTTATTCTGCTTTTTGTAGACAGGACATACCTGGGCAATTTTCCATATTGCCGGGTAGATGCCTGTGTTGTAGCTGTACTGGAACAGCTTGGCAAGGGGTGCAGCAAGTTCCAGAGCACAAGTATTCAGTACTATTGCTAGAATGTTGTCAGCACACACAGCCTGTGTAAAATCATTTAGAATTTAGATGAAGCAGACAAAAAGAAACTGTTTCCAGTGGCTGAAGTGTTGATAATCCGAGGAGACAGATTTAAGGGGATTGGCAAAAGAAGCAGGGCAACATGAGGAAAAACATTTTTATGCAACAAATGGTTTGAATTTAGAATGTACTGCCTGATAGGGTACTGTTTACACAATCAGTAATAGCCTTTGTTATGTTTTACCACGGGGTCACTTTGCTTGCGACTGGTTGCACGGTTATCTGTCGGCAAGCGAGTCGATTATTATATGCTGCAGACGCAGAGACCAATATGAAATGAAGCGCATATTATTTATTTACACAAACAACAGAGCACTAACATGATGCGTGCTTCTCCAGCCAGACCCCACTCTAGACTGACATTAACATGGTAGCCTGCGCTACACAGCTATTGGGTCTTACAGTCACGTGGTCAATCTGCTCACATTCTCTTAAAGGTGTATTACACCTCAGATTCCCACATCCCTCCCCCTTTACTTGAAAGTAATTTTACAATATATTAACTATTTACAAAAATGAACTATTTACAAATTCAGTCTCTCAAGAGGCTTTTTCAAATGAGTCGACTGTCGTAGTACTATGATTTCAGATGGTTTATCCAAGGCTCCTTCTCAGGAGCTATCTGTCCACTGGGATCCCCAGTAGGAACATGCAAGTTTGTCTCTTCAACTCTCTCAGGCTCAACTGGTTCTTCAGGTACTCCCAAAGCAAGGGGAGTTCCTTCTACCTGTGGTGTAGACTCCAACAGGAATGCTTACTGCACCTTTTCTTGTGAATCTGTTTCCTGAGGTGATCTACATGTCTCCTGATTATTCGACCTTAAGCCAAAATATGGTAGGGCAGGGGTCCTGTCACTGCACTGACTTCAACAGATAGCCATTTGGGTTCATCTCCAAAGTTCTTCGCGAAAACAGCTTCCCCCACAGTGAAGTTTCTTTCACGACTCTGGTAATAATTTAAATTTTTCTGGGCCTCTTGACTTCTCTCTACCCCCCCCACAAAATTTGGCCTTATGGAGCTTAACTGTGTCCTGAGACATCTCTTCATTAATAACTCTGCGAGGGCAATACCGGTGGTCACATGTGACGTGGTTCTGTAGTTGAGCAGGAAGCGTGATAACTTAGTTGCTGTTGTTTTTTCATTCCGGCTTTGAAGGTCTGAACTGCCGTCTCGGCCAACTCATTGTATGGAGGGTGGTATGGAGAGGTCTTGACATGTGACATTCAGAGTTGTAAATCTTTGGAATTCCTGGCTAGTGAGTGCTGTTCCATTATCAGACACTATTATCTTTGGCAGACCGTGTATCGCGAAACTCTGATGCAATCTGTCTATTGTGGTGGCAGATGTGGGTGATTGCACCTCCATCCAATCCAATCATATACATCCAACCATTTAGAGTGGGAGTTGATAAGTATGAGGAACATTATACCCAAAAAATGCCCCACGTGGTCAACATGGAGGTGGACCCATGGCCTTCCTGGCCATTCCCAAAGATGCAGTGGGCACAAGGAGGCAATTTCTGTACCTGTTGGCATGGCCTGCAGCTCTTGACCATGTTTCTGATTTCAGTGTCCATCCCTGGCCACCGTAAGTAGCTGCGCACCAACATTTTTCATTCTGGAAATGTCGGGGTGAGTGCTATGCAATTCTATCAATAATGGTTGTCTTCCTCTGGGAGGCACAATGACCCTTGCTCCCCACAGTAAGGTGCCATCCTGGGAGGGGAGCTCATATCTCCTGTTAAAATAGGGCTTCATTTCGTCCGACTTTGGCTTGTTACACCGTCCCTGCAAGACTTGCTCCCTGATGTGAGACAAAACTGGAACGCGGTTGGTCCATTCTCTGATCTGTTTGGCATTCACTGATGATGAATCTAAAGTTTAATAACAAGACAAGTTCTTGAGGGATGGGGACATTCACACTGCGGTCCTTTAGGGGTAATTGGCTCAGCGCGTCGGCATTGGCAATCTGGATTCCTGGCCGGTGGATATAAGTATATTCGCAAGCAGCTAGAATCAGCGCCCGCCTTTGGATGTGTGCTGAGGCCATTGGGGATATTGCCTTATCTTCCCCAAACAAGCCTAGTAGTGGCTTGTGGTCAGATACCACAAGTGAAGCGGCGACCTTGGATGTATTGGTGGAATTTCTTAACACCAAATACAATAGATAAGACATCTTTTTCTATTGGTGAGTATCTGAGTTCTGCCTCAAAGTGTTCTTGAAACGTAGCCAATGGGCCATTCGGAGCCAATCTGCCATCTGGTGGGGGAGTATTGCCCTACTCCGTATGGGGATGCATTGCAGTTGATTAAAATCAAGTGTTTCTTTGAGTTGAAATGTACCAACAGGACCGATGAATGTAGCAACTGCTTTGCAGCCGTAAAAGCCTGTTGTTGTGGGGCTTGCCAAGTCCACCTGCGGTTTTTCTTGAGTAACCCATATAATGAAGCCAGTACTGTGGACAGAGTTGGGAGAAAACGGCTGTAGTAGTTGACCATTGCCAAGAAATACTTGAGTTCTGTGGCATTTTTCGGGCTGGGGCCTCAAGAATAGCTCTCACCTTGTCTTCTACTGGGTGAAGGCCCTGCGAGTTGACCCTATGACCAAGTAAATTAATTTTTTTTTCTTGGAAGATACATTTTTCCCTTTTCAAGCATACTCCAGCTTGTGAGAAACGCATCAATACCTCTTCCAAGTTAGCCAGATGTTCTTCATCAATTGGTCCTGTTACTAAGACATTATCGAGATAAACTACCACATGGAGTAGTCCTTGGAACAAATTTCCCATAGCCTGTTGGAAGATGGCACAAGCCAGTGAGATTCCGATGGGTAACCTGGTGTATTGGTATAATCCCCTATGTGTGTTGATAGTCACAAAATCCCGAGAGTCCTTTTCTAGCTCGACTTGCTGGTAAGAGTGGCTCATTTTAGGTTTCGTATATGTGGTTCCCTCTGCCAGCTTGGAGTAAAATTCATAATTTTTGGTATAGGATGCCTGTCAAGTCTGGCTGCTTTGTTTATGGTCAACTTGTAGTCCTCGCATATTTGCACACTCTGGTCAGGCTTCAGTACTGGAACTATGGGTGCTGCCCATTCGGAAAATTGTACGGGTTATAAGACTCGCAACCTTTCCAACCTGTCTACTTCAATATCCACTTTTTCTCGTAAGGCATAGGTGACTGGTCTCGCCTTCAAATATCTGGGGGTTGCTCCGGGATCCACGTGGATTTTAGCTTGCAGTCCCTGAATCTTCCTGAGCTCTTCCCTGAATACAGGGGCATATTTCTGTAATAATTCTTTCAGGTCTTTCGTTTTGAGTTGAAAAATCTCAGTCCACTCCAATTTTATTTCCTTAAGCCAATTCTGACCAAGTAGAGTTGGACCCTCCCTGCTACTATTATCAGGGGTGGGTTAGTAGACTGGCCTCCATATTGTACTGGAACCTTGCATATACCTTTCACTCGTATGTTTTCACCAGTATATGTCTTTAGACTGGCATCTGAGTTTTCCAGCTTTACTGAGTGGCCTTCTCCATTTAGATACTTAGATGTGTGTTCCCCTATGACTGTTGTGGATGCGCTTGTATCCACTTCCATTCAAAGGGGTTTTATGTTGACCTCTACTGTCATGTAGATTGGCTCTGTTTTACCCATTTTTAAATTGTGTAGGGAGTAAATATGAATCTGTTTTTTATGGCTCCTCCATTATATAAACTTCACGATTTCTGCCTTTTTGTTTGAAATTTGGCCTCAATCTTTCTTTACAATATCGTATAATATGCCCATTGCAATGACAGTAGAAGCACTCGGTTCTTTTAAATGGTCGTTCATTTGTGGACTGTCCGGTTCCAATCCTGCTATTATGATTGTGGTTTTTATCCGTTAAGCCATTGCTTTTTGCTGGTCTGTTAATGGCGGCTGTTTCCCACCTTTCCACAGAGCCCTGCGCTTCCACGCCATTTCTTGCTGGTGCCTCCCTCCCAATGTGAAGAACTGTGCCATTTTATGCTCCCTTGATTTCTTCTGAGTCCCTGACCACGCTTTCCATTGCGAGTGCCAACTCCAGTGCTTTGCTGAAATCCAAATTTGTCTCAGACAGCAACCTTTTTTGAATGGCATCTTCGTTAATCCCACACACTAATTGGTCTCTTAACATTCATTAATCGACGTCCCAAACTCACAGTGCTCTGTCAATTGTTTTAAGGCTGCTACATAGCAAGCGATTGTCTCTCCAGGGGTGCAACACATCAAATTGAATTTAAAACACTGTGTTGTTACCGAGGGTTTTGGTTGAAAGTGGCCTTTCACTAGATTCACCAACTCATCAAAGCTCTTGGAACCTGGGGCGTTGGGTGCCGATAGACTACAAATTAGGCCATATGTTTTACTGCCCATCTTGATGAGAGGATTGCCCGCCTCTTCTCCTCCCCCGATATGTTGTTGGCCAAAAAGAAAAACGTGAGGCGTTCAATATAATGTGACCAGTGGTCTGATCAAACGGTTTGTGACATATTGGAGGGCGATGACTTCGATGACTACGGTTAGGGTTTACAATTGTAATGTATGTACAATCGGTCTGCAGGGCATGGCTAATTCACTACAGTTGAGTTTTCGCGGCTTTCCTTGATGTCGTCAACTGGTCATGTTTTGCCTCATCGCCAGTTGTTATATTTTACTTTGGGGTCGCTTTGCTCACGAACCGGTTGCACGCTTACCTGTCGGCAGGTGAGTTGATTACAACATACTGCAGATGCAGAGACCAATATGAAATGAGGCACATAATATTTATTTGCACAAACAACAGAGCACCAACATGATGTGTGCTTCTCCAGCCAGACACTACTCTAGACTAACATTAACATGGTAGCCTGTGCTAGCTATTGGGTCTTACAGTCACATGGTCAATCTGCTCACAGTCTCTTGAAGGTATGTTACACCTCAGGTTACCAAAGCTTTCAAAAGAGAATTGGGTAAATACTAAAGGAAAAGAAATTGCAGGAGAAAAGGGGAAAGAATGTGGGTGAACGAACTGGGTTCCTCTTTGAAAGAGATGGGGCAGACTTGATGGACCAAATGGCCTCCTGTTCTGGACTCTACTTCTGCCATCTGAAATTTTCTAACAAGTTCCCTCCATGTTGCTACTTACCCCTCTGCTTTCAACTCTTGGATCTGAATTTTAGGATTGTTGGGTAAGTGCAATTGACGGGACCAGAAACAGATGTGAAATTCACTCCTGCCCGTGATTTGCTCCTGACAGCGATTACGCACTGGCTGGCCAATTAACTGCCAGCCAGCATGAAACTCGTGCTGAGAGAGGCTCAGCGCTCACTGGCGGGGGCAGGAGGAGTGCAGGTGCCGGAATGATTATAGCTGTGGGTGGGATGTTTAAAAGCAACTCTCTGAAGGCTGGCTATGTGTGGAGGAACTGTCTCAGAGGTGCTTTAATTTTTAAAGGGGCAGACAACTGTGGTGATATACTGTGCAGGAAAGTGTGGCTGGGACACCAACAATGTCTCCTGGACCCGGAACCAATGCCAGGCATGGTGGAAATGGCTGCAGCCACATAGTCCCATGCTTTTCGGATGAGTGCCTGACGATTTACTGGAGGCTGTGAGTAACTGCCGGGAGATATTGCCACCACGTGACGGAAAGAGGAGGTCCCCACACTTAACTAAGAAGGCATGGATGAAGGTGGCATCTCTAGTCAGTGGCCATGATGTAGTCAGAAGGACCTGGATGAAGTGCAGGAAATGGTTCAATGACCTTAAGTGTTCTGACAGGATGTCTATTGAGTCCCCATGTGACTGAGGAGAGACGTGTTTGAGTGTGAGTGCACTTGTTGGGGCTCCAGGGTGTGAAGTCCCAAGCTTAATTTGGCACATCTTCCTGTGCCCTTAAAGACTGCATGTGAGTTGCCATGGCTTGCATGTACAAAAGGGTGAAGTGCCACAATGTGGTGGGCACCTAAACCTGCAACTTTGCTGGGGAAGATGGAATGTTCTGGCATGTAGGGGGTGAACTAATGAAAGCGCTATTGTCCTTACAGGAAAAAAGGAGTCACAATGCACAGGAGCAAGAATGAACGGGTGATGGTGTCCCTAATCTGTTTCTGCTAAGTCAGGAGAAGGTGCAGATCGTCGAGATGTAGGGACTGACAAGGTATTGGAGGTGTTGGCAAAAGTGGACAAATCTTCAGGTCTGGATGATTTGTGTCCCAGATTGCTGAGGGAGGCAAGGGAGGAGATCACAGGGGCTCTGACCCAAACTTTTAATTCCTCTCTGGCCACCAGGGAGGTGCCAGAGGACTGGAGAACAGCTAATGTGGTTCCGCTATTTAAGAAGGGTTGTAGAGATAAGCCAGGGAACTACAGACCAGTGAGTCTCATGTCAGTGGTAGGGAAACTATTGGAGAAATTTCTGAAGGAGAGTATCTATCTTCACTTGGAGAGGCAAGGTTTGATCAGGGATAGTCAGAGGGAGGTCATGCCTGACAAATTTGACTGAATTTTTTGAGAAGGTGACCAGGTATGTAGATGAGGGTAGTTCTGTTGATGTAGTTTATATGGATTTCAGCAAAGCCTTTGACAAGGTCCCACATGACAGCTTATAAAGAAGGCAAAGGCACATGGGATACAGGGTAATTTGATAAGGTGGATTCAAAATTGGCTTAGTTGTAGGAGGCAGAGGGTGATGGCAGAAGGATGCTTTAGTGACTGGAAGCCAGTGTCCAGTGGCATACCACAGGGATCTGTGCTCGGTCCCCTATTATTTGTCATTTATATAAACGACATAGATGACTATGTGGGGGGTAGGATTAGTAAGTTTGCGGATGACACAAATATTGGCCGGGTGGTTAAAAGCGAGGTTGAGTGTCTTGGACTACAGGAAGATATGGACAGGATGGTCAAATGGGCAGATAAGTGGCAGATGGAATTTAACCCTGAAAAGTGTGAGGTGATACACTTTGGAAGGAGTAATTTGACAAGGAAGCATTCAATGAATGGCATGATACTAGGAACAAAGGGACCTTGGCGTGTGTGTCCATAGATCTCTGAAGGCGGAAGGGCATGTTAGTGGGGTGGTGAAAAAGGCATATGGGACACTTGCCTTTATCAGTCGAGGCATAGATTACAAAAGTAGGGAGGTCGTGTTGGAGTTGTATAGAACCTTGGTGAGGCCACAGCTGGAGTACTGTGTGCAGTTCTGGTCGCCACATTATAGGAAGGATGTGATTGCACTGGAGGGGGTGCAGAGGAGATTCACCAGGATGTTGCCTGGGATGAAATATTTAAGTTATGAAGAGAGGTTGGATAGACTTGGGTTGTTTTCGTTGGAGCAGAGAAGACTGAGGGGCGACCTGATTGAGGTATACAAGATTATGAGGGGCATGGACAGGGTGGATAGGGAGCAGCCTTAGTTGAAGGGTCAGTCACAAGGGGGCATAAGTTCAAGGTGAGGGGCAGGAGGTTTAGGGGGGATGTGAGGAAAAACTTTTTTACCCAGAGGGTGGTGATGGTCTGGAATGCAGTTCCTGAGAGGGTGGTGGAGGCGGGTTGCCTCACATCCTTTAAAAAGTACATGGATGAGCACTTGGCATGTCATAACATTCAAGGCTATGGGCCAAGTGCTGGTAAATGGGATTAGGTAGGTAGGTCAGGTGTTTCTCACGTGTCGGTGCAGACTCGATGGGCCGAAGGGCCTCTCCTGCACTGTGATTCTGTCACATTACTGGATTTTGTAGTAGACATCTACAAAGGAGTGTTGCCTGGAAGGTGTATACTTGTTTGTTTGACCAAGTAGAGTGTTTTGGGGGGAATATTTTGTTAGTTAATTGTGTGACTGTAATCTTGTGTGGTTAAGTTTCCTTTTATTTTTCTTAATAAAACTTTTATTTTCCATTTTTAAAATCCCAAACGTGTTACTGGATCTCTTACTGCTGAGATCATCATTTATTAAATTTTAAAACTTTTATTTTATTATTATTATCCCACCTGTGGATAAGGTTTCCAGAAAAATGCAAAGGCTGCTTGGCCTTCTCGCCTGCCCGCCAACTGTAAGATTGGACAGGCAGTGAAAAATTTAAGTTAATTGATTATTTAATGGCCTTTTAATTGTCGGCAGGCGCGCTGCCGACTCAGGCCCACGCCTGCTGACTGAAGTATCGCGCGATTGCACGGCTGCTGTCGACGCGCGTAATTTCACGCTTGAGCAGGTCGGACGCGTGCCTGCCCGCCGAGCAGAAATTTCTGCCCGTTATAAAAGTACACATTGTTGTTGTTGTTTACCCTAACTTTCCATCTATTTATTGTGAGGTGTTATGACAACAGCCGGTATTAATTGCTGTGCAAACCAAATCCCAGAGGGAAACTTGGCTTAGAGGCAATAACTCTTTTTTTGTATTCTGAAAATGAAAAGACGCTATACCGATCTCAGCAGTAAGAGATCCAGTAACGTGTTTGGGATTTTAAAAATGAAAAGTAAAAGTTTTATTAAGAAAAATAAAAGGAAGCTTAACTACACAAGATTACAGTCACACAATTAACTTACAAAATATTCCCCCCAAAACACTCTACTTGGTTAAACCTTACAGGCAACACTCCTTTGTAGATGTCTACTACAAAATCCAGTAATATTACGCCAGGTAAACTACTGTAGCTTCAACAAAGGCGTACCACATTACCTTAACCCTCTTCCACTCTGCAGTGGAATCCACTTCAGAAGAAAACTGCCTGCTGCAGCCCAATACTTTTCTGGCTTGACTGGATAGGTGATTCCAGCTGCATCCTCTGACAGCTCAGAACTCCAGCTATTGCTCAACAGCTCCAGTTATCTCCATCCCCAGCTTTATCTCACAGCTCCACAGTAACTCTAAAATACTTTTTTTCCTTTTCATATCAGTTCCATTGCTCTCGCACCACTTTGAAACTCAAACACTTGCAAATATAAGATCTCTCATGTTTCCATCTTGTCTTTGCTTTTGGGTCAATAAAATATAATATCCCCACTACTGTTTACCTATGGAGCTCCTGCAAGATGCAAACATGTTTCTTGTTACCTCTGACTCCCCTTAGATATTCAAACAAACTCTCAACTTATTTAAAAATGTAAATGTTAGATCTAACCTATTTACTTGTACCTCAAACTTAACACCGCTATCCCTTTTCATGTTTCAAACCCCCAGACTACCTGACTCGTATCATACTCTGCCCAGCTTAATTAAATCACACACACACACACCCTTCTTTACAGAATAACAAGGTTCTCCAAAATATTAAAAAAATAACATCCATTCTCACATCTCCCTCCTGGACAAAAAAATGAACCATCATAATTCCAAAAAGATGGTTTCATTTTTCAACCCATTTCTTTATTCCTTACCACATTTAACCAAGGAAACAAAACTATTACACTATAACCATGAAAATATATACATAAGTCTTTTGTAAAAATAGAGTTAATTCCAGTCCTTTCTCCATTTGCCTATATCCAAGCTCTTTTGAATTTTAAGCTCTTGACAACTCATCTGCAATCAAATTTTCTCATCCACCCACATGCATCAATTGTAAATTGAGCAGTTGCAATAATAAACTCCACTGAAACAGTCTTGCATTTCTGCTCTGAAACTTTTCCAGAAACATCAAAGGATTGTGGTCAGTATATATAACAGTCTCTGAAGATTTGTTTGCAACATACATTTTAAAATGCTGCAAAGCTAACACCAAACTTAAAATATTTTTGTCTAAAGTTGAATATTTCTTCTGGTGTACATTCAACTTCCGTGAGAAATATCCTACCAGCTTCTCAATTCCTTGTCCATCTTCCTGTAGCAATAGGACACCAACACCGACATCACTGGCATCAATAGCCAACTTAAACTGTTTTGTATAATCAGGTACTGATAAAACAGGTGTAGTTGTTAGTACAGCTTTCAAGCTGTCAAATGCATTCTGACACGCCTGTGTCCATTGGAATTTTCTGTTCTCTTTTAATAATAGTCAGCAGAGCAACTATACTGCTGAAGTTTGGCATGAAATGCCTAGAAATCTCAAAACTTCCTGTTTTGCTGTAGGCACTGTGAATTGCATAAGAGCTTTTACTTTTGCATTTCGTGGGGCCACTTGACCGTCTCTAACAATGTGGCCTAAATATGTAACTTATGCTTTCGCAAATTCACTTTTAGCCAAATTCACAGCCAAATTGGCTTCCTGCAGTTGATCAAATAGTTCCTTCAAATGTTGCTAATGTTCCTCCCATGTTTGACTGAATACTATAAAGTCATCAATGTAAACAGCACAATTACTCAGTCACTTTGTTTGTTAGTCTCTGAAATGTTGCTGGTGCATTTTTCATACCAAAGGGCATTACTTTGCATTGATATAAACCGTCCGGCATCACAAAAGCTAATATCTCTTTTGCACTTTCTGATAAGGGTACTTGCCAACACCCTTGCAGCAAGTCAATTTTTGTGATAAATATTGACTGTCCCACTTTCTCGATGCAATCCTCCAATTGTGGAATAAGATATGAAACTGTTTTTGTTTCTGCATTCACTTTTTGGTAAACAATACATAGTCTTTGTGATTCATCCGGTTTTGGCACCATTACAATGGGCGAACTCCAATTACTGTGACTGGGCTCTATGATGTCATTTTGAAGCTTAAATTCAACTTCTTTCCACACTTAAGCTAATTTTACTGCATTTAATCTATGTTGCTGTTACCCTATTGACTCTGAATTCCTCATATCAACATCATGTGCAGGTAAATCTGTTTTCCTCAGTTTCTTTCCACAAATTGTTTTGTGTGACTGCAATAGTTCTTTTAAATCACTCCAATACTTTTCTGGAAGGTAATCCAATATTACATCTAGATTCTTAAGCAATTGCTCATTATCCAATTTAATCAGAGGAAGATCAATTTCAGAATCCTTAATTTCTACCCCCGTTTCCTTACTTATAACTACCAGTGCCACCTCCTGTCCATTCTCTCTGTCAAAATACTTTTTGAGCATATTTACAAGGCACACTCGCTGACTCTTCCTTCTATCTGGGGTATTTACTACATAGTTTACCTCAATCAGTCTCTTTTCAATCTGTTATGGACCACTAAACCTTGCCTTCAGACTTCGCCTGACAGTGGCAACAATGCTAACACTTTTTTTCCCTAGCCTCAAAACTATGAGCTTTTGCCCTTCTGTCTGCCTTTGCCTTGGTCACTTGTTGAGATATCTTTAAATGCTTCTTAGCTAATTCACACACCCTACTTAATCTCTCTCTGAATTTGATTACATAATCCAGGAGAATAGTGTCAGAGCTTTGACTCACTAGTTTCTCCTCAATCAGTTTGAGTGGTTTCCTTACTTCATGACCATAAATTAATTTTAAAAACCCTCTTAGGGCCATCCCTAACAACAAAGAACAAGAATGGAATCTCTCAATCCTAATCATGTGGATAATCTTGACCATATGCTCTAACCGTAGTCTTTAAAGTCTGCTGCCGCCTTTCAGCTTGTGATTCAGCGTGATAGGCTGACAACCTAAATTGCTTTATTCCTAGGCTGTTCATTACTTTTGGTAATCCATACCCGGTATAGAATTTGGTTAACTCTTCCACAATCACCTTTGCTGTAATTTTCCTTAAAGGTATTGCTTCTGGAAATCTGGTGGACACATCCATGATTGTCAGTAAGTACTGATTTCCACTTTTAGTGCTGGGGATGGGGTCCTACACACAATCAATCAGGACCCTGTTAAAAGGTTCCTCAAATGCTGGGATTGGGATAAAAGGTGCAGGCTTAATCACTGCCTGAGGTTTTTCTATCACCTGACATGTGTGGCACGTTTGACAGAATTTGACTACAGCTTTATGTAGTCCAGGCCCATAGAAATGTTTTTGTGTCTTAGCTTGAGTTTTCCTAATTTCCAAATGTCCAGCCATTGGAATTTCATGAGCCATCCTCAACATTTAATTCTGGTGCTCAGATGGTATCACTACTTGGTGCACTACCGCCTACTTTTCACCTGGCGGAACATGAGGTGGTCTCCATTTCCTCATGAACACACATAATATTATATTATTAATATAATAACACTCTGGAATGTATTCTGCTTCTGTTTCAGAATAAGCTGTCTGATATAATTTCTTCAAATCTGAATCCTTCTGCTGCAATTCCTGCAACTAACTGCACTGAACTAAACACCTCAACCTCATCCTCTTTAATCTTCTCCTGAGCAATCTTTTCAAAGATTGATCCAGCCAACTGAGTTTCAGCATCCTACCCCTGTCTTTTAGATTCTTCCTCTTCTTTTTTAAACTTGTGCATTTGTGCCCTTGTCATCTCACAATCTGGAAACAATCCAGGATGCTCTTTCTGTCAAACCTCTGTTGATTGTGTCTCAACAGGCTGCTTTACTACAGTAGGCATAGTTAATATCTGTGACCCAGCTATATCATTCCTTAGAATAAATTGAACGCCTACAATGGGCAATTACTCTACTACCCCAACAATGTTTTCAAATCACTTTTTAAATTTACCTTCTGCAATGAAATAGGTTTGATTCTACCAACAATTCCTTTAATTAATATGATGGCCTGCAATAACCCTTCTAGACAACAGGTAGCACCATCCCATAACATTAAGGACTGGCTAGCCCCAGTATCCCTTAAAATTTTGACATCCTTTCCTGCTCTTCCCTGTACACATGGGTATATTTTCCCTTTGCATATAAAATCTTTAAAAATCTCCTCAACCTGCCCTTCAGAACTCCCTTGGGTAAGTTGTGAACACATTCCCACTTCTCCAGCCACCACTGATTCTTCCTGCTCTATCTGTACACAAACCACTGGGTTTTCTTGCTTCTGGATCTCACAGCCCACGGTACTCTACTTCCAGAACTTTTATGGGTTCCAATTACCGCTATCGGTTTCCCGTTTAACCTCCAACAACTTGATCTCATCTGTTCAGCCTTATTACAATAGTAACATCAGTTTCCTTCCTTCAGCTTTACTTTCCCACCTTTCCATCTTTAATAGACTGGCTTCCTCCAACTTGATCCTTATTACTAACATTTTTACCATCACTAGGTTTTCTAAATCCCCAATTCCCCAGCTGATTACCGTATGATGCTTACCCCACACTTAACCGTGTGAAATATCATAAGTATTGGTTAAAATAGCAGCTGATCTTTTTGCTTCGTCTCTCAACTAAATATGTTTTAATGTTTACTGGAAAGCTATTTCTAAATTCTTCCATAATCATAACCTCTTTTACATTTTCAAAAGTCTTATCTAATTTTAATGCCCTGAACCATTGATCCCACATCATTTATTATTTTCTTGCAACCGTTACATATGTCTGATGAGGTGATTGCCTCAGAGTTCTAAACTTCAATTAATAAGTTTCAGGGACAAGTTCATAAGCATTAAATGCTGCCTTCTTTACTAGCTTGTAATCTGCAGAATGCTCCTCTGATAAGCTAGCATAGACATTCATTGCTGTACCTGAAAAAACACTCTATGCCATGATAGTCCAAGCATGTCTTGGCCAATTCAATTTCATAGCTATCTTTTCAAATGAGGCGAAATATCTTTCAACTCCATCCTCTGTAAATTTAGGCACTAACTGAAGATTTTCAGTTAAATCAATTTCCTCAAATGAATCAAAATCACCATCTGATTCACTATCTCTCCTTTTTTCCTTCATTCTAAGTTTCACTTTAGACAATTAATACTGCCTGGCATCTTTCTCTCTCTGAAGCTCTCTATCTCCTTCCCTCTCTTTTTCCTCAATTGCTAACTTCCCTCTCTGAACTTCAAGTTCAAGCCTTCGCATTTCTATCGCTTCTAATCTTATCTTTTCCTTTTCCTGCTCCTCACATTCCCATTGAAGTCTTTTTTATTTCTAGTTCTTTTAATCTATCATTTTCTTTTTCCTTCTCTTTTCTTTCTAGCTCAATTTTTTTACTTCTTTTTCTTTTTCTCTTCCTTCCAATTCAAGCTTTTGCCTTCCTCTATCTCTTTCTATATCAAGCTGCTTCATTTGCAACTGAAGTCTTACTACCTCCAACTGTGACAAACTAGTTTCAGGTATCCCTTCCTCCAACTTTAAATGTTGGGTAAGTACTTTAACCATATCAGCCTTACAAAACTCCGCTTTTATCTTTACTTGCAATTTATTTGCTAATTCTTTCGACTGGGTTTTACTCAGAGATCTCAAAGACTCCACAATTACATTTTCCACTCCCAGAAAAGGCATAGCAATTGCCAAAGCCATGTTGCGGTCTAACCACTTTAAAACCCTTCAACGCAAAACTCCTGAGTTCAGCGTACTTCTCCTACTTGTATCTCTTGGATTCACAAACTCCAACCCAATCAAGGAATTTTAACAATCCCGCAAAAAGCCCCCAAATTTGTTATGACCACAGCTGGTTTTAGTTGCTGTGCAAGCCAAATCCCAGAGGGAAACTTGACTTACGGCAATAACCCTTTTTTTGTATTCTGAAAACGAGAAGAGGCCATACCGATCTCAGCAGTAAGAGGTCCAGTAACATGTTTGGCATTTTAAAAATTAAAAGTTAAAGTTTTCTTAAGAAAAATAAAAGGAAACTTAACCACAAAAGATTACAGTTACACAATTAAAGCTAGTCTGACAAAACATTCCCCCAAAAACTCTCTACTTGGTCAAATACACGAGTATACACCTTTCAGGCATCACTCCCTTATAGATATCTACTGTGAAACCCAGTAATGTTGCACAAGGCAAACTGCTGTAGCTTCAATAAAGGCACTCCACATGACCTAAACCCTCTTCCACTCTGCAGTGGAATCACTTCAGCATAAAACTGCTTGCTGCAGCCCAAGAATTTTTCTGGCTTGACTGGATGGGTGGTTCAAACTGCATCCTCTCCCAGCCCAAAGCTCCTGCAATTGCTTAAAAGCTCAAACAGCTTCAGCTATCTCCAACCCAAGCTATATCTCACAGCTCCACAATAACTCTAAAATACTGTTTGCCGTTTCATATCAATTCCATTGCTCTCACACCTCTTTGAAACTTAAACACTTCCAAATATAAGATCTTTCATGTTTCCACCTTGTCTTTGCTTTCAGGTCAATAAAAGATAATATCCCTACTACTGTTTACCGATGGAACTCCTGCAAGATCCAAAAATGTTTCTTGTTACCTCTGACTCCCCTTTGATATTCAAACAAACTCTCAACTTATTTAAAAATGCAAATGTTAGATTGAACCTATTTACTTCTACTTCAATCTTAACACCTCTATCCCTTTCATGTTTCAAACCCCAGACAACCTGACTCCTATCAAACCCTGCCCAGCTTAATTAAAACACACACACACACACCAGAATTTTACATCCCGGGGGTGGTGCGCGCTCGACCATATCGGGCATAAAATAACGCGAGATGATGTTGGGTGAGCATCCCGACAGCATTGCACACTCATTTTGGTCGGCGGGCGTGTGCGGGTGCCGGAGCCATGTCTGCCATTAATTAACAGGCCACTTAAGCACCTTAACTGATGGTGATTTTTCCTTGCCCGTGCGATTTCACACTCATTGCGCAGGCAAAACGAGCAGGCGGCAGCCAATATTTTCAAAAACCTCATCCACGGGCAGAATAAAAAGGGTCAGCAGCATTGCCAGTGTGAGTAGTGGGGAGTTTTGGAGATAGCTTGCTGCTGGTGACTTATTGGTACATGGCAGCCTCATCTCTGTTTGGGGCTTCATTCTTAGCATTTCCAGACCTCTTCTCAGGACTTGTTGGTGTCTACAAGGCCCCCAGAGGATTCAGACTGTGTGGACCCATCCAGATATCAGACAGCCTTCCATTACCCTGGTAATGGGGATTGTGGTCTCCGCTGGAGGCACCAATTCTGAGGAGGAAGAGAGGGACGGAAAGGAGAGGAGGCCAGATGTCCCAATGCTGCTTCCGAGGAGGGGCCTGTGGAAGGAGAGGTGCAGGCGCAAGGGTCACAGGGCCAGCAGGAATTCCAAGGTGGAAGGGGCCGCAGAAGACACCACTATCCTGCTGTCAGGCATTACAGGCAATGATGCAGCTACCTCAATATGTGCGAAGGAGGCTCTACCTCTCAAGGGAGACCATCACCTCCATTTGCCAGATGATTGGGCCTGAGGTCAGCTCCGACTGTGTGGGTGGACACCCCATGCCAGTGGCTCTGAAGGTCACAATGGCCCTCAACTTCTATGCCTCTGGCTCTTTCCAGGGGTCAGTGGGGAATCTGTATGGAGTCTCCCAATCAGCTGTCCACAGTTGCGTCAAGCTAGTAACAGAAGCTCTGTTCAGGCGGGTCCTGACCTTTATTCTTTACCGTATGGATCAGGCCAGCCAGGCTGAGCGAGCCAGAAGAGGCTTTGCAGCTTCTGCTGGGTTCCCCCAGCAGGGTGTCATTGACTACACACACGTGGCCATCAAGGCGCCAGTGGGTCAGCCGGGTGCCTTCATTAACAGGGAGGGATTCCACTCCATGAACGTGCAGATAGTGTGTGAGCACAGGTGCAGGTTTTGCAAGTCTGTGCGAGGTACCCTGGCAGCTCCCATGACGCTTGTATCCTCAGACACTCCCAGGTGCTGAGGCTCTTCAGTGCTCCAGCCCGATTGGATGAATGGCTGGTGGGTGACGAGGGCTATCTGTTGAAGGGGTGGATCATGACGCCTCTCCGTCACCCAAGAACAGGGGCAGAGAAATATTACAATACGAGTCATGCCTCTACAAGGGCGGTGGTAGAGAGGACCATAGCTTTCAAGGTGCGCTTCCAATGCCTGGACCGTTCAGGGGGAGAACTACCATACCCACCCCAGAACGGGCAACCTGGTGAGACCATGGAGATCTGTGCCACGGTGCCTTTGTCTTCCAATGATCAATGGGGACTCCAGGTTTGAGGCTCACATCAATGAAGAGATTACACTAGAATGGTTGCATAAATTAAAAGTGTCACCTCTGTGCACTACACTCTTACCTTCATCTGGCACCCCCGCCTTTCCACACCCGGTTGCACGGGGCACATGCCAGCTCTCAAGCTCCAGGGCATCTTGCTCATATCTGGACAGGATTAGGAGGCTAATGGGGCTTCTGCTGGCCCACGACCTTTCAATATTGTTGTGGGCCATCTTCCCCTGAAACAAGACAATATAGACGGGCTGGTAAGATGGGCAGAGCAGTGGCAAATGGAATTTAATCCTGAGAAGTGTGAGGTAATGCATTTTGGGAGGACTAACATGTCAAGGGAATACACAATGAATGGTAGGACCCTAGGAAGTACAGAGGATCAGAGGGACCTTGGTGTACATGTCCATAGATCCCTGAAGGCAGCAGCACAGGTAGATAAGGTGGTTAAGAAGGCATATGGGATACTTGCCTTTGTTAGCAGAAGCATAGAATATAAGAGCAGGGAGGTTAAGTTGGAGCTGTATAAAATGCTAGTTAGGCCACAGCTGGAGTACTGTGTGCAGTTCTAGTTGCCACACTATAGGAAGGATGTGATTGCACTGGAAAGGGTATAGAGGAGATTCACCAGGTTGTTGCCTGGGCTGGAGAGTTTCAGTTATGAAAAGAGACTTGATAGGCTAAGGTTGTTTTCCTTAGAGCAGAGAAGGCTGAGGGGGACCTGATAGAGGAATACAAAATTATGAAGGGCATGGATACGGTAGATAGGAAAAAACTTTTTCCCTTAGTGAAGATGTCAATAACCAGGGGACATAGATTTAAGGTAAGGGGCAAGAGGTTTAGAGGGGATTTGAGGAAAAATGTTTTCACCCAGAGGGTGGTTGGAATCTGGAACACACTGCCTGTGGGGTGGTAGAGGCAGGAACCCTCACAACATTTAAGTATTTAGATGAGCACTTGAAATGCCATAGCATACAGGGCTACGGGCTAAGTGCTGGAAAATGGGATTAGAATAGATAGGTGCTTGATGGCCAGCACGGACAAGATGGGCCAAAGGACCTGTTTCTGCGCTGTATAACTCAATGACTCTATAACAGAGGAGCATTGATTAGTTCACTCTGTACCTGCAGCTTCATTGCAGCCTGGCCAACCCCAGCTGAGGAGCACCTGGCAGGGCACATGCAAGTCGTGGCCCTTGAGGCGCAAGGCATTCAGTCCAAGCAGCCAAGGCTCACCCCCTTGGCCAGCTCGGCATCATTGACAGTTGACACTCATACCCTTGCACCCCTGACGTCAATGGGGGTATGGCCACACCTTAACACTTCTGCACACTGACCCATGCCAACATAGTACTTGCCCCTCCAGAGCGCAGCAGGTCATTGTAGCTCTTCTGGCACTGGACCCAGGTATGCCTACCACATCATGGCTGCTCACCATTGCTGCAACCTCCTCCCATGCCCTCTTGGTGAAGTGTGGTGGCCTCCTCCTCCCATCCCTGGGGACAAGGGTGTCCCTCCTGGCTGCCACCTCCTCCAGGAGGACACGAGGCACTCATCAGAAAAATAGGGGGCCAAGTGCCCACCCGACCCGCCCTCCTGCCTGCTATGCCCAACTGCACTTGAACCCATAGCGAAAGTACAGGAGGCGTCTTTCTGTGGCAGCCTTCCAGGGGCTGTTTTATCCACTTTTAAACTGGCCGCCGGGTCGCTATTGGGTCCATGGGCCAACAGGCCCCTGCCCCCTCTTGGCCTTTCCCTGCCAGCACAGAGCCATGTTTCATGCTGGCGGGCCAATCACAGTTGGGGCCCGATCGTGGGCGATGGACCGTTTCCTGCCGCTCCTGGACCCGCCCGCCCGAAGACCTCAAAATTCAGACACCCAGTTTTCTTTACAGAATAACACAATATTCCCCAAAATATTTTTTAAAAATCCATTCTCACAGTGGGTCTTCATGGAAAACTGCAATATATAAAACTGAAGAAAAGGTTAAACTTATATGTTGCCTTCTTTACCAAAAATTTCTTCAAATGCATCAAGTATTACCAAAGGCCCTGCTTAAATGTAGGTGTTTAAATCAGCTGTTCTTAAGTCAACAAGCACAACTAAAATAATACAGCTATTGTAATAACTTAGAATGCATTATAAAATATAAAGAACTGGTTTGAATCCCTATCGATGAATACAGTATGGTCGCCAATCAGTGGCACAGTGGAGATGCTGTGCAGAGCATATAGAATTAGCTCTGGTGGGATGTAAGCTGGTGGGAAAGAAGCTGTAGCTTAAAATGGGTAAGCTGTAATGCAGAAAAGATGGGGAAAGGGGCTTTGAAAATCTTTAAATGTAAAATGGGCCAAAGGTGCTGAAAGGAAGTTAGCGTAATTAGTGTGGTACCAGCAAAGGTATTCCACACTCCTGGTAGAGGGCAAGTCTTTGAGAACACACCTTATTAGATAGCTTCATGCCTTTAGTTCAGCTAAATAACTGAACAAGATAGCTGACAAACAAATCACTGCAAAAAATCTTTGAGCAATTTGATTGGTTTGTTTTATGTAACGTAATGGTTCATGAATGGTAGCTTAGAGGAAAAATATCACTTCATAGTTGCAGGGTGGCAGTCTGTTTTTTGATGGCTATCTTTCCTTATTTGCCTAATGAACATTGGCAGCTTTTTGATTGATGCAGTCAGTCAATGAGCTATTTGACAATCAGTAAGGTTAATTTGACAGATAACAGTTATTTGAGGCAATCACAATTTATTTCCTCTAAGCGTCCTTTGTGATGTGACTCCTTCGCATGCTATGACACTACAGATGTATACTAGAAACAATTTTGAAAATTTGTTATTAATTGTTCTACTACTAACAGTGCTAAATTATGATCAACAAATTTTTTGCTTCAAAATATATACATGGTCTCTCTAAAAGTATTCAGCAGGAGTAGAAGAAATGCATTTTCTCTATGATATAGACAGAATGGTTGGGAAGTTCAGTAACTAAGTCCTTAGAGAGCAATTCAATAAAGCCTGGAAGTTAACCAAGGAAATGTGTTTGACATTTTATTGAGAGTGTTCTGATAGACTTCCTTGCTGTATATCTAACAGATTCTCAATTGAAAAATGCACCACATATGTGCAGTTCTAATAGGAAAACACAATTCATTTAACCTACCAACAGAGTCTGTGATCAATTTATCATTTACAGACCGGGATGGTCTGATGGCTCTCCGCTTCTTCCTCGAACAGAGGCCCGAACAATCCCCATCCACCATTACTCTCCTCCGTCAGGCTGAACTTGTTCTCACACTGAACAATTTGTCCTTAAACTCCTCTCACTTCCTCCAAATAAAAGGTGTGGCTATGGGTACCCACATGGGCCCCAGTTATGCCTGTCTCTTTATGGGGTATGCGGAACATTTCTTGTTCCAGTCCTACTCCGGCCCCCTCCCACAACTCTTTCTCCGGTACATCGATGATTGCTTCGGTGCTGCTTCATGCTCTCATCTGGACCTGGAAAAATTTATTAGTTTTGCTTCCAATTTCCACCCCTCCATCATTTTCACATGGTCCATCTCTGACACTTCCCTTCCCTTCCTTGACTTCTCTGTCTCAATTTCTGGTGATAGACTGTCCACCAATATTCATTACAAGCCTACCGACTCCCACAGCTACCTGGACTACAGCTCCTCACACCCGCTTCCTGTAAGGACTCCATCCCATTCTCTCAGTTCCTTCACCTCCGTCACATCTGTTCTGATGATGCCACTTTCAAAAACAGTTCCTCTGACATGTCTTCCTTCTTCCTTAACCGAGGTTTTCCACCCACGGTGGTTGATGGGCGTGTCCGGCCCATCTCCCGCGCATCCGCCCTCACACATTCCTCTCCCTCTCAGAACCATGATAGGGTCCCCCTTGTCCTCACTTATCACCCCACCAGCCTCCGCATTCAAAGGATCATCCTCCACCATTTCCGCTAACTCCAGCATGATGCCACCACCAAATACATCTTCCCTTCACCCCCCCTGGCGGCATTCTGCAGGGATCATTCCCTCCGGGACACCCTGGTCCACTCCTCCATCACCCCCTACACCTCAACCCCCTCCCACGGCACTTTCCCATGCAACCACAGAAGGTGCAACACCTGCCCCTTTACTTCCCCTCTCCTCCCCGTCCAAGGGCCCAAACACTCTTTTCAAGTGAAGCAGCATTTCACTTGCACTTACCTCAATTTAGTCTACTGCATTCGTTGCTCCCAATGCGGTTTCCTCTACATTGGAGAGACCAAACGCAGACTGGGTGACCGCTTTGTAGAACACCTTCGGTCTGTCCACAAGCATGGCCCAGACCTCCCTGTTGCTTGCCATTTCAACACTCCACCCTGCTCTCATGCCCACATGTCTGTCCTTGGCCTGCTGCATTGTTCCAGTGAAGCTCAACGCAAACTGTAGGAACAGCACCTCATCTTCCGACTAGGCACTTTACAGCCTTCCGGACTGAATATTGAGTTCAACAATTTTAGATCTTAAACTCCCTCCCCCATCCCCACCCCCTTTCCGATCCCCCCCTTTTTTTTCCCAATAATTTATATAGATTTTTCTTTTCCCTCCTATTTCCATTATTTTAGAATGTATTTCCATCCATTGTTTTATCTCTACCTTTTAGCCTATTTCGATCCCTTCCCTTCACCCCACCCCACCCCCACTAGGGCTATCTATACCTTGCTTGTCCTGCTTTCTACCCTTAATTAGCACATTCCTTAGATAATATCACCACCCTCAACACTCCTTTGTCCTTTTGTCTATGATATTTTTTGGCTATCTCCACCTATCACTGGCCCTCTATCCAGCTCTACCCCCACCCCCCCCACCCCGCTTAAAACCAGCTTATATTTCACCTCTTTTCTATTTTTACTTAGTTCTGTTGAAGAGTCATACGGACTCGAAACGTTAACTGTGTTCCTCTCCGCAGATGCTGCCAGACCTGCTGAGCTTTTCCAGGTATTTTTATTTTTGTTTTGGATTTCCAGCATCCGCAGTTTTTTGCTTTTATCTTACCATTTACAGTCATCAGTTTGTTTTCCTTTTTAGCTTTGGCTCTATTAAGCTGCTAATTATGTGAATCCTGTGCGTATCCTTTTAACACAATCTTCACCATAACAACTGAACTGATTGTGATAATTTGTCCCCATGCCTAATCAGGTGGTGAGATACAGATGATCTTGGATTAAAGCACAGAATCCTCCTGGCATACCAACAGGATGTGGGGGAGGTGGTGGTATAGTGGTATTGTCACTGGATTAGTATTCCAGAAACCCAGGGGGATTCTCCGGGAGCTCGGGTTTGGATCCCACCACAGCAGATGGTGAAATTTGAATCCAATAAAAATCTGGAATTAAAGTCTGATGATGGCCACAAAACCATTGTTGTAAGAATGTCTTCTAGAGAAAGAAATCTGCTGTCCTTGTCTGGCCATGTGACTCCAGACTCACAGCAATGTGGCTGACTCCTAAGTGCCCTCTGAACAAGGGCAATTAGGGACAGGCAATAAATGCTGGCCTGGCCAGCCGTTCCCAAATCTCATGAACGCAAAAAAGAAAAAAAACAAATCTCTGCCAGATTCTGATTATATGCTTGCATTTAGTTGGCCATCAAAAAAACAAAATGTAATCTGCAAATGACAAGTTTTAAAAATCTATTCGTTGTCATGCCAGGATGTGGGTGTCACTGGCTATGCCAGCATTTATTGCCCATCCCTAATTGCCCTGGAGAAGGTGGTGGTGAGCTTCCTTCTTATCATTCAATATAATTTATGCATTAAATGTTACAAGATATTTGTTGCCAATCCTGTTAGTAAAGGTCATCATGTCTGCACCACAAATGCATCACCTTTGCATTGGCTTTAAGTACCATTAGCAGTGAGGAATTGCGTGCTTACCTGTAAAAAGTTGATGTTTTGAAATTAAACCTACACTGAAGATCAAAAGTGTACGGAAACATACATTAGATAATGAACGATTAAAAAGGGACAATAAAATCTATAATGTTCATTTTCTGAGCATGCTCCCAATGGGAACCTTGTCCACCAGTGCCTCAAACTCAAAAAATCAGCCCCCAATAACTAAGGCTGAGACAGAGCTGGGGATTAATTTAGCACCAGTGTAACATGTGAAAATTGAAAGTTTAGGGTTGAAATAACTGTCAAGTAATTTCCACTTGAGGTCTACAGCTCCCTCTTGTCCAGACCCCACTGGGCCAGCCACCACCCACCACAACCCCATTCACTGCATGCAACTTATGGTAAAGAGGTAGACTCTGGCAAGCCACCCTATTTCCTTGTCTTTCACGCTTGCCACCACTAGTCCCAGGAGAGGATTGGAGGTAATCTGTGAGGCAAAGGCAGAAAGTCCCCCAGTACCCATTTGCAGGAAGAATGGTACATAGTGGGCACCGACCAGCAGTAAAATATACCTTGGATCCTCAGTGCCCTGTGGCCCCTTCAGCCTTGCCTCTACTTCTCCAGGTACTGCAGCAGTACTGTTGCAATTTCCCTTGTTTGCAGTGGCAGGTAACACATCATGAACCTACATATATAATGAACCCATGCCCTGTAAAATGAATTGTGGTCTATATTTGAAGTCAGGATCCAATCTACCTCCAAGGAACAGTGGTGTGACACCTCAATGAAGAGGTCTTCTTACAGTTTGGGCTTGACACACATGGGCTGAAATTTTGTTAGGGCCTGAAAGTCGGGGGCAACCCTTAGTTGTCTGTGGCACCCCTGGCCACATTTTTGGCTGTCTGCCAACGAATTAGTTGCTGTCAGGTCTCCCTTTTAAAGGATGTAAGCCTGTCTCCAAAAGCTGCTGACCAGTTGAGGGCCTGTAGCTCAGCTAGGCCACTGAGAGTGGGTTAGTGAGGGCAGGAGCATTGCCTTCGGTGTGGCCATTGCCACAGGGAGACTCCACAAAGTGCCCACTTAGGGGCCTACCCATGCTCAAGCTCAAAAGGAGGCCACCAGATTTCATCAGGCAGAATCCCCATGCATTGAAAGGTCCACACCATTGATAAAATGCCAGCAGCGACGACAGGAAGAAGCCCTTAATTGGCCACTTAGTGGGACAGCCATCCTCCATCTTTCTCACCTCTGGTAAAATGTCATAACAGAGGGAAGGCAATGGGGACTTCTCCCCCCGAGTTGATGGCCACTTAGCGGCACCTTCCCACAGCCACTGGGCCCTCGCTGGACCAAGGCCACTTATTGGCCCCGGTGATCCTGGCCCTCTTATCTTTACTCCAGGCCTCCTTGATGGTTGATGAGCCTGGGACTGCTGCAGTCCTAGCAGTGACCACCACTCCTGGTGGCACTACTGGGACTGAAGAACTGCTGGCCCTCTGATTAGCCAGCAGTTCTTGGAGGTGGGCCACGCTGCCTTAGAGGGGCAGAACCCACAACTTCAGGCAACTAATTGCCTGTATCACATCAAATTTAGTCATGAGGCAGGCATGCTCCCGACTTTTGGGCCAGTTGGTGGGGCCACTGCCACCAAATTAAATCCCGATAATGTAGTCACTTTCACTTTACCTTGAAGATAGATCAAGAAGATCTTAAGATCTCTTGAAGATAGATCAAGAAGTAAGCTCAACCAGTGAGCTGCCAATTATGCACTCTGCTAAATGACTTAAGTATTCCAGAATAATGTCTAAGAATATTCTTTAGTATCAATTATTTTCCAATACAAAAAATCTCGACACATAATCTCAAAATCTAACCTCTATCCTTACAGTATCGTGGAGGTTAAATTGTTGAATCATGCTATTTATTAATTTAATCCTGGCTCCCAGTATCTATCTGGCTCCAATGAAAGAACACCAACAAGGGGTTTGAAATTCAAGGTTAGCAGCCTTGATCAAAAGAACAGCATGGAGTGTGAAAGCTTTTTTTGGCATTTCCATTTTATTTTAGTTTACTTTCTAAATTGAAATCGAAGATGTATTCTTAGATAGGTACTCAAAGATGATTGTAGGACATTATCCTTGAATTTTCTTTAAGGAAATTGGTAATGTTATAAGGTAAGAGATTTGAACTAGGTCTGTAACAGCTGTGTTGAATATGATATCTTGGAGATTGACTAAAATCTGGAGAAAGGTTGAAAAGTAACCAACGTAATCTAAAAGAGGTTATTTAAGTATTCTTCGCTATATTAAAACCTCTCATTCAAATGAATATGATATGTAATTTTAAAAATCTAAAGTAGTTAATTACTTTGCACATATTTAGTGAGTGGTATAAAATGAGACTACAAAGTGAAATAGTAATCTCTCATTGGTGAAATTTATCCTGTTCCATTTTGCCACTCCATTGTGACCCAATTAGTCAGCTTCACTAGTGGGAAGAGGAAATGCTTGTATCTCTATTTTGGCCTTGGTGACTCTAGAGAATACTGGTAAGCAAGGCCCAGAATATTTTGAATTTCCCCACATTTCATACAAGTTTCCTGGCCTAGTGGTACATCAACAGTACATTGTCCAGCATTAAGTGTACAAAGGCAGCTAATTTTATCAAATCAGACGATAATAAGACAACCCATGAAATTCCTATTTTCCCAACCAGTTCTAAGCTCAACCACTTCAAATGAACACTAAAGGCAAGCAAGGTTGTTGCTTATCTGAAGGGATTCTTTAAATATATACTATATTTTTCTCCCCTGTCATGCAACAGCAAACTATGAAGGTTGCATTCAATGCTCCTTTCTACGGAATTTCAGGCAAGAAGACAAAAAAGGGATGCTGGAAATGTCAGATGGCAACGGAGCTGCAATGCCCATAGCTGCCATTGTACTACCAAACTACAAGACTTGACAATGATGGAGGAGAAATTCTTCCACTGGCTCAGGTTCAGGGGAAAAGCTTTTGCACAAACCTGTCATCTGCTTCAAGAATACCTGCAGTCAACCTTGAGCTTTGGAATAATGCTGTCAATAGCCACCTTAGTCTTCACTACCATTATTAATTTTGCCTCCTGCTGCTCCTGGGCTGCTGCAGGGGACTTCTGAAGTATTAGCCAATTTACTGTCCATAGTCCTATCAAGCAAATAACTTATGCCTTCTTCAGCAAGAACAGTTTTTAAAAAATTTTTGAATGAAAGCAACAGCTGCCTAACAAAGCCACCCAATTTCACTTCAATACAGCATTTCCTAAAGTAGAGAGTTTCATATATAGTTTCCATGTGGCCATCCAGGGACTGCAGCACCATGCCATAGCCTACAAGAATTGAAAAGTTTTAACAATAACATTGAATTGTAGGTCAGTGGCAATTTCCTTGGTATTAGGAATAATAGGTTTATATGAAGGAGCAGAAAGAATACAAAGACATCTTCTCTGAATCCAAAGCTGCACTCTTCAATCCTGCCTAAAGACAATAAAACACAAGCTGCCAGAAGCATTATGGATCCTTATATAGACTTCTAGAATCAGCATTTTGCATGGCTCAACAGAACATGGAACACCTTATCATGAAATCCCACTAGACTCTCCAAGATCGTTATCACCTACTGCATGTTGTGCAACCTTCCAAACTGAAGAGATCCAAACATAGAGGTAGGTCAAAGCTGCACATATACTTTAACCAAGAAAATGTCACAGCAGAAACATTAATCCAGCCAAGAAGAATTGCTGTGTATTGGATTATCCAATGGATGTTCAATTTAAGAGTAAATTCACTGAACCCATTGGACTTTTATCTACATATCGACTTAGCAAACCAAATTAGCAATAATACAGTGGCTGATGAATTCCTGTAGTATGTACGAGATGGTTTTTTTAAACCAGTATGTCGAGCAACCGACTAAGGAACAGGCTATGCTAGATTTGGTATTGTGCAATGAGAAGGAGATAATTAATAACCTTGTTGTGCGGGGTCCTTTAGGGAACAGTGACCATAACATGATGGAAATCTTCATTAAGATGGAAAGTGAAGTAGTCCGCTCTGAAACTAAAGTCCTAAATCTAAACAAAGGAAACTACAAAAGTATGAGGCATGAGTTGGCTAAGATAGATTGGGGAACTTCATTAAAAGTCATGACGGTGGATAGGCAATGGCTAATATTTAAGGAACGAATGTATGCGTTGCAACAGTTATACATTCCTTTCTGGCACAAAACCACAACAGGAAAAGCCCAACCATGGCTAACAAAAGAAATTAAGGATAGTATTAGATCCAAAGAGGGGCCATATAAAGTTGCTAGAAAAAGTAACAAGCCTAACATTTGGGAACAGTTTAGAATTCAGCAAAGGAGGACCAAGAGATTGATTAAGAAGGGAAAACTAGAGTATAAGAGTAAACTTTCAAGGAACAAAAAGGTGGGCTGTGAAAGCTTCTATAACTATGTAAGAAGAAAAAGATTAATGAAGACAAATGTAGGTCTCTTGCAGTCCAAAATTAGAGAATCTATAATAGAAAACAAGGAAATGGCAGAGCAATTAAACAGCTACTTTAGTTCTGTCTTCATGGAGGAAGACACAAATAACTTCCCAGAAATGTTAGGGAACCAAGTGTCCAGTGAGAAGAAGGAAATTAGTATTTCTAAAACAATAGCGCTGAAGAAATTAATGGAACTGAAACCTAATAAATCCCCAGGGCCTGATAATCAACATCCCAAAGTGCTAAAGGAGGCAGCCATGGAAATAGTGGGTGCATTGGTTGTCATCTTCCAAAATTCTGTAGATTCTGGAACAGTCCCAGCATATTGGATGGTGACAAATGTAACCCCGGTATTTAAAAATGGAGGGAGGGAGAAAACAACGAATTACAGGCCGGTTAGCCTAAAATCAGTGGTAGGGAAAATGCTAGAGTCTATTATAAAGGATCTGATAACAGGACACTTAGAAAATATCAACAGGATTACACAAAGTCAACATGGATTTATGAAAGGGAAATCATGTTTCACAAACCTACTGGAGTTTTTTGAGGATGTAACTAGCATAATAGATAAAGGAGAACCAGTGGATGTGGTGTATTTAGATTTTCAGAAAGCTTTTGATAAAGTTCCACATAAGAGGTTAGTGTTTAAAATTAAAGCACATGGGATTGGGGGTAATATATTGGCATGGACTAAGAATTGGTTAGCAGACAGGAAACAGAGAGTAGGAATAAATGGGTCTTTTTCGGACTAGTGACTAGTGACAGGCGGTGACTAGTGGAGTACCGCAGGGATCAGTGCTTGGGCCCAAACTGTTCACAATATATATCAATGATTTGGATGAGGGAACCAAATGTAATATTTCCAAGTTTGCTGACAACACGAAACTTGGTGGGAATGTGAGCAGTGAGGAGGGTGTTAAGAGGCTTCAAGGCGATTTAGACAGGTTGAGTAAGTGAGCAAATACATGACAGGTGCAGTATAAAATGGATAAGTTTGAAGCCATCCACTTCGGTAGGAAAAACAGAATGGCAGAGTGTTATTTAAATAGTGATAAATTGGGAAATGTTGATGTACAAAGGGACTTGGGTGTCCTTGTACACCAATCACTGAAAGCAAACATGCAGGTGCAGCAAGAGTTAAGAAGGCAAATGGTATGTTGGCCTTCATTGCGAGAGGTGTTGAGTAAAGGAGCAAGGATGTCTTACTGCAGCTGTACAGGGCCTTGGTAAGACCACACCTGGAGTATTGTGTGCCGTTTTGGACTCCTTACCTAAGAAAGGATACACTTGCCATAGAGGGAGTGCAACAAAGGTTCACCAGACTGATTCCTGGAAGGGCAGGATTGTCATATGAGGAGCAATTGGGCTGACTAGGCCTGTATTCACTGGAGTTCACAAGAATGAGAGGGGATCTCATTGAAGCATATAAAATTCTGGCAGGGCTGGACAGGCTAGATGAAGGGATGATGTTTCCTCTGGCTGGGGGTCTAGAACAGGGGGTCACAGTCTCAGGATACTGGGTAGACCATTTAGAATTGAGATGAGGAGAAACATCTTTAGTCAGAGGGGGGTGAACCTTTGGAATTCTCTACCATAGAAAGCTATGGAAGCCAAGTCACTGAATATATTTAAGAAGGAAATATATAGATCTGGACTCTAAAGGCATCAAGGGGTGTTGGGAGTGTAGTAAACATGGTTGCGTTTAGTGTGTAATGTACCTTTAAGAATAATACTTGTTTGGGAAGATCACATGATCTGTAGTAATCAATAGGAAAGTAGCACAGGCCACCTCAGTAGTCAGTGTAGCGATAGAGTTGGAGTTGAAAGCACATATGTAGTTGCTGCTGAGTATATTGTAAATAAACTTAATGTCTCCATCCAAGAAGTGTCTGCAGATCAACAAGTTTATTTACAATATACTCAGCAGCAACTACACGTGTGCTTTCAACTACAATTCTATTTCTACACTGACTGCTAAGGTAGCCCGCGCTACTCTTCTATTACTATAGATCATGTGATCTTCCTTAACAAGTATTATTCTTAAAGGTACATTATACATTAAATAAAACCATAATTACTACAAAGTGTGTGCAGATCAACTCTACCAATAATAGTAGCAACTCGGCCACCCTTACAGCGATGAGAATGGGATAGGATTGAACAGAAGAAATCAAGTTAAAAAGAAATCGGCACTGTACCTCACCCAGTGATTGTAAGTAGCAAGCTCCGTTAGTACTGAAGAAATAATCCCCTCTCAAAATGCCACAATTTGGGAGAGTTGATCCTTTTGAATCAGCCATAGACGATTGGTCTCATTACGTGGAACGCCTCATGTTCTTTTTTCAAACGAGCAAGATTATGGGAGAAGAGAAGAGGCGAGCAATTCTCTTAAGTACTTGTGGGAGTAAAACCTACAGTCTGTTTTGAAATTTGATGGCACACAGTGTGCCAGGTTTGAAGAATTTCAGTGAATTGGTGGACCTCATGAAGAGTCATTTTCAACCAAAGCCCTCGGTCATGATACAGATGTTCAGGTTTAATCCGCAAAATAGAGCCCCAGGTGCGACAACTGCATGCTTTGTGGCAAATTTGAAGCAGCTAACAAAACATTTTGAGTTCAGTATGACTCTAAACAACATGCTCAGAGATTGTTTAGTGTGTGGTGTGAAAGAAGACACTATTCAGTAAAGATCCAATGCAAACTGGAGGAACAGCACCTCATCTTTCGACTAGGCACTTTACAGTCTTCCGGACTTAATATTGAATTCAACAATTTCAGGTCATGAACTCTCTCCTCCATCCCCATCCCCTTTCCGATCCCCCTTTTTCCAATAATTTATAATTTTTTTACAAATATATTTTTCTTTCCCACCTATTTTAAAATTTATTTCAATCTATTGTTTCATCACCTTTTAGCCCATTTCGATCTCTTCCCCCCCACCCCACCCCCACTAGGGCCATCTGCCACTAGCTTGTCCTGCTTGCTACCCTTAATGTCCCCATTAGCACATCCTTTAGATAATATCACCACCGTCAACACCCTTTTGTCCTTTTGTCTATGACATCTTTGGCAGTCTCTTCTTGACCTCCACCTATCACTGGCCCCCTATCGAGCTCTACCTGTCCCACCCCCCTCTACCAGCTTATATTTCATCTAATTTCTATATTTTTTAGTTCTGATGAAGGGTCATACGGACTCGAAATGTCAACTGTATCCCTCTCCGCAGATGCTGTCAGACCTGCTGAGTTTTTCCAGGTATTTTTGTTTTTGTTCTAGATTTCCAGCAAAAGTATTTTACTTTTATTCAGTAAAGATTATTGTTCGAAGTGAATCTGGATTTCAAGAAGGCACGAGAGATAACACTGGCCATGGAAAGAGCACTAAGAGATTCAAAAGCAATGCAGGGTGCGCAAAATGGTGCCGTCCTCCACATCGGGCAGGAAACCCGAGTCGAAGAAGGCGAGAAAATATAAGACTGCCGAGAAGCGGGAAACAGCCCCAGCTGCTGAAGAATAAAGAAAAATAACTTTGCAGTGAAATCAAATAATAATTTTAATAGAGGTGGAAACAAGCAGTCCTTTAGCAATTGGCAGTTTAAAAAAATCAAATCCTACTGTTGTCACAGAAATTGACATATAATGAGGCAGTGCAAGGAAAAATTCAAGCAGGCTTGTAAACAAAAGAAGAAGCCCAATCAAATCTACAATGTAGCAGAGCCTGAAACAACAAATTCAGACATCTACTCATTTTTTAATCAGAAAGTTGGAAAGACAGAACCAATATTTGTCACAGTGAAAGTAAATAGCAAACCTGTTAGAATGGAAGTGGACACAGGAGCTTCCACTACAGTAATTAGGGAACATACCTTCAGATATCTGAATAACGGTGAACATCAATTAAGCTTAGAAGAAACAGCCGCCAAGCTAAAAACATATATGGGTGAAGGCATTCAGGTAAAAGGCATAAGCAGAGTGACTGTCCATTATGGAAGCAAATCGGCAAAGCTACCAATATTGGTATTGAGAGGCAGAGGACCAAGCCTTCAAGGGTGAAATTAGCTCAGGGAAATCAACCTTGATTGGCCACTGAGATTCCAAAAGGAAGCTGGAAGCACTCCAGTTTTGAAAAAGGAGTGTGTAAGGACTCAACAACCTGAAGAAATGCAGGCTGTCTTAAGCCAGAACCTGGAAGAACAGTAGGAGAAACTCAAAGAGACCCTGCTTGATGACAGAGTTCGAGATGAGGTGAGCAACTTTCGCAGGGAGAAAGAAAACCTGTTGAAAGGCCTTCACACACTACAAGATGCCCTCAAATCAAAGTTTGTACTTCTGGAAAAGTACGAAGAGAAACAGAAATAATTCAACATTTCTCTGAACAAATTGAAGAATGAGTTGACAGAGAAGACGCGACAATGTTCAATTTTCCAGGAGGCAGCAAACAAATACAAAAAAGAGACAAAAGAGCTGAAGTATCAGCTAAATGAAGCCAAAGAGGCTTTGGAAGCAAAAGTCGCAGAATTTTCCAAGAAGCAGACAGATAATGAAATTTTGAGAGACTCAGCCATTAGGCTCAGACAAGTTGAGCTTGCATCTGAAAGAAGCCTGACCAATAGTGAAGTCAAAAAGGAGGCCAAGATTAAAGTCTGCGCTAGAAAGAAGCAGGCATATAGAAAGAAAATACAGAAATACTAATAGGACTTTAATTCTGGCAGCATACGAATACACTTTTGTGCATAGTCCTGGCAATCAAATTGCAAACGCCAATGCCCTTACAAGGAAAGGATGAGCATGTCCCAGTTCCACAGGAACTTGTTTTACTTTTACATTTCTTAGATTCCTCGCCGATGGATCAGAGACGAGACAAGTTGGGACCCAGTCCTATCTCAAGTATGAGAACAAGTGCTACAGGATTGGTCACAGGGGCTCGTATTTAATGAAATGAAACTATATTTCAACAGAAGACATGAAATAACCAGCCAGGATGGCATCTTATTGTGGGGAGCACGAGTGATAGTTCCTCCAAAGGGAAGGGAGCCACTTTTAATTGAATTACACAGTACCCATCCAGGAATTTCCTGAATGGAGACCAGAGCATGCAGCTATCTATGGTGGCCTGGGATGGATGGCAAAATAGAGAGTTTAATAAAGAACAGTGTGCAATGTCAGCAACTACAAAAGTTGCCAGTGATATCTCCGTTACACCCTTGGGAGTGGCCAGGTAGACCTGGGTGCAGTTAGACCGATCTTTATCGGGCCTGCAGCTTTCCGGAGGCCTCCATTTAGCCTGGGGGTATGGGTTCTGACATCTCCAATGGAGGCAGCTCCTCTGAGGAGGAAGGGAGGACTAGAATAAGGAGGAGGCCAGGGGTGGACAATCAGCTTCCAGGGGAGCCACCTTTGGGTGGCTAGGCGCAGGCACAAGGGGTGCAGGACCAAGAGGTTGTCCAAGGTGGAAGGGGCCGGAGAAGACGCCACTATCCTGCTGCCAGGGTATACAGGCGGCGAAGCAGCTACCTCAATATGACTGAGGTGCAGTGCCGAAGGAGGCTCCGACTCTCAAGGAGGACAGTGAACTATATCTGTCAGATGATTGTCCCTGAGATCTCCCCTAACTGTGTGGGTGGACACCCCATGCCAGCGGCTCTGAAGGTCACAGTTGACCTCCACTTCTATGCATCTTGCTCCTTCCAGGGCTCGGTGGGTGATCTTTGCGGTGTCTCCCAATCAGCTGTCCACACTTGTGTCAAGCAGGTTACAGACGCTCTGTTCAGACGTGCATTGACCTTCATCCACTTCCGCTACGACCAGGCAAGTCAGGCACAGCGGGCCAGAGGCTTAGCGGCCATTGCTGGCTTTCCCCGCGTCCAGGGTGTAATAGACTGTACACATGCGGCCATCAAGGCGCCAGCAGATGAGCCCGGTGCCTTCGCCAACAGGAAGGGCTTCCACTCCATGAACGTGCAGATAGTGTGTAATCTCAGGATGCTGATTCTACAAGTTTGTGCAAGGTACCCAGGCAGCTCCCACGACGCCTACATCCTCAGACACTCCCAGGTGCTGGGACTCTTCAGTGCTCCAGCTCGGCTGGATGGATGGCCGGTGGGTGACAAGGGCTATCCCCTCAGAAGGTGGATCATGATGCCTCTCCGCCATCCAAGAACAGAAGCTGAGCAGCAGTACAATAGGAGCCAGGGCACCACAAGGGCTGTGGTGGAGAGAGCCATCGGTCTTCTCAAGATGCACTTCCAATGCCTGGACCGCACGGGGGTGCACTCCAGTACCCCCCAGATCGCGTCTCTGTGATAGTGGTAGCATGCTGCGCTCTGCACAATCTTGCGCTGGAAAGTGGGGACGCAGTTGACGATGAAGACCTTGACGCCCTGGTTGAGGCTGCACACGATGAATCCAGCAGTGGCTCAGAGGATGAGGAAGCACAGGGCGATGATGAGGGGCAGCACGCCGACCCGCAACTACACCAAGGAGGCAGGGACACCCGGGACACTTTAATCCAACAAACCTTCAGCTAGCTCCACACACATGGATCTGCAGGACCAGCATTGCCTGGCGCTTCCACACATGGCACTTAGGTGGGACATCTTCCACCTGTTCAGCTGCAACTAAGGGCTTAGTACAGAAACATCAATGTCCACTCTAACACTCATGATATGTCTGTGAAACATACAAATGCAGCACAAAGGAAACACCCTCAGCCATGGTCAGAAATGTGGACTTTATTGCCACCAAAAAAATGAACAAACATCGCTCTGATGTTGAAAATCAAACATTCCCTAATCTAGGGCCAACACAAAATCACCAGTGACAAACCCGTGGAGTGCCTAACGTGCCTTATGCTTACGTTTGCGGGTGCTACATCTAGGTGCCGCCCCATCGCTCAGAGTGGCTTGTGAGACAGCCTGCTGACTCTGCTGTCCTATTGGCCTCGATGACCTTGGCAGCTTTCCTCTGGCCCATGGAGCCTGTGTTGGCCCCGCCTGGGAGGGAGTGGCCAGTTCCAGAACTGGCACCTCTCCAGTTGTTGCAGCCTCAACGGATGCAACGGTCAATGGCAGAGGGGCAGAGGAGCTGCTGCCCTCATTCAGAGCGCCCTGAGAGGAGCTCGCAGCGACGACAGGCAGCTGCTACACCGACGTGAGGTCACATTGGACCGCAGATGGATGGGCACCGAGCTGGGACACTTGGTGTCCAGAACATCTCCCACATTGCGAATGACCACCTGTGGCCATTCGCGCTGTGAGGGCTTGCAGGTCAGCGCGTAACCCAATCAGAAGATTATCAATCTGTTGGAAGCCCCTCTCCATGAGAGTCGCCAATCTCTCAATGGAGGAAGCCTGAAGCTCTGTCCTGAGGTTCATGCCATCACTGACACTCTGCCTGGATTCCTACACCACAGAGACCAAGTGAAGCACACCCTCATGCAACCCTGCCAGATGTTCCCGCGCACCCGGCCGCTTGTCCTGCAGCTGCTGCATGGCGGACATCTCCAGAGGCACATCATCACTGCCAGATTCAGCATGTGCCTGGTCCCCTGCAGCATTCCGGCTTCTGGCACCATCGGCACTCTCTGTCCGTGCCATCTCCTCCAGTGATTGTGAAGTGCCCTCTCCACTGTGCCCCGGGACACAAGCCGACGTCATAATCCCCACCGATGTGGTAGTCGCTGCACTGGTGCCTGACTCGCTGAAATGATGTGACGCAAGTTGCAAGTCTTGGCCCTCAGGTGTGGAGGGGGGGCTCTGGACTTCATGCTGGTGGCCATGCGGTGGTGATGATGAAATTAACAAGGACAGTGCTTCAGTTAGTGTTCAGTCAGTAACACCTTTCATCCCTTCCCCCCCCCAGGCTCATAATGCGCTCAACCTTCAAGAACCTAAGGAGACCAACAATGGTGGGGCAGTGAATAGTCGAGAGGAGGCCCAAACATTACACGCGCATACAGGCAGGCTGGTCAGATGGCCTAAGGAATGCCACATGGAATGTTATGTGGATAAGTGTTCGGTTAAGCACTTGGGCAAGACAAGCAAGGTATGGGAATACATGAGTAATGGTAGGACCGTGGAAAGTCAGGACGATTACAGGGACCTTGCTGGGCAGACCCGTTAAGGTAGCAGGACAGGAACATAAGGCATTTAATGAGGTAAAAGCCAGAATGGTCTTTATTAGCTGAGGAATAGAATGTAGGAAAAGGGAGATCTGTGCAAGTGCAGAAAACGCTGCCACAGTTACACTTCTGCGTTCAGTTGTGACCTGCGCTTCATGGGAGGGATGGCATTGGAGTGGGGAGAGTGCAGAGGTTCCTGACCAGGGTGCATGCTGGCCTGGAGAGTTGGAGTGATGAGGAAACATTGCATACACTTGTGACATTTGCTGTGGAGCACAGGAGATTGACAGGTCACATTATTGACCTTCATACTGTTATGAGGGGCATAGAACAGGTGGACACAATGCAACATTTCCCCTTGGTGCAGGGATGACTAACGTGGTGGCATTTATTTAAGTTGAGTGCCATGAGGTTGACAGGTGAGGTGCTGAGGACCTTTTGGACAGAGTAATGTGGGATTCACTGGCTGAAAGGGTGGTGGAGGTACAAACCCTCCTAAGATGCAATAAGTATTTGGATGTGCAGCAGCGATGCCATGGCATGTTAGGCCATGGGGATAATGGTCACAAATGGGATAAGGTGACTTTGGAAGGTGCTAGAGATGCGCATCCTCAAAGGGCCGAGGGACCTTTGTGTATGACCCACACGTCTGACTGTATCAGTCTGTGAATGAGCAGTGTTGCTGCATTAACGATTGCAACAATCATCAGTGCTTTGGATGGTGGGGAGACAAAGTGGATGGGACTGCGGCCCTCAAATATCTGGCTCCTGCACCCCAGCCTCACCGACACCTGCCAACCTGGCCGCTTGCCTCCTCCCCAGCTCCATGGCCTGCTCCTCAAAGTTGGTGACATGCTGCAGCAGGTGTGCCCACCACCAGTCCACAAACACTCCCGGCTGTTGTGTTCTGTTTTTGCCTGCAGAACAGAGAACACCATTTATTGGGGCTGACGCTCATGCACCCCAACCACAGTGGCCCATCTGAGGCCTCCAGCGGCTCCTGTCCGCACTACTAGTGATCAGTGACCAGAAGATAGTACGGCTGCTCCCAACCCCCTCCCGCAATGGACACCTTGGACACATTCAGCGTCCATCACTTTGAATAACACATGGGTCTTAGCGCCCATGGCAAGAAGGCGCAACTAGGTGCGGCGCCGAGGCCAGCAGATGGCTCTTGGCCACGACACCTTGAGGCTCCCCTTCCACCATCTCATCACCATCAATAAGACATGTGTTGGAGTTCTGAGTATGTGTCTAGCTGCCTCCCCTGCAGGTTGCCCCTAGACTACTCAAATGCGACAAACACCAACATATGCTGTGGGAAGAACCCATCTTCTCCTCAACCACTAAGGCTGATGTAAGCATGGTCACCATCTGTTTGCCCACCCAGCGTGCGCCAAATGCCCAATGCAGTAATGATACTAAGATGTGGGGGGCAGGGCCTCAAAGGCTAAGGCTACCTGCTGGGTTAAATGGCCAAGGCCGACATAGTTCTCACCCTTCCAGAGCGCAACAAATCATTGAAGCGTTTGCAGCACTGGGTCCCTGAGCGCCGCACAGCATCTTGAAAGCTCACGACCTCCGCCACCTCCTGCCAGGCCTGCTTGGTAACGTGGGGGGCCCTCCTCCTCCCATCCTCGGGAAACAAAACCTCCTGACGTTCTGCAATCTCTTCGAGGAGGGCAGCAAGGCAGGCATCAGAGAACCGAGGGGCACATTGGCTCCCCGCCGGCCTACCCTGCAGCCTGTCCCCCTCCTCCTCTGCCCTGCCCGCCTCTAGAGGCCACTGTGCAAACTGGTCGCTGGCCAGGGTGAACAGCCTAAAGGAGGCTGCCTGGCCTTTCTTTATACAGACTGCTAGTTCCCCATTGGAACCGGCGGTCTGTACACGCTCGTTGCACATTTGAAATTCCCGCTGTACATGGGAGTTTGCAACACGCTGGGCGGGCATTAATTGACCCGCCCGCGCAAAATGGTGGCACGGCCCGTTTTGCCAGCGGAGATCGGCTACGCGCCTGCTGCCGATTGGGTTGGGCCCACCCGCCCGACAAACATAAAATTCTGCCCATATGTTGTCTTGAAAAAATATGTATTTTTAAATATAATATGTACAACCGAGTTAAAATGGGAGGAATGTAGTAATTATGGTTTTATTTAGTGTGTAATGTACCTTTAAGAATAATACTTGTTAAGGAAGATCACATGATCTGTAGTAACCAATAGGAGAGTAGCGCCGGCTACCTCATGAGACAGTGCTGAGATAATGTTGGAGTTAAAAGCATACGTGTAGTTGCTGCTGAGTATATTGTAAATAAACTTAATGGCCTGGATTTTTCTAATGGCAGGTGGGCTGGGCGGGAGCAGGTGGGGGCGGGCGCAGAGCCAATCACTGCCCGCAAGCGGCTGCATGCCGCCATTTTACGTGGGCGGGCCAATTAAGGCCCGCCCAGTGTAATACGCAGCAGGTAGCGCTCAGCACTACCTATGCGGGGGGAGGAAGGATGGAGAGTCGGGGCATGCACGCCCCGATGAAGAGTTCAGCAATCTCCCTGAGGCAGCTCCGTGCCTCAGGCAGATTGAATGGTTATGAAAAAAATTGAAGAATCGATCTAAAAATGTATTCAAACATGTCGCCTCATGTGACTGTATCACATGAATTGGGACAAGTTTGTAAAGATGGCAACATTTATTTATTCATTTTATAAAGCTTCAGGAAACCTCATCCCGCCCGTGGATGAGGTTTCCTGAAAAATCTTAAGGTTGTACGGGCAGTGTTCCTAACTACTTTAATTAATTTCTGAATGGCCTTAATAGGCCCTTAACCTTTTGACAGGCACGGAGCCGACTCTGGCACGCACTCGTTGAATGAAATATCACAAAGGCGCGCGATGACATCGGGACGCACGTCCGATGTCATCGCGCGTCATTTTATGCGTCGGTATGTCGGGCCTGACCCTGCATGCCAGCCGGAAGATTTTGCACAATGTTTCCACCCAAGAAGTGTCTGCAGATCAACTCTATCAGCAATAGGAGCAACTCGGCCACCCTTACAACAGGGCGAGAGTGTGAGTATGGTGTTGAGATGGAGGATCAACCATGATCATACTGAATGGCAGAGCAGTCTTGAGGGGCCGAATGACCTACTCCTGCTTCTATTTTCTCTGGCCAGCATTTTCTGTTCATTGGGTGGGCCCGGGAGTGCCTGGGAAAAGGTCCGCTGTCCGTGATCAGCCCCCGGCCGTCAAATCACGCTAGCTGGCCAATTAACAGCCAGCCAATGCAAGGCGCGCGCGCTGCAACATTTAGCGCTGCCAGGGTGGGGACGGGAGGAGGGTGAGCGTGAAAGTCTGTGCAGGCGCGCAGCAGTGCATGCTGAAAACGCTCCGTGGGCACAGAGCTGCCTCAGGGAGCTGAAGAATTGGTGAAACAAAAATGAAGATTTAAAAGATGATATAAACATATCCCCCCATTTGATTCAGTAACATGAAGAGGGACATGTCTGAAATGAAGTTGAAAACTTTTTTGCGTTTTTTATTTGCCATTGGCAACCTTATCCCGCCCATAGATGAGGTTTCGTAAAAAATGCAAAGGCTGTCTGGCCTTTTCGCCTGCCCGCCAACTGAACAGTTGAGCGGGCAGTTTGAATTATCTGCTTAAGGGCCTTAGTAGGCCCCTTAATTGTAGGCGGGCATGCTGCCAACTCTCACACGTACCCACCAACTGAAAGATCGCGAGAGTGTTTGAGGACGCCGGGACTTTCGCCTGACGTCATCACGCATGATTTTGCGCCCGATCGGGTTGGGCGCGCGCCCACCCAACGAAAATAAAATCCTGCCCAATGTTTTTTAAGTACCTTCTGCAAAACACAGAGCAGGCCTCTGTTTTTGTCTCCACACTCTCTTCTTATGCTCTATGGTGTCCAGCATAGCTCCTTTAAGGGGACTCTCAGTTTTCAAATTGTGAGTTCTCTTCTAATTTTGGTCTGCTGTCCCTATTGTCTGCCATCTTGTCTTGTAAGCAGAAAAATGGTCTTGATGCTTTGAGTGTTTTAAGGGCACGTACAATGGTAACCAATGTCCATGGTGCAGCTCATCATATGTGAATAGTTGTGCAAGCATGGAACAGCTCAGTTGAGCTAGAAAACTTTGCTCCGTAAAACTAATATGATATTGGTCTGCAATCAGTAAAGGTCTAAAAGGTGATCTGTGTTCTATATGTGGAACTGCCATAATAGAGCCGTTTATGACATTTACACATGGGATAGCTGTTTGTTAATGGAAACTATTGGACAGTTTTATTTTGGTGGCTTTTTTGAATTTCCCTGTTTTTCTTGTCAAACACTGAGCACAGCTCTTCTCCAGATAGAATGTCCTCAAATATCAAACAGGGCATCATCTTTAGCTTCACCTATGGAAAAGCACATCAAAGCTAAATCTTCCATTGTCTGGTAAGAACACCTTCATTTGACTCTAGTCTGCAGCTTCAATTCTCAAAGTTTCCTGCTCAACCCAGAATGTTATCCTGTTAATCGTAGCTGGAGGTTTTTAAACAGCTGCAATGGCTCAATTAAATTCTACGGACAGCTGGTATGCTTGTTGGGATTCATGGGGTTAAAAAACTGATATACGTAATAAAGTTCAGACATTAAATGTGAAGCAAAGTAGTCAGAATGCCCTATATCACACCCACACCAGAATTACATACAATCAGGCATTACATTGTTGGTTCTATAATAGGTGATTAGTAAAATGTTCTCTTTGTGGGACACAATTCCAGCTAACTTTTACTATTTATATCTTTCAATATTGATCACATCTTAATATAAACAAAGCAGTGAGAATTCATTTCCTTTGCACAAATGTTCTCAGCAGGTTCAATTTTTTCTTCCTTTCACCGTTTAGCAAGAGCTGTTGGTTTCTCAGTGAACTCATTGAAAGAAACCTCATACTACCATGGAATCTTTATCTCAGGTATTAACATAGAGAGCTCATCCATTCTTGTTGACATGTTGGGGAAGGACCAGAACTGATGGCATAAACTACTTCCTTTGAATGTGAATGTGGTAAATATGGTTTTATGTAATGTGTAGTATACCTTTAAGAAGGATGTTATAAAGGATGATCACATGATCTTACGTAACCAATGGAGGAATAACACGGGCTACCTCTGTAGTCAGTAGCCTGAGATAGTAAGCAGAAGCATGGAGTCAGGGTTTGAGTTGAATGCACACAAGTGTAGCTGTTGAGTACCTTTGTAAATAAACAGAATGCGTTCCACCTAAGAACTGTCTGCTTGTCAGCTCTATCTATTGTACCAACTCGGCCATCCCAAAACAAGTGTGCAACCTGGATCCATAAGTCCCAACAAACTGGTGACCAGGATCCAACAGTGAAAAAGCTCACATCAAGAAAACTTGCTGTTGTTGCTTTCAATTCAGTCAGTGACTGTTGCAGTGATAACAGTTAACAGGGATGGTAATTGGACAGTTTTTATAATAAAAGCCACATCATGTAAAAAGAGCAGGAGGTGAGGCAGATTTGTTATCCAGTGTTCACAAGATGTTTCTGAGGAATCTTATATGTTACTTATCTGATAGGTCATTTAATTGATATTATGGCCTGGTTTTTACCTTGGGCTTTGAGACCCCAGTGTTGGGACAATAAGCAGGTCTTGAGCCTGCACTTGTTGGCAGCAGAGCTGCTTCGGCAATTTTACCACAAATCACCTCCTTTCTGGCCGCAATCATGCCCGCTGTACAATTAAGCATGGCGGCCAGGCTTCAGATGCTGCTGAAACAATCAGAGGGTTGGCAGCTCTGAAGCCTCAGAAGTGCCACCGGCAGAGGTGGTCGCTGCCGAAGCAGGCAGGAGACATTAAAATTGAAAAATTCAGGGGACTGAGGATTGGAGGGAAAACCCTCCAAGGGGTTTCCCCTCCACTGGGCTCAAGGGGGCTGCCTTTCCTGCTCACAGCCTCCTCTTTGTGCCTCCAGCTCCACTGGATCCCCGGGCTGCCATTTGGGGAGGTTGCATCCATTTAGCTGGCAGTGACCCCACCCCCCGCCCAAATAGCAGGGGTTGGGTGGGGGGCTCTTCACCATTAGCAAAATGCCAAACAATGGCCCCTATATGGGCCTTTAATTATGCTAATCAGCTACCCACCTCCTTGGAATGGGCAGCTGTTGCACATCCAGTCTCACTGCTGGTAAAATGCCCAGTACCAGGACCACTTTGAAGAGCCATCCTAACATGGCTCCCCACAATTTTAGTGCTCGCCCCCCACCCCTGCCCCCCCACCCCTCCCCCACATTCCTCCTAATCCACCACCAGGGGGCTGGTGAAATTCTGGCCTGTGCTCCATTGTTGACGTCACACATGATTAGTATAAATAGAATGTAGAATAAGCTTCTGGTCACAAATCCTTTTTACACATTCTGCTCTGAATATAATATTATGCTGCTGTACTAATTGCTGTTCTTCCTTTTGACCCTTTAAAGGAGTTCAAGCGCCTTCAACTGTCAGAAGTCCTGTAGGAATAGAGGTTCATTTGTTTATGTCATCAAGTTATAATTTAACGTTCAGTATTTTCCCAACATTCTTTGCTCTGTAGTTTTATTTTAAACATTGTACTTTAGGTCTGTGTCATTCGTTTTGGTTAGATCTGTGCTGCAGGTAGGGGGTAACAACAACCTGCATTTATATAGCCCCTAAAATGTCTGAAGGCACATCTCCCGAACATTTACACCAGGTCTCATAGGTAGATATTAGGACATGTGACCAAACCCTTGGTCACAGAGGAGGGTTTTAAGTGGAATCTTACAGGAGTAAAGAGAGATGTAGAAAGGTTCAGGGATGGAGTACCAAGGTTTAGAGCTTAAACAGTTGAAGGCAGGATCACCAATGGTGGGTGAAGTAGGTGGAGAATGCACAAGAGGTCAGAACATAAAAAATAGGAGTAGGAGTAAAACATTTGGCCCCTCGAACCTGGTCCACCATTCAGTCAGATCATGGCTGATCTGATTGTGGCCTCAACTCCACTTTCTTGCCTGTTCCCCATAACTCTGACTCTATTGTAGATCAAAAATCTTTCTAACTTAACTCAACCTTGAATAATTTCAATGACCCAGTCTCCACTGTTCTTTGGGGTAGAGAATTCTAAAGATTACTGACCCTGTGGGAGAAGAAATCCCTTCTCATTTCTGTCTTAAATGGGAAACGCCTTATTTGCAAATGATACCCCCAGTTCTAAATTCTCGGATGAGGGGAAACTCTCAGCATCTGCCCTGTCAAGCGCCTTCAGAGTTTCACATGTTAAATAATATTGCCTCCAATAAGTATAGGCCCAACCTGCTCAACGTTTCCTCATAAGACAGCCTCTTCATCTCAGAAATCAACTTAGTGAACCTTCTCTGAGCTACTTCCAATGCAAGTACATCCCTTCTTAAATAAAGAGGCCAAAACTGCATGCAGTATTATACATGTGGTCACACCAATGCCCTGTACTGTTGTACAAGACTTCCCCACTTTTATACTCAATCCCCTTTGCAATAAAGTTCAACTTTTCATTTACCTTCCTTGTTACTTGTTGTACCTGCATACTAATTTTTTGTGATTCATGTATGAGAATATCCAGATCCCTCTGTACCACAGCAATCTTCAGTCTCTTTCCATTTAAAATAATATTCTGTTTTTCTCTTCTTCCTGCTAAAATGGATAACCTAATATTTTCCCACATTATACTCCATCTGCCAAATTTTTGCCCATTTAGTAACCTATCTATATCCCTTTGCAGACTCTTTAGGTCAAATTTTGGCTACTAAGATGGGTAGCTCAAGTCTCGCTTTTTATGCCTTGGTAAAAATACCATGAGACACATGATTTTTACTCCAGGTGGGAGAGGTACAAGATAGAGTTGGGCCCGCCAACACTGGAAGCAGAGAATAGGTGCCCATGAGGCCGACGACTGCCAAGGTGGGCAGGTTAGAAGGCCCGCCACCATTCTCTGGGACTACATACTAGCTATTTTAGAAGCTATTAGGTTTTCTAGCCTGCGCCTCTCACATTTTTATCCACCCCCCAATGCCCCTCAGACCCTCCATGCCAACTCATACCCCCAACCAACCCCCATGGCCTCATTCCCTCCATGCCAACTCAATGCCACTCATGCCCCCATCCACTCCCCATAGCCCCTCATACACTCAAGCCATGTCCATAGCCACTCACAAAGTAGCCACTAGGGACAGATCTCAGGAGTCAACTGGAGATGAAAAAATAAACTTCTAACAACCTAGTACAGCTCTCACTCCTACAAACTTGATAGTAAAAATAATTTCTATTCATAAAATCAATTCAAAGTGTTTAAATGTCCTCAAATAGCTAATCTTGTATAAAAACAAACTTCTATTCTGACCCCACATCAAAGACAACTAATTCTTTCCTATCCTCTTTAAGCTGCCAATCAAACTGTGAATTCAGAACTCCTTTCTGAGATAATTGTGGCTTTTGAAACTCATCCCAGCACTCATAATGACATTATGATGGCCCTTGTTGAATGTCAACAAAGAGCTCTATTGAAACTACAGGACCAGGTGCTACTTTTTTTTCTTACCTATGCCTGTCAATACCAATGCCAAAACCAGTAGAGGTTTTTTTCAAAATTCTCACTGAGAGCTGCAGGCTGTTTTTAAGTTTAAAGAGCAAGGGATTTGAAAAACTTCAGATCATGACCAGCTATACAAACCTTATCCACTCTTCATGAATGTTTCATTCTATTTCATTAATTTGTGACTCCCACACTGCAGATTAAGGCACTTGGACCAGCCAAAATTAGGTCCGTTTGAACTCAGCACTAACTTCAAATGGCCCTGCTGAGTTCTGGTGTTCCTCCTATGTGAATCATGCCCCTCTCCCTTTCTTCTACTGGCAAAAATTGGATTTGTCAGAAATGGAGGCGGGGCTTTTGCATTCGGGTTATGCCCACCATTTGTAAAGATCCGCGGAGTCTTCCCGAAAATCCTGCTCTTTGTGTCCTCCTACCAACTTGCTTTCCCACCTATCTTTATATCATCAGCGACTTTGGCTGCAATGTACTCTGTTCCTTCATCCAAGTCATAAATATAGATTGTAAATAGTTTAGGCCCCAGCACTGATCCCTGTTATAGTTGTAGTTTGTCAACCCTTTGCTCCTCCCCTTCTGTTTCCTCTTAGTTAGCCAATCCTCTATCCATGCTTACATATTACCCCTGACAGTATGAGTGTTTATGCCTTTTAGATGACATCTTATCAAATGCCCTTTGGAAATCCAAATACCTTACATCTACTGGTTCCCCTTTATCCACCCTGCTTGTTATATCCTCAAAGAACGCTAATAAATTTGTCAAACACAATTTCCCTTGCATAAAACTATGTTGACTCTGTTGGATTGTATTATGATTTTCAAATGATTTTCTAGGGAATTTTGGATGATTACAACCAATACATCCACTTTCTCTGCAGGTACTTCTTTTAACAGGCAGGATGCAGGCCATCAGGTCCAGCCTTTTGTCCCATTAGTCTTCCTTGTTTTTTTCCCTCTAGTGACTGTGATTGGTTTACATTCCTCCCTCCCTCTTCCCCCTTGATTTTATACTATTCTTGGGATAGTTTTTGTGTCTTCTATCATGAAACAGATTTTAAAAAATACTTGTTCAAAGTCTCTGCCATTTCCCTGTTTCCCATTATTAATCCGCCAGTCTTATTCTCTAGAAGACCAATGTTAACTTTAGCTACTCTCTTCCTTTCTTTATACTGTAGAAGCTTTTACTGTCTGTTTTTATATTTCTTACTAGTTTATTGTCTTATTCAAATTTCTCCATCTTTATTCTTTACTTAGTCATCCTTTGCCGGTTTCTATCTTTTTCCCAATCTTTTGGCCTACACTCATCTTCACAGCTTTGCAGAATTGGATGAAAGCAGAGTTCTTGGATTTGTAAGGCTGGAGCAGATTCAAAGGATAGGGAGGGGTGAGGCAATGGAAGGATTTGAACACAGGTAGGAATATTTAGAAGGGGCATTGGGGAAGTGGAAACCAACAGGGCTCAGCGAGCTCAGGGGGTGATGGGTAAACAGGATTGCTGCCGGTTTGGATATGTGCAGAGGATTTGGGATGAATCATAAGATCATGGTACCGTATACCTGCTCTCACGAAATCTTAGGTGGGTCTTAGAACGAAGCGAGGACAAATTTCTGCCCTTGCTCAACTTCTAGGCTTTTCACTTTGAATCGCAGCTCAATAGAAAGGGACGTTTGAGTCCCATTACCCGAAGATTCGATGTTTGCTGTGTCTCCTAACCCGTGTCTCCTTTGGGAATCAATTAGTTCAGAGAGTTGCTATTACATTTTCCCCTTAAACTACTGTTGAGTTTGGATTATTTTTTACCTAACTGCTGAGTGCGGGTAGGTGCCTTTTCTTTCTGGGGAGCTGGAGTTTACAAATCAGGTAGTTACTATATTGGCGCATAGTATCGAATCAACAAGTTAACAGTTAACCTTTGATTTTGTCAGGCTCATTAACTAATTATGTATGTTGTGGCCAACAAATTACTAGCGGACGCTAGTTTTTTAGGTAAATATTTTTCAGCAGTAGCAGCGCGTATTCTGGCCCGAGATATACTTTCCGGAAAGTCTAAATAAGAAAATAATTGTTTAACAGAGCAAAGGAAGTATGTTCTTATAGGGAAACTTTCGGAATAACATATTGAACATCAGTAAGCTGTTACAGCATTAACTGTCGAGTTGTAAAGTCACTAGGACTCTAATAACGGTATTGCGAATAATACTTACTCATGAATGTACCGTGGATTATCTGTACATTTATTTAGCTTGCGAGACAGGTTTTGACTATTTTGACGTATTCTTATTATTGCTATTTTTGCAGCAAAAATATGTAGCTTGCTGTCTGTGACATCACTTGGTTATGCCAGCCTGTTCTAAAACATCCCCGACAGTAGGCAACAGTTAGACTATAAGGAAGGCAGAGTATAAGAAATCAAGAGAAATGTGAGACGCCCAGTGGCAGTGCTGACTGAATGAGATGGACCTCTCCTGTCCGGAGACAATGCCACTCAATGTTCCAATACGAGTCCATTCTGCAACTTGTCTCGTTTCACATTTGGAGGTAAAATGTAAATGGCCAAGCAGGAGAGGGGAAAAAAACAAAAATCGAAGTAACGAGAAGCAAAACCAGTGCGGATACAAGCAGATTAAATGTGAACTATAAAGAAACTTATTACAAGACACATTCAGATGTGATTGCTTTCTGCTTTGCCCCTGGAGCCCTTAGGTTTTGTGTGAATATTAATGACTCTCAAACTGTGCTCTTTTTAAACTAATTATGTATGACATTTCTGCCCCTGTGATACTGCACTGACATCCTTCCAGTGTAGTATCACACACGTGTATTCCCCTGACTCCAGCCAGCTTGAAGCGTTCAGTTAGTTGGGTCTCATTCCCACTTTGACTAACCATCTCTAGCGAGCCGGGAATCGCCTTAGCTAAGAGTGATGAATAAGGGAGCGACATTCTATATACACCATGAGAAGGATACACACAAGTCTAAGGTTTACATTAGCATTACCATTTATCTCCCCTTTAGTAAATCCAAGATCGACTGATGTTTTGCCTCGGTTCAAGGCCAGTAGCTAAGAGCCTCAGATAAGTCTCCATATTGTGATGCACGGCAGCTGAGGAACAACATTGCATTTTATTTGTGTTTGTAAGTGGAGAAAGTGGGAATTAGGCAGTGAGAGTAACTGAAAAGTGGAGGTGGTAAAATGTACAAAAAATAATAATTTATCAGTCGACTGTCGAAAACATCCTTTTCATCAGAATCGTCCCTATAGCCTATGTACGTCAACCAGTGCAGCCATTCTGATAGTCATTTCCCCAAAGCATCTGGTCGAGAAAGCAGGTAAAGATTATTCAAGGAGCACTATGACCCAGAGGAGGCGCTTTGTTATGCGGTAGGACTGGGAGCGGAGGGACTGTTTCAGTTTGTTCAGGCTCCCTCTCGGTGTGGGAGGGACGCTATAAAACAACGTGAAGAGTGCGGGCCAGACACAATTCCGACAAGATGCACTAAATAACACTGTATTCCAACTCAAAATACAGCGGTGGATGAATCTGAACCAATTCAGGGAAAAACACTCCCAAGAAACCCAAGAAAATGTTTGGCGTGTGTCGAAATCGACAAACGCTACGGAAACTGGCATTAGAAAAATGAAACAACTTGATGGACTCTGGATTTCGTCAGCGTCAAAAATGGAAATTACAGATGAAATATATTTATCCGGAAGTGGCAAACAATCTTTATTCAGGATATTATTTTTAACAAACCGTGTTGAACAGCTGAAAGATGAAAAGTCAGCCGGAGCAATTGTTCTCAAGTGAGATGAAAGTGAATGACCCAGCAAACATTCATGTGGACATGCAGAAGTTTACATATTAAAGCAGCCGTGTTCGGGCTGTATCACTATCCTGTGACCGAAATGTTTGGGAATATCTGCTTTTCACTTATCCCAAATAGGATGTGTTTCTGAACACGGGCACTTATTTAAATCAGTCAATTTGATGCAGAATCTGTTCCTCTGTTGCCAATAAGTCCCCGCAATTTTGTCAACCAGACATCTTAGGTGACTGTCACGGAATATTGGGCGGTAATGCGGGGGTGTCTCCATGCCGAGAGGCGCCGTTTATTGTTCTCATCGATTTGGTGATTTCCAGTCCGGGGAATGATGAACCAATCAGCCGAATGTCTGGAACCAAACAGCGTTAACTTGCAAACCAATTCGAAGAACTTAAACTGCAGCACCAAACTAGACACTGCTGGTGGGGGTGGTGGCATCACAGCACTGGGCATCTCTGTCTCGGTTTTGCTGTGTCTCCTCACCCTAGCGACTGTGTTGTCCAATGGGTTTGTAATCGCCACTATCTACCAGGCCAGGAAGCTCCACACTCCGGCCAATATCCTGATCGCCTCCCTGGCGGTCACTGATCTCCTGGTCTCTATATTAGTCATGCCTATAAGCATTGTCTATACTGTCAGCGGGACCTGGAATTTCGGACAGATCGTCTGTGATATTTGGCTGTCCTCAGACATCACCTGTTGCACCGCCTCAATTCTCCATTTATGTGTGATCGCTTTGGACAGATACTGGGCCATCACAGATGCCGTTGGGTACTCGATCAAGAGAACCCCTGAAAGAGCCGCTGGGATGATAGTCACCGTTTGGGTGATCTCAGTTTGTATTTCCATCCCACCTTTATTCTGGAGACAAGCCAAAGCCGGAGAGCTGATGCACTGCACAGTCAACACCGACCAAATCTTCTACACTGTTTATTCAACTTTTGGGGCCTTTTACATTCCTACATTGCTGCTTATCGCTCTGTATGGGAGAATCTACGTGGAGGCGAGGTCCAGAATCCTCAAACAGACACCAAAGAAGACGGGCAAGAGGCTGACCAAGGCCCAATTGGTAACCGACTCCCCGGGATCAGCTTCAATTTCTTCGGTAAACTCTCGGGCTAACGAGGCTTCCAGCGAGACCGGTTCTCCGGTTTATTTAAACCCTGTCAAAGTGAAAGTGTCTGATGCTCTGTTAGAAAGGAAGCGGATCTCAGCGGCCAGGGAGAGAAAGGCGACCAAAACTTTAGGGATAATCTTAGGAGCCTTCATCGTGTGCTGGCTGCCTTTCTTCATCATCACCTTGGTGTTACCCATCTGTAGGGAAGCTTGCTGGTTCCACCATGTCATCTTTGACTTCTTTAATTGGCTGGGCTATCTCAATTCACTCATCAATCCCATCATATACACCATGTCCAATGAAGACTTCAAGCAGGCTTTCCAAAAACTGATCCGGTTTAGATGACTGCATCATGAGCGAGTCTAATAATTGTACCGGTCAGCTCCCTTTTAGCCTGTCTCTCTCTCTCTCTCTAACGCTGTCTTTTTAAACGGTAACAAAAGTTAAGGTTAGCTGGTAGCTCTTTCGCAAATCTCAGCAACCACATCATTTGGAGCATTTGATTTCGCACTTGATTTCAAAAATATACTTAGGCATAGGGAATACTCTAGATGTATTTGTTGCGTTGATCTATTAAAAAATGGGACGAATGAGCGAGAGCTTTGGCTGACCCAAGTCAGATTCGTACAAGCAGAAGTTGAACGTCCACAAAAGAGCGTTCTTTATGCCGTGGGCTCGCTACAGCCATTCTGTACAACATTCAGAATTATATGGAGTATAGTTATTATCGATAGACACTTGATGCTGACTCACTTTGGTGAGATCCGAAGAAATTCCATATATGAAGCATGTGGCACATTGAACTAATATTAAAGCACATTTCTGGCTACGACCATAAACATCGCCAGTGCCCCGCAGTACGAAATTGGTGTTTTTGAAACCTAGCTTTGGCCGACTTTTTGAGATTGCGCCTCTTCAAAGCTTAGCCTTTTTTTAAACTGAAGTTTGAGTTTAAAAATGAAGCATCAGAAGGCCTACGAAAGGGATGCTGCGGCTTAGAAATACAATTTAAATTATAGATTTTTTCGGTTTATATTGCTTTGATCCCACACGCAGCGTTTTTATAAGGATTCTGCATTTAAAAACGCACATTATTGAATGCCACCATATGACAAAACCTCGATACAAACCAAGCTTTAAAAAGTAACCTCTGATCTCTACGTGTTGTTGCTACTTGGTTACCATAGCTTCAAATACAGAAAAGCGGAACTGGATTCAGCCCCTTATCAACACGGTGTTTTTGTGTTCTCTTAAATATATAGTTTAATTGTATCATTGCAGATTAATACCGACAGTACAAATAAAGCAATGGTTTAAGACAAATAAAACAGCGGCTGTTGATACATGACCATGCAAGGTGCATTTTTGCTAATTCTTGTTTTTCATTCTGATGATTCATGATTGATAATTAATATTAGAAAGATCAAGACAGATCTTTCATAAAACTTTTTCAACTTGTGAACAGAACCCTAGATATTTTCTTTTACCAAATGACAGTATTTTATTTTCTCTCCAGTTCTCTCCAATGAACCCAAGAAAGCTCTATTTTTTTTACACCCAGAACCATGCCAGCCTTTGGGATAAAATATACAAAAGCAGATGAAATAGTCATATTGGAGGAAAGGATTTTGGATTTTTGTTTTTTTCTGAAGGATTACAACATAAACCATTGAAAGATATATACTTTGTAGAGGAAGCTTACATTACCATACACATTCTAATACAATTATTGCTTTGTAACTATGGTAAGCTTTTAGCTTAAAAAACTGGGTTACGTGCCACATACAGAAAATGTGAATTCACTCTAAAGTTGTTGATACAAAATTATCCTTGTACGTATTGCTTAACCCAACACAAGACTGCAATGTTCTGCATGTAAACAAGGGACTGGAGCTACTAAATAAATGCTGAGAAAGCAAACTTTAATTGGATTCATTACTGATCACCAGATTCTAATGTCATTACAGTTTGTGAAGTAAAAGGTCCAGTTTAGTGGTGATGAGTGCAGTAAATGGTAAGTGACCATAACAGTGTATACCAGGCATTTAAATTTATTTTAGTATCTCAATAAGGCCACACACGTTCTGTGTAAATTAGAAGTAGTTGGGGATAAATTGGATAGTCCCTGAAACAGGCATTGGAACCATGATGTTTGATTACCCTGCGCCCTTTCAATATAATGCAGGCAGCAATATTAATGTCATGCTGCCTGCTCATGATTTCTGCATGTAGCCATCACTAATTCCACCTTTCATTGGATGAACATATCAGCAGGAGGACCAATATTGCTATTTTCTAGCACTATTTAAATCTAGCCTGCACTGCTTACAGCTGGTCTGCACCTCTTAAATAGAAAGAGCATTGTGGTTGCTTGACATGCTGATATCATTTAGAACAGTACTATGCAACAAAAAACAGTCACTGGCTGACCATGGCAGAATGCATGCATCAGGGTTCTCTAATGCTACACTGGAGGTCTTGGTGCAAGAACTGGGAAGGAAGAGAGATGTCCTCCATCTGCAAAGGAGTAGGAGGCCCTCCAGACACATGGTGAGAAGATAATGGGAACAGAGAGCCATGGAAGTCAATGTCAGGCATTTAGCCCAGAAGACCTGGATGCTATGCTGACCTCACGCAAATGGTCAAGGTCAGTGAATGCATCTTCAAATACCATATTCTATCAACTGCACCACTAGCCTCAGCCTCTACTGGCCACACATTCATTACTCACCTACCAAGAATCTGTATCAACCCAAACTCATACCTAGCATTCATGTGCTTCCTTTCACCCTTATACGCTTAACATTGTTGCAAGCCCTCACACCCACATCACTCTGCTTGCATGCCAGCTATTCAATCATGACAGCCACATCACCCAAACAAAAACAAAAAACTACTGCGGATGCTGGAAATCCAAAACAAAAACAGAATTACCTGGAAAAACTCAGCAGGTCTGGCAGCATTGGCGGAGAAGAAAAGAGTTGAACTCTTCTTTTCTGAAGGATTACAACATAAACCATTGAAAGATATATACTTTGTAGAGGAAGCTTACATTACCATACACATTCTAATACAATTATTGCTTTGTAACTATGGTAAGCTTTTAGCTTAAAAAGAAAAAACATCACCCAAACAGATTGCACAACACTGACTAACGCACTGCCCGCTCTCCTACTGGAGAAGATGGTGCACAACCAACAGCAACTGGAACTAACTGGAAGGGGAAAGATGGGACAGATGGTGCTGGCCATTATCAGAAAAGCCATTGCTGTGTCCACGGCCAGTGTCTGTGCTGAATCCATTGAAAATGATGGTGTTCTCAGATCTAAATCACTTTCCCCACAACCAACAAAGTTGGAGATGACATAAGAATGCACTTTTTACTTTCAGCTCTCCCCTCACCATAATGGTATCCTTGTATCTTTTTCCATTCAGATACCCAAGAAATGCAACCAGGCCAGACAGTGGAGGAACAGCAAGAAGATAGTGATGATGAAGGCACACCATCATTTGATTTCACACTCACAGTCACCAGCACAGATACTGACACTGCGTGCAATTTAGAGGTGGGATCTGCATATTGTGAAACAATGGACATGAGCGCTCTGCAGCCAAGTAAGGGGCAAGGGGAGTCCAAGTGCCAGATTGCTGGAGGTCAAGGACATACATGAGTTCTGTGGTGGAGGACTCAGATGAGGACTTTGATGGCCAATCTATGCTGATGGGTATACACAATGAAATGCTTGGTGCATTTGGAAATTGGAAAGCCTACCAGAAAGCTAGCATTTAATGCCAAAGACTATGGAAGAATCTGGCACCAACTTGGCAACAGAGCTAGGAATATCCTTTCCAGCATGGGACTGATGGGCAATCCATCAGCATACTTGTGGATCCAACCATGGTGCAGGATCTGATCATGGTAGTCTCAGCATTCAGCACAAGCTGCTTTCATCAAAAGCCTGAGTCCTGTTGTGCAAAGTCAGATTGCTGTCATCATGGCTGTGGACACCAATGTTTAAAGGCACTTGGAGGGTGTCACATCCATCCAGCAACCTGTCTTCTAGTAATTACTCAGCTACCTAAGGCGTGAGTGACAGTAAGTCCATGAAGCAGGCACTAGCTGTCCTCTCTCAGGATGACATTTATTGTTATCCCACTCCTGCCACTCCAGCAACGCCCTTGCTATTGTCTGTTAGCCAGCCAGTTCAAACTGCTGCTACCAATGGCAGTCTGAAGCCAGGCCACCTAGGCCCAGAGCTGTTCATCCTCAAAGGCCATTTGCAGCCAACCCCAGTAAAGGCCAGCAATCTTCCACCAGCCATGCTATGGGCACTGGGTTAACACTGCATAGGAACACTAGGACATGTAAAGGCACATGGAAGGCAGGAAATAAGGGAATGCACAAAGGTGATTAGTTTATGTTTGTATGCATTATGGCACGTTATCATTGATAAGTTTGATTTGGAATGTTTATTTTATGGTATTTTTCCATTGTGGCCAAGAGCTCGCTGTGTTAGTCAGTCAGAGGTAAAGTAAGGAATGTGGAAATGTTGGTGAATGTGTAATTTGATTCAGGTTACTTGTATTGCATTTGAATTAGTTCTTCGCATACAACCCGGGCAGAAAGGGACTATCTAGATTGCTGTCTCCCTTCCTCTTCCTCCTTTATCTCTTCCTCATCTTCCACATTCTCCTCTTCTTCCACCTCCACATGTTCCTGCTCCACACCATCTTGTCTGATAAATGGTGGCAAGGGCTGTCTCCTCATCAAGATAAAAGCAAAATATTGCGGATGCTGGAAATCTGAAGTAAACCCAAAAATTGCTGAAAAAACTCAGCAGGTCTGACAGCATCTGTGGAGAGGAAGACAGAGCTAATGTTTCGAGTCTGAATGACTCTTCATCAGAACGAAAGAGAAATAGAAATGTGGTGAAATATAAGCTGTTTAAGGGAGGTGGGACAGGTATACCTTTGGTCATTCTTGCGGAACACCTTTGGTCTGTCCATAAGCATGACCCAGACCTCCCTGTCGCTTGCCATTTCAACACACCACCCTGCTCTCAAGCCCACATGTCCGTCCTTGGCCTGCTGCAATGTTCCAGTGAAGCTCAACGCGAACTGGAGGAACAACACCTCATCTTCCGATTAGGCACTTTACAGTCTTCCGGACTTAACATTGAGTTCAACAACTTCAGATCATGAACTCTCTCCTCCATCCTCACCCCCTTTTTGATCCCCTTTTTTCTAATAATTATTATATATTTTTTTTCTTTTCCCACCTATTTCTATTATTATTTTAAAAATTTATTTCCATCCATTGTTTATCTCCACCTTTTAGCCTATTTTGATCCCCCCTCCCCCCACCCCACCCCCATCTGTCACTTGCTCATCCTGCTTTCTACCCTTAATGTCACCATTAGCACATCCTTTAGCTAATATCACCACCATCAACCTTGGCCTTTTGTTTATGACATCTTTGGCAATCTCTCCTTTGCCTCCACCTATCACTGGCCCTCTATCCAGCTCCACCTGTCCCATCCCCCTTAAACAGCTTATATTTCACCACATTTCTATTTCTATTTAGGTCTGATGAAAAGTCATTCGGACTCGAAACGTTAACTCTGTTTTCCTCTCCACAGACGCTGCCAGACCTGCTGAGTTTTTCCAGCAATTTTTGTTTCTGTCTCCTCATCACGCAGCATGCAACAGTTCACTGGGAAGCTTGAGACCCATTCGGCAACATAAAAATGACTAGATAATCAGTTTCAGTGATGTTAGCTAAGATTAAGGATAAATATTGGACTGGACTCTGAGAAAATCCCTCCCACTCTTCTTTGAATAGTACTGAAGAATCTTTTCTGACCACCTGAGAGTGCAGACAAGGCCTCAGCTTAACAATACATCTGAAGCACAGTACTTCCTTGCAGAACCGCACAGAGCGGTCATGGCAAAGCGATCATTTTTCAATATGCCAGTGGGCTGCTTTTCCACAATTCACACAGCACCATGAATCTCATTATATGTATGCATGGTCTGTGCACTGGAATCGTGAGCCAGATAATCAGCTGGTATCCGTTGTTGCTCAGTAGTTACTCTTTGGTTTGCAGTGGTGACTGAAATACAGCTGCCACAGCAGCCTTCAGCAGAATGAAGGCACTGTGACTACTGTCAGGTAACTGGACACTGATTTGTATGTTGTACTGCCTATGGTTACACATCAGCTGGATGCTGAGGAGTGGAAGTCCTCTCAGTTCTGGTACATGACAGAGTTGAAATGCATTGCTCACAAAGCAATGTGTGTGCAGTCAGTGGCACCCTGCACCACTGCAAGATGGAAGCCTGCAATTTGAGCAAGCCCTCATGCTTGCTCTGCCTGCTGTATCTAGCAAGGAAGAATATTCAGCTCCCTTTGAATAGAGAGCATCAGTGGCCTCCCTTATGTAGCAGTACACTGCAAACAGCAAGGTGCTGCCATCTTCTCCAGCATCAATCTGGAAGGAGCCAGACACATAGGGCGGAATCATCCCAGATTTGCACTATGTGCAGTAGAGGGCAGGTAAAATGACGTTTTACCCACTGGCCGCAATGGTGGCTTCTCACGCTGTATGGTCCCATTAATTATGCATTCCCAGGAAAACACACCGTTTCCATGGCGGATGAGCTCTGATTCGCCCGCCACCTTGCCGCCTCATCGCACCGGGTGCTACATTTAAAGTACAGCCATGCGCGCATCTCTCAGTGCTTCCAGCCCAGGACTGCTACAAACAAGATATGCCCCTGAAAGGTAAGAAGACTGCAGCCCCCATGTTTAGTGATGCGTCCCTTGAGCGCCTTTTGGATGCTATGGAGGCCCGCCATGATGTCCTCTACCGCTGCTCTGGCTGCAGGAGGGGCAGCAACATTACCACTCTGGCTTGGGAGGCAATGGCAGTGATGATCAGTGCCAATGCTTCACAGAAAAGGCTGGCCATCTAATGCAGACAGACGATAAATGATCTCATCCGTGCCACCAGGGTAAGGCAAGCATCTCATCACTCTAAACTCACACACTCTAGTCCATCACGCACTCACTGGCATCTCACTCACTGCCAGCTCAAAAGACGTCACCACTCTCTCTTTCACACACACCCTTACATCTCCATTTGGCCTCATCTCCTCTGGAGACTGCTTCCTCAGCCCTCACCATCTTTAGGCCACTTGCACAGATCAACTTCTGCCCCCATACAAACCCTTGGATACCCACCTTCCTTAGCACAGCCCTTGCGCTGCAGCCTCTTCCCTTGCCTGAGGCCACTTCTCCCCCTTCCCCAAGCAAGCCCTAACCCTCCAGCTGTTGAAAAGCTACCCCTGCCTTATGGCTGGTTTGGTAGGTAGAGACCGGCCTGTGAGCCCTCCTAAAAGTAATGTGGTGCTGCCTGCGAAGGCCTGGCGCTGATGACAGCGGGTGCTGCCGAAGCAAGGTAGGCAAACAAACCTGAAGTCCCAAGCGAAGTGCAGCTCACCAGGGTGTGTCACATATGTGCAGTTGTGAAATACGCGATGTGCAATCACGCCAACGTGGGCGGATGATCCAGCATGGGGAATGAGTCCGGCAGGCTGGCCTTATAATGATATGTAGGTATATTACAATGAAGTTCCCAACATCTGATGGCGGGAAATGCGGCCCACCATTGACGGGCTGAGCGCACGATCGCAACCTGGTTCCACAACATCTTGAAACTGATTTTTGACCTTCTCGCCATATTGTCCGCTCACATCACCGAGCATGCCTGATGCCAGCGGGCATGGACGATTCCGCCCATAGATGCTCATTGCCAGGATCAACTTCACAACCACTGGCAATAGAGTCCTTACTATGCCCTGAGGTTGGAGTCGTGACTGCAGCTGGGGTCGCAGATTGCAGTGACAGGCTCCTTAGTATCGTGCAACTGTCTCACACATTGGCCTGAATTTTACACTTCCCTGCTGGTGGGCTTGCAGGCTGGGGTGAGCGTGAAATAGCACAGAAGGCCTTCCCGCTGGGTTCCTGCCCACCCCACCCTGCCCCAATTGAGGTCCTTAAGTGGCCAATTATTGATCACTTAAGGAGCATTTCCCGCCCAGCCTCAATTTTTAGGCTGGCAAGAGAATTGAGCTGGCATGGGGGAAACCCAAAAATAAATGAGTTGAGGCCTCAGGTGGGAAGCGGGAAGGGGGAGATGCCTGCATCAGAAGCCGTCTTTTAACTTCGGGTACACCCCTCGCCCATTAAGATCCGGTAACCATTGGATCTCCCTGCCCCCCAGCCTCACCACCGAGACCCCAATCCCACTGTCCAAACCCACCAGGCCTTCACTACCGCCCTGAGGCCTCCAAAACTTACCTCTTCCTGGAATCCCAGGACTTAGGGCAGAATTTTCCGTGCCTTCTGACGTTGGGCGTCTTTGGCGGTGTGAGCAGACAATGTGGTGAGAAGGCCAAAAATCGGTTTCACGATGTCATGAAACTAATTTGCAATTGTCCACTCTGCCCATCAATGGTGGGCCGCATTTCATGCCATTGGACATCGGGAACTTCATTGTAATACATCTGCGTATCATTATAAGCCCAGCTCACTGGAATCATTCCCTCAAGCTAGATCATCCAAGCCTGTCGGCGTGTGTTTCACAACTGTACATAAGCGACATGCATCTGGTGAGCTGCACTTCACTCGGGACTTCGAGGTTTGTTGTCTACCTTGCTTCGGGCAGCACTCGCGGTCATCAATGCCAGGCTTCGCAGACAGCACTACATCACTTTTAGGGGGTCTCACAGGCAGGTCTCTACCTACCAAATCAGCCGTAAGGCTTTTCAATGGCTGTGGAGTTAGGGCATTACTGGGGAAAGGGGGTATCCCAAGGTGTGTGCAGGGGAACAAGTTGATTTGTGCAAGTGGTCCTAAGATGATGAGGGCTGAGGAGGCAGTCTCCAGAGATGAGGTCAGGTGGACATGTGAGGATATGTGTGAGCAAGTGAGTGCTGAGGTCCCTTAAGCTGGCAGTGAATGAGATGTCAAAGAATGTGTGATGGGTTTGAGTGTGTGTGTTTAGAATGCTGAGATAGTTGTCTAACCCTGGCAGCACGGATGAGACCGTTCATCCATTTTCTGCACTGGATGCCTGACCTCTTGTGTGCAGCATTGGCATTGACCACCTCTACCACCACCTTCCAAGCCAGAGTGGTGAGATTGCTGGACCACCTGTGGCCAGAGCAGGGTGAGAGGACAATGTGGTGGGCTCCATGGCATCCAAACGGCATTCTAGGGATGCCTTGCTGAATTGGGGGGGTCTACAGCCTTCTTGCCTTTCGAGGCCATGTCTTCAGTGCAGCCTTCCTGGGCTGGAAGCCCTGAGAGGTGTGCTTGTGGCTGCATTTTAAACATGGCACCCGGCATGAGGAAGCAGCGAGGTGATGGCGTGGTGGGCAAATGAGAGCCCACCCGCCATTGAAATGGCGTGTTTCCTGGGAATGCATGATTAACTAGGCGGGACAATATGGCGTGAAAAGCCACCATTGCAACCGACGGGTAAAATGTCCTTTTTTCCACCCGCTACCACACTTAGTGCAAATCTAGGATGATCCTGCCCTTAGGCTCCATGGACTGTTTGCAGTCCCAATCCTGTCCATTGCAGTTCTGGCGCTGCAGGGCCAAGAGAGCTGCTGGCCAATCAGATTCCTCCCAAGTGAGGGGTGGAAGTTCCGCCTCTAACCAATGAATGCTCGTTGGAGCAAGAAATGGCTGCAGGGCAGACAGTGTCAGTCGGGATGTGTTCCCCGCCAGCTCTTTGGATGGAGGGACGGGAAACCCTGCCATCCTAAACATCCAGGCCATTGTTCCTCCATTAGGTTCAAGTGGGAGAATTGCCTCCTGAACACTCTGGGTGAATATGTCCTCCTGCTGAGAGTCCGCCTCCCCACCCACCACCACCCCACCCACCACTGTCCGATCCCCCCTGTCCGATCCCCCCTTCCCCCGCACTCCCACAAATCTCCTCCTCCAGTCTCCTGCTCTGAATGGAGTTTGCTTATTTGCCAAATCATTCTCAATTCCAAGGGGAAGACTTCTACTGCATCCACGTCTGGGAGGAATTGGTTGGTGCAGAAGCCATGAAGTCAGCAAAATGCACTTCAGCATCTGTCACACCACTCTGTAGATTTGAAATATGTAACAACTACAGGAAACACAAAAATGTATAAAATTGTAGCAACAGCTGGAAGAAATCAACCAGAAGCTAACATGTAAGTAGCTGATGATCCAAATTACTAGCGTTGATGCAGAGGGTGGGGGAGGGGGAGGCTTCTTCCAACTGCTTAATGTGTGTTCACCTGTGTGAGCTTAAGAGAGGATGTCCATTGAACTGTTAAATTGCAGAAAGGCAATGGCATCAAATCAGCGGTGCATGCAGCTTGACATCATGTTCTATCTACTCTGCAGTTATTCGCTGTGCGCTAGCTATGCCTGAACCAAGACAGTGTCTAGTATGCCACATGTCACAGACAACATTTTGGAACTCGAAGGGCAATTTCTTGCCCTATCTCTGCAAAGAACTAAACATTAGGAAAGGAGAACAATTAGCAATAGGAATATGGTGGGAGTCCCTAGATCATCTTGAGGAGGTAGATCAAATCCTCTGGGAAGTATTAAAAGTGATGAGTGCCAGATCGAAGAGTAATGGTCAAGGCCAATGGGATTGTTTTAATTTCCCTGATACCAATAGAGATTCACCTGTGAAAATCTTCTGTCATAAAAATAAATTAATTGTATTGCAGAATTTGATTCTGAAGCACTAAGTGAGGGAACCAGCAAAGGAGAGTGTAACTGTAGCTAATAAAGAGGGAACATCTTGAGTCAAGTGATCATAATTTGAACACTCTTAAGGTCAAAATTGAGTTAGGAACTGGAGGGAGTCCATAAAGGAGCTTGATTTATGACCAGATGACTTTAAGGAAAAATCCCATGAGCACTTTAAAGTGGCAGATATACTAAAAGGAAAGGGCGTGTTTGAAAAATGGGTATATAGTAAAGGAGTAATTTTTAAAATACAGAAACAATTAATTTCTGAAATGGTTACTAGTTGAAATAAAAGTACAAAACCAACATGAGAAAGACATTACAGCAAAAGAGAAAGATTAGGATATTCAGAAACTTAAGTAATGAACCACATGAAAGCTTCTATTAAAGACAGGCTCAAAATTTCAAAAATTAGTAAGAGCTGCAAAGGATAGGCATGATGGAAATATAACAGAAAATATAGAGGCAGCAAAGCTTTCTCAAAGCTTCATGTTGGAAACTGACAAAGAGTAAAGGAAGAAATTGCACTATTAAAAATGGAAGGAGGGAAGGTTGCTTCAGTCAGAGTTGTTGGAATGTCAAATCTTTGTTTCAGAAACAGTATTTACAATGAAGAGAGAGATGAACCTTAAATCTTTTGGTGCGGGTACAGGCTTGCTTCTTTCCTAATCTTGGAAGAGCAGATATGAAGTACAGAAGACAGATAAAGCCTTGACAATCTTTACTCCAGGGTTTTAAAATCATTGGCCAAAGTATGCTGTATTACCTTCTTCTGTTCTTTATCGTGCTGTGATTCTGTGATATTTCCAGAGTTTCTCAGTTGACATAGGCCTGGGGATTATAAATGCAACATCTATGGACAGAATCATCCCAGATTTGTTCTAAGTGTGGTAGTGGGCAGGAAAAAGGATGTTTTACCTGCTGGCCAAAATGGCGGCTTTTCACACTGTATTGTCCCATTCTCGCCTCATACGTCATACGTTCCAAGGAAACAAGCTGGATCACTGGCAGGGCATCCTCTGATTTGCCCACCCCGCCATCACCTCAGCCCTTCATCAGTAAACTGCATGCCATATTTAAAGGCCGCCCCTGCAAAGAGCTAGCACTCTTCAAGGGAGAGGAAGCTGTTGGGAACTGATGGCTGCCAAAGGGAGGAAATATGCTGCCCCCAGATTTAGCAACACCTCCCTCGAGCGCCTAATGGACATAGTGGAGGCTCACCGTGATGTCCTCTAATCCCACTCTGGGTGAAGGCCAGCGAGCAAGGTCACCAATCTAGCATGGGAGGCAGTGGCAGCGGTGATCAGTGACAACACCCTGCAAAAGAGCACAGCCACTCAGTGCTACTACAAGATGAATGGTCTCATCTGTTCCACCAGGGTAACTCACTCTTCTCATCACTTTCAACTCACACACTCACAAATCACACATCTACAGGGATCTCACACCTCAAGGGACAACACCACGAACTCTCACACGCCCTCACATCTCCATCAGGCTCATATCCTCTGGAGCTCATGTCCTCATCCTGTCCATAGCTCCGCTCACCACACAAACATTTCACACAGTGCCATGTGTCCTGCTCACATTCTCTCCATCTGTTTTCATGCAGGGGAAGCTGGCTCACATCAGCAGGGAGCGATCACAGACCAGGGAGTGGAGTGGCCCACATTAGGCCCCTTATTCACTTCAAGGAGCATACCATTGCGCTGACTGGTGAGGACATGGACCATGTCTGTGGCGATTGTGAGGTTGGGGGAGAATACCCACATGAGAATCCTTCACCATATCATCCCTCTCTCAACACAACTGTGAGTGCTCGCCCTCCTTCTTTTGACTCTGCTGCCATGCACTCATTATCTCTACTTTGGTTCACAGGGAGCTCTGCCAAGCAACTGACGCCCTCAGCCAACCAGTCCCTCAGCTCCATTCAGGTCCTCACCTCTAGCGAAGAGGGCGCCTCCTTCATTGAAGAGCTGGAAATAAAAACCTGGAAGACCCATCACAGCGCTTACCCATATCCTCCACCAGCGCAGAGGCACACACCTCGGTGGGACCTAGATCTAGAACAGGCCCGGGTTTATAACCTAGTGGTCACCGCATGGACATCTGCGGCAGGAGGAAGCAGGTTCAGCCAAGCTCCTCGGCACTCGGAGGACTGCTGGGGAAGATACAACTGTGAGGTCTGAGTCGGATGACAAGCCTCTGGATTTGGCCTTCCAACTCATCTTGGAGAATCAGCAGAAGGCAGGGGAACATCACGCAGAGCTGTTGGAAGCCCTCAACAGAGTGACACATGAGTCAGAAAGGTGCATCCACTTGCTCTCTGGTGAAGTGGTGCCCACATGTGCGTGTATGGAGGTCTGCATTGGAAGGATGGGAGATGCCATGGAGACCCTGGGCCAGCAGAACATGGAGATGCACGCAGACCTGCACTCCATCATGGTAGCCATGAGTGAGGTCCTGCAGTGGCAATGCGAGATGGAAACATGGCACCTCAATGTCCCTCCAGGTGCTCCTTCCCCTCAAGGTCGGGTCCCTCGGGCACCCGAAAGGTGGAGGAGCGGCAGCTGGACACCCCTGGGTCATCCACTCAGGAATCAAGAGGCTGTCCTCTTCTTCTGAGTCCCCTTTGCCTGTGACCCCCTCAACTTCATCTATTGTCATAGCAAAGGAAGCAACTGGCCCACAGGGGGACTTGCAAGCCAGGGCCCTCAAGGCCTTGGTTCTCTAGAGGGTCTACACCGACGTCATCAGAGGCAACAGAGCCAACCATTGCACAGGCTGTCTCTACTCATGCTGCAGATGTCAGGGCAGCACCTAGAAGGAGTGGTAGGCCTAGAAAAGTTAAGAATTTCTGATCACTAGTGATTGCACAGGTGAACATATTGTGTCACTTTATAATCTGAAAATATATTTACTTTCACCTGTCAGCTTCATTGACAGGCTTTGCGAGTCCTCCCACTGCATCCCCCCCACTAACAGTTCAGCTGCACACAGCCAGACCATGAGTGATTCTGGGCGGAGAAGTGTGTGTGGGGCAGGGCCTTTTGGAGCCTCATGCAAGCACTCTCCCATGCACGTGGAGCCTTCCTCCATCACACCCGCCTCAATGTCCCGAGCATTTTCAAAGTTGCCTGCTGGAGTTCTCTTTCAGTTGTTCATCGGAGCTGATCTGCTTCCCACCCACCCACTGATCTCACTCCCATGCAGCACCTGTGCCTGTCAAACACGAGGCCCCGCTCACTTTCGCTTTCAGAAGCATGGTGGTTGTTAAGTATGTTTTCAGCTCTCCTGTCCTTTCCCCTCCCCCAGTCAACCATGCCCTTTCCCCCATCACTGTTGACCCCCCACCCTGGCATCACCTGCCACCTCCCAACCGTCACCTACCAGCCAGAACCCTTTTCTTTCCAGATGAACATGTATGTTCCCTACCTTCCTGAGAATCCTATCCCCATTGACCTCCCAACCTCCTCCTTCCCTCCCTCAGGGTCCGTGTCTGCCTCTGAGTACCCACCCACTACCCTCACCGGCCCTTCTACCGTTACCATCGCACCCTTGCCCTCCCACCCGCCTGGCTCACTCTGCCCTCTCTCATACTCACTATTCCCTCCTACCATGCCCACTCTAATTTCAGTCTGCAGGAGGCAGTCATAAACTCCACAGACTCCTCCCTTGCATTTTCACCTGGACATGAACCCCTGATCCCTTCCTCCCTCCAGACTCCTTCTCCCACGGACTCTTTCCTCTCTCCAAAATCCCTCCTCTCCACAGACTCCTTCCCCCTCTGAACTCCCTACTTCCTCCGGACTCCTTCTCCCCTCCAATCTCCATCCTCACCATGGACTCCTTCACCCCTCCAAATTCCCCCCTCCCCCCAGACTGCTTTCCTCCTCTGACTTCCTCCCTGCCGCTGGACTCCTTCCTCCCCCTCAACTCCTTCCCCCTCCAAATTCCCTCCGGTCTCTTTCCCCCCCTCCGAAATCCATCCTCCCCCAGACTCCTTCCCCCTCTGAACTTCCTCCCCCAGAAGTCCTTCCCCCTTTTGAACTCCTTCTCTTACACTTTCCTTCCCCTTACTCCTACCTCGTCAGTTGCCGCATTGTACCCCATTACACCCTCCCTCCCCATTCTCACTTCCCCCACCAACCTCACTACGCCACCCCCCAACAGCATCGTTCCCTCCCTCCCAACCTTACACCCACCAACCCCAGTAACCTTCCTCTCCCAGTCAAACCTAGGCCTTCCTCTCCACCCCCTCGATGATCATCCGTAGCGGACATGCCAAGACACTGATGTCTGGAAGCACACACCAGACATCAATGGTGGCCTTCCATCTTCCGTGAGCAACTTCGCAGCAGAGCCATGTACATGAGAATCCACCCAGCATGCGATGCACGTGTTCCTCCGGTAGTTGTTGGGCTCCAGCACTTTCTTTTCCTCAGACATCCTTGGCGTGAGCAAGGCCCTAACACAAGTCCCAACTTTTGCACGTCACACTTGTCAAGATGTGTTCTGAGCAGTAAATTTGTAGAGGTGGTATGATTCCAGCGAGGGTTTATAATTAGAGGCAGGTGTATTAAAATGACGTTCCTGACATGCGGCAGCGGGAAAGGTGGCCTGCCATTGTCGGGTGAAGCGGACGATCGCAAACTGGTTTTGCGACGTGAAACCGATTTTGGCCATCCCGCCATATTGTCGCTGTCACCCACAATGATGCCCAACACCAACAGGGACAGAAAATTCCAGCCTACATTTAAAAAAAGGACTCCAAGGTCAAGGCAACCAATTGTCATATTCTAAGTTTTGAATATTTTGTGGTAAAATTGCTTGAATCAGTGTTGGGGGATATCAAGTACATGACATAGACTATTGGGAGATGGTCACTTTTGGAGTGGGAGGGTTTGTCAAATCTATTGGATTTTCTTTGATGAACATACTGACCTGTGAATTAGGGCAAGGCAGTGAACGTTGTTTATCTAGATTTTAAAAGGATATTTCACATTTCTCTCATAACCTTCAGGACAACTGATGAGATGCAAATGTTTTAAACTGGACTAATAAAAAGACTAACTGAAAGAAAGAAAGACTCAAGTAGTTACAAAATGAAATCTGGTTGGGGATCAGTTTTAATGGTGAGCTTCAGGGTTTAGGATTGGCAACGATTACAGGATATCACTTCAACAAATAACATAGGGACCAGTCTCAGTTTAAATATATTTACATTCTAGATTGTACCATAAAGGGAGCAGTGGCAAATGGTGAGATGTAGTGCACAAATTCACAAGTGTTGGCACATAAAGAAAGAAGAAAATGAAGGACTTACATTTATGTAAGAGCATAAGAAATAAGAACAGGAGTAGACCATTTGGTCCCTCAAGCTTGCTCTGCCATTCAATAAGATCATGGCTGATCTTCGTGTTTTGAATTCCGCGTTCCCATCTACCCCCGATAACCTTTGATTTAATGGCTTTCATAATCTGAGGACACTGCTAAACACTTTACAGCCATTGAAGATACTTCAAAGTGTTGTCACTGTTGTAATGCAGGAAAACGAGGCAGATAATTTGTGCAAAGTAAAGACACACAAACAGTATTGTAATAATGACTAGATAATCAGTTTCTGTGATATTGGTTAAGATTAAGGATAAATATTGGGCTGAACTCTGGGGAAATCTCTCTCTGCTTTTCTTTGAACAGTATCAGAGAACCTTTTATGTCTACCTGTGAAGGCAGAAAAGGCCCCAGCTGAACAACACAACTAAAGGGCAGCATCTTTGTCAGTGCAGCAGTGCTGTGCAGGAGTGTCAGCCAAGATTATATGCTCACATTTCTGGAGTGGGACTATGATTCTGACAACCTTCTGACTCAGAGGTGCGAGTGCTATCAACTGAGCCACCTGTGCTATGTTGTGTTCAGAAACATTGCAAATGCATTTTCATTCAGCTATATGAGGGGAGGTGATGGCGGAGTGGTATGGTCGCTGGATCAGTGACCCAGGCTAATGCTCTGGGGACCTGGGTTTGAATCTTGCCACAGCAGATGATGCAATTTGAATTCAATAAAAATCTGTAATTAAAAGTCTAATAATTGTCAATTGGTGTAAAAAACCATCTAAAGCCATTTAGGACAACGGTGGGGGACTAATGCCAAAATTGGGAGAGCTGCGTCACAGACGAGTCAAGCAACAACCTCACGGAATCATAACTTACAGATAATGTCCCAGACATCACCATCCATCCCTGGGTATGTCAGTAGTATATAGTGGAGAGAGATGCCCTAGGAGTCCTCAACATTGACTCTGGATCCCATGAGGTCTGATGGCATCAGCCCAAGCAAGGGCAAGGAATCCTCCTGCTGATCACCCCATACCTCCCTCAGCTTGATGAATCTGTGTTCCTCCATGTTGAACACTGCTTGGAGGAAGCACTGAGGGTGGCAGGGGTGCAGAATGTACTCTGGGTGGGGGACTTCAATGTCCATCACCAAGAGTGGCTCGGTAGCACCACTGCTTACCAAGTCCTAGGACTGGGTCTGTGGCAGGTGGTGAAGGAAAAACATACTTGACCTCATCCTCATCAAACTGCCTGCCCCAGGTGCATCTGCCCATGACATTATCGGTAGGAGTAACCACTGCACAATCGTGGAGACAAAATCCCACGTTCACATTCAGGATACCCTCCATCATGCTGTGTGGCACTACAACCGTGCTAAATGGGATAGATTTCGAACAGACCTAGCAACTCAAGACTGGGTATCCATGAGGCGCTGTAGGCCATCAGCAGCAACAGAATTGTACTCGAGCACAATCTGCAACCTCATGGCCTGGCATATCTCCTGCTCTACCATTACCATCAAGCTGGGGGATCAACCCTGGTTGAATGAAGGGTGCGGGAGGGCATGCCAGTAGCAGCACCAGGCATACCTAAAAATGAGGTGCCAACCTGGTGCAGCTATAACACAGGACTACTTGAGTGCCAAAAAGCAACAAGTCATGGACAGAGCTAAGCGGTCCAACAGCCAACGGATCAAATCTAAGCTCTGCAGTCCTACCACATCCAGTCGTGAATGGTGGTGGGCAATTAAACAACTCACTGCAGGAGCAGGCTCCACAAATATCCCCATCCTTAATGATGGAGGAGCCCAGAACATCAGTACAAAAGATAAGGTTGAAGCATTTGCTACAATCTTCAGCCAGAAGTGCCGAGTGGATGATCTATTTCGGCCTCCTCCGGAGGTCCACAGCATCACAGATGCCAGTATTCAGGCAATTCAATTCATTCCACATGATATCAAAAAACGGCTGAAGGCACTGGATAGTGTAAAGGCTATGGACCCTGACAATATTCCAGCAATAGCACTGAAGACTTGTGCTCCAGAACTTGCCGCGCCCCTAGCCAAGCTGTTCTAGTACAGCTACAACACTGGCATCTACCCGGCTATGTGGAAAATTGCCCAGGTATGTCCTGTACACAAAAAGCAGGATAAATCCAACCTGGCCAATTGCCACCACATCAGTCTACTCTCAATCATCAGTAAAGTAATGGAAGGGGTCATCAACAGTGCTATCAAGCGGCACTTGCTTAGCAATAACCTGCTCACTGATGCCCAGTTTGGGTTCGGCCAGGGCCACTCAGTTCCAGACCTCATTACAGCCTTGGTTCAAACATGGACAAAAGAGCTGAACTCCTGATTTGAGGTGAGAGTGACTGCCCTTGACATCAAGGCCACATTTGGCCGAGTGTGTCATCAAGGAGCCCAAGCAAAACTGGAGTCAATGGGAATCAGGGGGAAAACTTTTCACTGGTTGGAGTCATACCTAGCACAAAGGAAGATGGTTGTGGTTGTTGGAGGTCAGTCATCTCAGCTCCAGGACATCACTGCAGGAGTTCCTCAGGGTAGTGTCCTCAGCCTAACCATCTTCAGCTGCTTCATCAATGACCTTCCTTCCATCATAAGGTCTGAAGTGGGGATGTTTACTGATGATTGCTCAACGTTCACAAACATTCGCAACTCCTCAGATACTGAAGCAGACCCTGTTCAAATGCAGCAAGACCTGGACAATATCCAGGCTTGGGCTGACAAGTGGCAAGTAACATTCGTGCCACACAATGTTCATTGCCAGGCAATGAACATCTCCAACAAGAGAAATCTAGCCATTGCCCCTTGACGTTCAATGGCATTACCATCACCGAATCGCCCACTATCAACATCCTGGGGGTTACCATTGACCAGAAACTGAACTGGATTAGTCATATAAATACTATAGCTACAAGAGCAGGTCAGCGGCTAGGAATCCTGCGGCAAGTAACTCACCCCCTGACTCCCCAAAGCCCGTCCACCATCTACAAGGCACAAGTCAGGAGTGTGATGGAATACTCCCCACTTGCCTGGATGAGTGCAGCTCCCACAACACCAAGAAGCTTGACACCATCCAGGACAAAGCAGTCCACTTGATTGGCACCACATCCACAAGTATTCACCCCCTCCACCACTGACGCACAGTAGCAGCAGTGTGTACCATCTACAAGATGCGCTGCAGGAATTCACCAAGGCTCCTTAGACAGCATCTTCCAAACCCATGACCACTACCATCCAGAAGGACAAGGGCAGCAGATAGATGGGAACACCACCACTTGGAAGTTCTCCTCCAAGTCACTCACCATCCCTACTTCGAAATATATCACCGTTCCTTCACTGTCGCTGGGTCAAAACCCAGGAACTCCCTCCACCAGATGGACTGCAGTGGTTCAAGAAGGCAGCTCAACACCACCTTCTCAAGGGAAATTAGGGAGCCCACATCCTGTGAATGATTAAAAAAAAAATGACTGGAATGCAGCAGCTGGTGCCATCAAAAGAGGGCATGGCTTCTGCGTGGATTCTCTGCACTGCTCCCGACAAGATTTGCTGCACTGGGTTGTATTGAAGGATCCTTCATCAGAATATTGCTCAGAACAATCGGAGGAAGTGTGTATCTTTTCTGTCTGATTAGGGCTTCAGATCCTGATTGAAAGATCTGGGCCAATGTTTACTCCAGGGTTTTAAAATTGTATTAGGACTTGGTGGTGAGATCACATTTGGAATATTGGACAGAATTCAATGCTCCCCTTGGGCATGTTTGGAGGCAGAGGGTCTGTGTGATTGCGCAGGAGCGTGTTGGGTGCAGATACCCCTGCCTCCCTCTGATTAAGTCCACGGTGGGAAGATTTGCCGGCAGCCTTCCCATGCAGAGGCTGACTAGGCAACTTAAGGGGCACTAAAGCGCCTCATTCTACCGCCACGGATACTCAGCCATCCGTGGAGGCCACCCAGCAAACCCTTTTGGGCTTTCCAGTGACCTAAAGTGGTGGGGGGGTGGGCGTGGACTCTCATTTACAGGTACTCTGTGCCCAATTGAGGGGCCCAGCATCAGGAAGGGGGGCCCTGCGGAAAGCTACACCCCTGGCCCTTGCTTCGGTTCCTCTGAGCCCCCGCCACTCAATGGTGTCCCCCTCCCAGGGACCCCCCGTCCCACCCACACTCACTTCTGTCCATGCATTTGTCATCAGTCCCTACTGCAGGCCCCAGTGTAGTAACAGCAATGGCCAACACTCCCAGTGGCACTGCTGTAGCTGCAGACCTCTGATTGACTAGCAGCCATCGGAGGGGGGGATTTCTACCCCACCGAGGGCCTAATTGGATGGGAAGCCTGACAGCTCTCAGGTAAGTGCCTGGTTGGATTTAAATAGTGCTGGGCCACCCAGAGAAAAGCAATGCAGAGGATCCACTGATTCTCTAGCTGATGGGTGAGACCCCCATCTCTCACATTAAATCCCGGCCACTCTGTCTAATTTGAGAACACCTACTTCATTAGTGATACAATATACGAAAGGGTTCACTAGGGGACTATTTATTTTTATAGTGCCTTTTTGTAACTCCTTGGGACATTGTCCACATTAAAGGAACGATATCAATAAAAATTGATGTGAAGTACAAGATAACTACACTATGGCTATACAACTACAACTATAAGCTCTGGCATATAATTGATGATTTTGCATCTGGGACCTTTATCTCTTTAAAATAAAGAATATGAGGGGAGGCATGATAAAAGTTTTGAAGATTTTGAAAGGACTCAACATATTGGAAACATACACATTTTTCAACTATTGGTGCTCAGTCCAATTATCTAGGCCAGCTACTACTTCATATGAAACTGGCTAACTTGGCAAATTGGGTTTGGTCTATCATATAACTCATAGTGCATCTTTTATGCAGGTATGACCAACTGACTCTTTCATAGTCCATGCTATAATAACATTAATTCTGTTTGTACCAGGAATTGAAAATTTACAATAATTGGCAACTCGCTTGCTATTTTAAATAGAGTATATTTATTGACAAGATTTTAAATTGCTAGATTAAAGAAACTTTAAGGGGTAAGAGCAGAATTGCTGTGTGTCATTGCAAATGAATTCAAAAAGCAGTGAGCTTGAATGACCAGAGTAGTTCCTCTTTTGTAAAGTTATTGGGAAAACTTGAACTGTTGGGGACTGAAAATCTCAATGAATAAGCTCCGCTGATGGAGGGAGCTGGACGCCAGAGGTGGGGGTGGCGGAGGGGGCAGGGGTGGGTGGTTATATATATTCATGCGTGAAGAATCTGACCCCAACCATAATGCATAGTCAGGATGGGCTGCCAGCATACACCACTCTGTTCATTGCCAAGGAATGGTATTTACGAGTATATTCTAGGTTGCTGAGTATGTCAGATACTTACCTACAATATAAATCTACTGTAGACACTGACCTAGCATATGCTGATTTAAATCTATGGTGGACAATAACCTGGAAGACATTCGTATAAATTTCTGGTAGACATTCACCTCCTATATGCTTGTATAAATTGATTGTGAACACTGACCTAACATATACTGGTATAAATCTATGGTCTGGCATGTACTGATATAAATATATGATGGATTCCTACCTGGCTGAAAATTTTGTTTCAATTCTTAGCAGCAGTGGACTGTGACCAGTATCACAGTAAGGAAACCACAAGCTCAATAATAAAGGGAAAATAAACAAATTGCTTAAATTCTTCTTTATAAAAAATAGATAGAAAGAAACATGAGGGAAATGGAAGCTTTCTTTACACTTCATCTAATCATTGGTAATGTCATGTAGGTGTGCTATTAGAATGGATACGCAGTCTCATCAACAGTAGTGAAGCTTCCTGCTATGTTCACAATATTGGTAACATCAAACTAGCTTCAAAAAACTGCCTAATTATTGTGTATTGCTAACTGGTGGGATTAATAATTAAATTCTGTCTCTGTTTATGAGTAAAATGTGCACCTTCAGGGTGGAATGTTCCTGGTCCCACAGAGGCAGCTTGAAGTCAGGACTGGGGGGGAAATTTCGATATGAGAGTGTCAGTCAATCAGGTCAGCTGTCCAAAGTGTTCCTGCCTCCATGAGTGAACTTGCTGGTGGCAGGTCATCAAAGACAGTGCCTATGTGACAATAGCAGCAGGTAGCCAACTTGAATAATTAAATATCCAACTGTCGGCAGATTGAGGACGCCACTGGGATCTTCCTAGTGGTAAACAGGCCCTTGCTCAGGACAAAGCCCAGCAGGTACCTGGAGGTGGCTTGCCTGGTTCTGGATGCAAACCACCACATCCCCCCCGCCCGCAACACCACCCCCCTCCCCCCCTGCTGCAGGGGCAGGAAAGAAAAGCCATTGCAGGAGATTCTCTAAGATATGACTGAATAGGTAAGAGGGGAACAAGGCAAAGTTAGTTCCATTCAGTTGTACAGTGGAGAAGAGGAATTGGAGGAGGATTGTGTGGTTATCTGTTCAAAGGTTTAGGTGGATGAGGAGGGATAGTACACCACAGCCACAGAGGACAAGAGCAAAATACTGCAGATGCTGGAAATAAAAACAGAAAAAACAGTAGGTCTGGTATCATCTGTGGAGAGAGCAACAGAGATGACACTTCAGGTCAATGACCTTTCATCAAGGTGCTAATTAAAAATCATCGACCTGAAATGTTAATAATGGCCAGAATTTTCTGACCCAACCTGGTGGTGGGATTTTCTGGTCCCGCCAAAGTTAATGGACTTTTGAATGGCTCGCTACATTTTCCAGCCCCATCCCCACTGCGCCAGGCCGAACAATTCCACCCTCTGTTTCTCTTTCTACAGATACTGCCAGATCTATTGAGTATTTCCAGCACAGCTATAGAGGATGTTGTTTGTGACTTTGGTGCTGTTTCATTTAGCGGCAGGAGCAGAAAACTGACTGGAAAAGTTCAAACATGAAGGCGTCCTGTGTATTCCAAATTTCCATCACTCCACGCTGATGTCCGTGCCTTCAGTTGCCTAGGCCCCAAGCTCTGGAATTCTCTTCCTATAAACATCTGTCTCCACCTTTCTCTCTCCTCCTTTAAGATGACCTTAAAACCTACCTGCTTGATCCAGCAATTAGCCTTCTGTTCAAATATCTCCTTATGTGCCTTAGTGTTCAATTTATTTGATGATGCTCCGGTGAAGTGCCTGGGGATGTTTAACTATGTTGAGGGCACTATATAAAAATGCAAGTTTTTCCTGAGCTGCAGGGAAGAAAAGTATGGATTTTGGAGAATAAAGGTGAGTTGGAGATGGGGTTGGAGTTTTACAGGGATGGAGGAGTCATGATGAGATTTCTGAGGAAGGACTAATTGCAGCAGCTGTGAAAGGCAAAGAAAAGTACTTGAAAACAGTGACTGCTAGCATAGGGGCAATGAATGTTGAGTGTCAACAGTTAATGGGGTTAGAGTAGACAGAGCAGAATGTGATTCTCATGGACAAGATGAACACCTAATACCCTCTTCTCTGGCTTGGTGTCAATTTATGTCTGATTACACTTCTATGAAATACCTTGGGATTTGTTACTACATTAGAGACACAATATAAACGCAAGTTGTTTTGTTCACTGCTTTAATTGCAATATAGTTTCAGAATGCCTACAGTATATACATTTCATTTTCCTAATTAACTCAATTCCTTCCAAAACATGATGCTGTCTATGGAGTTAATTCTTCTGTAGTCAATATCAAATTCACATTAATTCTAATATGAAACTTTGACAAGAAAATTCATAGAAACATTTGGCCCATTATGACAGAGAATTTGGTAGAGCCACCCAATTAATTCCCATTCCTCCACATGTACCTCAAAGCCCTGCAAATTTTTCACCTTCAAGCAATTATCCAATTCCCTTTTGAAAGTTATTAAATCTGCTTCTGCGATTCTTTCAGGTGGTACATTCCAAAATATAATACCTTGCTGTCTAAAAATATTTCTCATCTTGCCTCTGGTTCTTTTGCCAAATCTGTGTCCTTTGATTACTGACCCACCTACCACTGGAAACTGCTTCTCCTTAATTATTCTATCAAAATCATTCGTGATTTTGAACACCTCTATTAAATAAACTAACATTAACCTTATGTGCTGCAGGGAGAAAAACTCCAGCTTTTCTCTCTGTATTGCTCAAGCTCTGCATATTCTGTACTATTCTAGTGAATCCCCTTAAGGATTTGACATCTTTCCTAAAGTGTGGTGCCCAGAATTGAACACAATGGAACACAACTCCAACTGGGTCCTAACTGGCTTATATACATGATGCCTCTGCATATAATGCCAAAGATCTCATTTGCTGTAATACCCTTCTCAACTTTCTCTGATTCTGCACCCTAATTAAAATTGTACCATTTAATTTATATTGTCTTTCATTCTTCTTACCAAAATATATCGCTTCACACTTCTCTGCATTAAGGTGCACCTGCAATTTGTCTATCCATTTCACCAGTCCATCATAGAAATTTATGAGGCGAAATAGCTCTTATCTAATCGTGTCTGTGCTGGCTGAGAAAGAGCTATTCAACCTAATGCTACTTTCCAACTCTTGGACCATAGCTTTGTAGGCCACAGAACTTCAGGTGCATATCCAAGTAATTTTTTAATTTGATGAGGTTTTCTACCACCCTTTCAGAAAGGAGTTCCATACTTCCACCAGCTTCTGGGTGAAAGGTTATCCTCAACCTCCCCAAATCCTTCTCCCTTGAGACTATGAAAGCTGGTTATTGATCTCTCTGCTAAGTGAAATAGGTTCTTTCTATCCACCCTATCAAGGCCCCTCATAATTTTATACATATTAATTAAATCACCCCAAGCCATCTCCGTTCCAAAGAAAACAACGCCAACTGATCAAATCTTTCTTCATAGCCAAAATTTTCCAGTTCTGGCAATATCCTTGTAAATCTCATCTGTACCCTCTAGTGTGATGACATCCTTCCTTTGATGCGATGACCAGGAGTGTACATAGTACCCTTTCTGTTGGCTAACTAGTATTTTATACAGATCTAGCATAAACTCCTTGCTTTTATATTCTTTGCCTTAGGTGAAGCGAGTACCCCGTACGCCTTCTTAATCACCTTACCTACTTGCTGTGCTACCTTCAGAGATCTGTGAGTATGCACTGCAAGGTCTTTTTGTCATTACACTTCCCAATATCCAACCATTTATTGTGCATTCCCTTGCCTTGTTCACTCTCCCCAAATGCATTGTTATGATGTGGCAGGTGATGTGTGGCTGGTGGACCCACGCTATCACAATTGTTTCACAATTTGTATTTCTTATGAGGAGATGTGTGCATTGAATTCAGAATTGAGTCCACTAAGGCCTTTAGAGATTTTAAAAATTAAATTAAAATATTTATTAACAAAAGAAAAGATTCCAAGCACATACATAAGATTACAGTTACTTAATACTATAACAAATCCTAAAATTCTTAATTAACCTAACTCCCAACTACACGCCCCCTTGAAGGCAACAGTCCAAAATAGGTATTAAATTTAAAAAGCAACCAAGCAAGTTACCACAGTACCCACTCAACAATGAAATTCCAAAGGCTTTTCTCCAACTTTAGTTACTGGACACAGAAGACTTTTGCAAAAATGACTGGAGGCCTCTTCAAGGCTGTTTCACACACTCTTGTTAGATCTTACACAGCCCCTATCATGGTCTTTCATTCCCCTTTATATATGTTTCTCTCTCTTTAATCTGTAAATTCATTGTTCCATATGTCTTTGCGAATTTACTTTTCCCATAATATAAAAATCTTTCATGCTGCCAATATGACCTCTTTCCTTTTGGGAAAAATAAACACACTGCTTGGCCTTGCTTATCTTGACTTGCCAGTTGTAAGCATTCCTGCCATCCCACTGAAATCCAAACAACGCCTTCACTTATCTAAAAATGCAAATTTCCTTCACACCTTATATGCTAAGGCCTCATCCATGTTTACTCGTTAGCATTTCAAGTACCCTTTTGATAATTTCAAGCCTGCAGTCTAGCTGACTCCAACTCAATTAAATCACACACAAACAGAATCATCCATACTCACCCCTATAAACCTACTTTACAATAACATTATGAAAAATATTATAGTTTCGTAACATATTACTTGGTTAATTCAATCCATGAAAGTTCAGTCCATTACGTCTTCTTGCAATCTGCAGCTTTCTTCCTCACTATCAACCACAAAGCCAATATTTGTATCATCTACTTCTTAATCCACGCCTTTCTAAATGACGGTGAATACTGACCTTCAGAATCTTTTCAAATATGTCCACCATTGAGGATATTCAATCTTTCTCCCTTTTTAAATAATGGTGAAAACAGTAGCAATCCTCCAGTCATCTGGTACCACACCTATCACTAGAAAAGGTTCAAAAATTATGGTAAAAACTTCTGCTATTTCCTTCTTTGTTTCTCTTAACAGCTTAGAATACAATTCATCCAGACAGGCAGGTTTACCTACTTTCAAAGAAGCAAAGCTACATTCTATTTCCACTTTTGCGATGTTTATCCCCTCCAATATTTCACACTCCCCCTCAACTAAAATTGTTGCATTGTTCCCCTCTTTTAGGAAGACAGGCACAAAATATCCATGAGAATTTTACCTATGTCTTCTGCCACCACACACTGGATATCTTTTGATTCCCAGGATAGATCCTGCTCTTTCCTTAGTTATCCTCTTGCTCTTTATGCATTTCTAAAACATTTTTGGCTGTTCCTTAATTTTACTTGTCAATATTTTTTCAATAATATGCTTTCCTAATTTCCCTTTTAATTTTACCCCTGCATTTGCAATGTTCCTCAGGGCTTTTTGCAACTCTGTGTCTTACAAAAGCTTCCCTATTTTGCCTCATGTTCTGTGTGTTCCTGACTTCCAGGGGACTGACACTGATTTACCTTCAGGTAGCTGTTTCCGGTTCAATTTTGCTAAATTTAGTAAAATTTGCTTTTCCCCAGTTGAGAACTTTTACTCCTGGTTTAACGTAGTCCTTTTCCAAAACTATGCTAAATCTAATTAAAATCACGATCACCAAAATGCTCTCCTACTATGTGTGACAGCCTTTAACCCAGAAGCATTAGCAAACCTCCCCATGACGATATTTGTCCAGGTGCTGTTGAGGTGCAAACCCTCTGGCTTCTACATATCCCACCTCTCCAAGAGTGGTTTTTGGAGGTCAGTCAACTCAGTGCCAGGACATCACTGCAGGAATTCCTTAGAGTAGTGTCCTAGGCCCAGCCAACTTTAGCTGCTTCATCAATGATCTTCCCTCCATCATAAGGTCAGGAGTGGGGATGTTCACGAATGATTGCACGATGTTCAGCACCATTCACAGCTCCACAGATACTGTGGCTATCCATGTCTAAATGCAGCGAGACCTGGACAATATCCAGGTTTGGGCTGACGACTGGCAAGTAACATTCACGCCACACAAGTACCGGGCAATGAACATAAACAATAAGAGTGAACCTAACTATTGTACCTTGACATTCAATGGCATTACCATCGCTGAATCCCCCACTATCAGCATTCTGGGGGTTTCCATTGACCAGAAACTGAACTGGACTAGCCATATAAATACTGTGTCTACAGGTCAGGGGCTAGGAATCCTATGGCGACTAACTCACCACCTGACTCCCCAAAGCCTGTCCGCCATCTGCAAGGCACAAGTCTGGAGGGTGATTCAATACTCTCCACTTGCCAGGATGAGTACAGCTCCAACACTCAAGAAACTTGATACCATCCTGGACAAAGCAGCCCACTTGATTGGCACCACATCCACAAACATTCACTCCCTCCATCACCAACGCACAATGGCAGCAGTGTGTACCATCTACAAGATGCACTGCAGGAACTCACCAAGTCTCCTTTACAGCACCTTCCAAACCCATGACTGCTATAATCTAGAAGGGCAAGGGCAGCAGGCACATGGGAACACGACCGCCTACAAGTTCCCCTCCAAGCCACTCACCATCCTGACTTGGGAATATATCGCCGTTCCTTCACTGTTGCAGGGTCAAAATCCTGGAACTCCCTCCTAACAGCAATGTGGGTGTACCTACACCACTGACTACAGCAGTTCAAGGAGGCAGCTCACCACCACCTTCTCAAGGGCAATTAGGCATGGGTGTCATTGACGCTTCAATTACAAAAAATGGATCTTCTTCAAGGACTAAATATTCTGGAAGAATTGTTTCTTTAAGGGCTAATGCAACAACTCTGATTGCTCTTCCTAGAAAAAGCATCCTTTTACAAGAAAGGTAATTAAGCAGTTGAGAAAAAAAAACTGGAAACCTCTTGACCCTGGTGGGCTGTGTACAAAAGTGGTCACCTAGTCTTTCATGGCTAAGAAAAAAACATGCGTGGAAAACCTGTGTTTAAAGTTGCTTTTGGTTTTTCTTTGAGAAGAGAAGGAACGACCGGTGAGGAAGAGAGCAGCCTTTTTGCAGTCGAGCCAGACCACAGCCGGAAGAAGTGAATATAAGCTGCTGCTAAGTTGTTCTACATGCTGGAATTGAGAACCTGCGAGTGTTCCTCGAGTCTGCCTGAAAAACGGTACAAGAGTCAATGATTGTTTTGCAGATCAATGCTGAGATCCCAACCGTGTAACTCAGACGCCATTTCAAGGACTCCACCATCTATCCTTTTCCCTTTGAACCACTGACCTTTGGCAGAATTCCTCTATTTCTATTTATTTATTTTTGCTGTGTGTGTGTGTGTGTGTGTGTGAATGAGAGAGAATGTGACTTAGGGCGGAATTTTCCCAGAATTGCACTAAATGCGGTAGCAGGCAGGTAAAATAGAGTCCTACCCGCTGACAAAAATGGGAGGTTTTCACTCCATATCTTCCCGAGCCCGCCTCATTATTCATGCATTCCCAGGAAACACGACGTTTCCATGATGGGCAGGCTCTTATTCGCTGCTTGCCATCACCTTGCTGTTGCATCACTCCGGCTGCCATCTTTAAAAAGGCAACCACCAGCAAAGCACTCAACACCATCAGCTCACAACCGCTGTCCGGGAGACATGGCCAAAGGCAAAAACACTGCAGCACCCCCCCTGCTTCAATGACAGGTCCCTCGAGCGACTGCTGGATGCCGTGGAGACCTGGCTGGATTTGCTCTACTCCTGCTCTGGCTGCAGGATGGGTAGCAATGTCACCAACGCAGTTTGGGAGGCAGTGGCAGTGGTGGTCAGCGCGAATGCCCTGCAGAGGAGGACAGCCACCCAGTGCCACAAAAGGATGAATGATATGAATGATCTCCTCTGTTCCACCAGGGTAAGTCACTCTTTTCATTGCTCCCAACTCTCTCACTCACAAACTCATCACACATGCACAGGGCCCTCACTCACTGCCAGCGCAAGGGACATAATGATTCATTCTTACACACACACACACACACACCATCATTGGCCCTATCCCGTCCATAGGACCACTCACCACCCACACAGGCCACACATCATCTGGCCCTGCAGGTGTCCTGATGCACACTCCCCATCTCAATTACGTAGGACAAACTGGCTCACAATAAGAGGGAAAGGTCTCAGACAGGTGAAGGGGTGCCGGAGATCAAAGTTCTGACAGAATTTGAAAACAGAACCATCCAGCTGGCCGGCAATAGCCGGGACTGGTCCTGTGCTGACGGTGAGGGCGGCACTGCTGTACCAAGTGTGGATCCAGCATTGCAACATCCATCAGACAACCATGCCATGAGTGGTGTGTCCTCTTTCACAGGCCACTGCCATGCACTAATTATCTTCCCTTGCTTTCACAGGCACATATGCCAAACAGCCGACAGAATCCATGACCCAGGGCCTCCAATCAAGTTTGAAGAAACTTCTGAAGAGGAATCTGAAGGCACCCTCCCCAAATTCCCGTTTCAGTGCTCTGGGTGCTCCACCAGCGCAGAGACAAATACCTCAGTGGGACCTAGCTTTAGAGTAGCCTCAGGATCACAATCCTGTGAGCACAAGGCACTTTCTGATCCACAGCAGGTGGAGGCAGGGACTTCCCAGGTCCCCAGCACTTGGAGGGCTGCTGGAGGTCAGAGCATTGCTGAGTCCAAGTCATTTGACGAACCTCTGGACTTGGTCACATCACAATTGCTCACAGAGCTGCAAAGGCAAGCAAGGGAACAACAGGAAGGGATGTCCGCTGCATTCCTCAGATTGCAAGGCTCGATGGAGTCCATCCATCTTCAGGCTGAGGTGATAGCGCCAGCATTGCAACGCACTAGCAAGACGGCGGCCACCATGGAGACCTTGGTCCAGAACGTCACTCATGCACTGCTGTCCGGGCTTAACTCCATCGCTGATGCCATAGTTGGCCTCCAACAAGTGTGTACACGAGAGGGGTGCTGGGCAGCTCGATCTCACTCCAGCTACCCCTTCTGTTCACGGAGTCAGCCAGGGGCCCTCGTGTACCCATAGGGAGGAGGATCAGCAGGTGCACACTCTGGGGCCATCCACCCAGGTAACTCTGGGAGTGATTGGCCCATCCGAATCCTATCTTCCTGTGACCTCTGCAGATCCAGCTGCACAGGGCGAGGAGTGTGCCACTGCCACACAGCAGGACCCCAAAAGCAGGCTGGGGCCCTCCAAGTCTCGGTCTTCCAAAGTCATCACAGACAGGGTGTCCCAGTCAGCAGACTGCCTCCATCTCTGCTCTGGATGTCCGGGGAGCACCAATACGTAGTGGCAGGGCTAGGAAAGTTAGGTAAAAGTAACTCAAGTCAAAACAATTAAACTAAATTAACAAAATCAGCGACAAAGTAAAAGGGAAACTGCAAAAGCAAAAGACAAAATGCATAGGAAACTTACCAACATAAAGTCAAAATGTGATTAAAGGGGTCTATGAAGCACCCCAGTCCCTGCTGTGGCCACCGAACACGGGAGGCCACAATGGTGTCGGCGGACACCGCATGTTCCCTCTCCAGGGACACTCGGCCGCTAACATAGCCTCAGAAGAGGGGCAGACAATCGCGTTGGACGACCACCTCGATCACCCACTTCGCGGACCTGTTAATGGCCAACTTGGCCAGGCACAGGAGCAGGTACACAAGGAGGTCCTCCTCCCTCCCGGCCCCTCTCCACACCAGGTGCCCATAGATCAGGAGCGTGGGACTGAAGTGCAAACAAAACAACAGTAAAAAGGTTTTCCTTCAGCCCCCACTGAATGAAAGTCCAGACACACACCTCAGATGTTAAACCAAAGCACTCCTCTCCTCCTGGCCTCCCTGTCCAGCACCAGCACCTCCTCTCTCACTCTCACTCTCACTCCTTGGGCCTCAGGCCCTGCAGGCTCCAGGCCCCAACAACACAGAAGGTTTGAGGGAAGGCAGCAACACAAGAGCAGGAATACAGCAGCAGCACTTCCCCTCCCTCTATTTCTCCTGCAGGCTCCACATGCCCAGCAACACAGAGGTTGGAAGAAGGCTTGAGGGAAGGCAGAAACACAATAGCAAGAACAGCCATTGGAAATCTCACAGCAGCAGCAACAACACACCCAACTCCCAACTGCAGCAACAACGAGCTGCAGCTGAGACCAATCAGAGAGAATTAACTATTTTGTGCCAACCAATTAAACTAAATTAACAAAATTGGGGACAAAGTAAAAAGCAGTCCCTTAAAGGGAAACTGCAAAAACAAAGACAAGATTTAAAGGAAACTTGCAAACATTAAACCAAAATTTGATTAACAGGGTCAATAAAATACCCCAGTCCCCGCAGTGCCCACTGAGCATGGAAGGCCTCAACAGTGCTAGCAGACACTGCTTGCTCCCTGTCCAGGGACACCCGGCTGTGAATATAGCCGTGGAAGAGGGACAGACAATCGGTTCGGACAACCCCCTTGATCGCCCGCTGCCTGGGACTGTTAATGGCCAACTTGGCCAGGCCCAGGAGCAGGTTCATGAGAATGCCATAGTTGGCCTCCAACAAGTGTGTGCGCAAGAGGGGTGCTGGGCAGCTTGATCTCACTCCAGCTATCCTTTCCATTCACGGAGTCAGCCAGGGGCCCTCAGGCACCCACAGGGAGGAGGATCAGCAGGTGCACATTCTGGGGCCATCCACCCAGGTGACTCTGGGAGTGACCGGCCCATCTGAATCCTATCTTCCACCCTCCCAGCCTCCCTCTGCACCGGGTGCCCGTAGATCAGAAACGTGGGACTGAAGTACAAACAAAACAACAGTAGAAGGTTTTTCAGGAAACTAAAAAGGGGGTGCAGCCTACAACAATTAACATAGACATGGTCCACGGACTCCACGAGGCCGCAAAAGACGCAGGTATCTTGGGAGTCCATGAACCGACACAACCTATGGTTATATGGGACTGCTGCGTGCAACATCCTCCACCCCAGGTCCCTGATGGAAAGTGGGAGGATACCCCCGTAGAGAGCTCCCTGCTGGGGCCCTCCACCGCCGGATGGCAACAAGGCAGCCAGGGCGTGTCCGGGCGGCGAGCGAGGGCAAGGAAGTGAAGGGTATGCAACAGCAGCCCATACGGGAGGGGCCGCGCCGTGTTAAAGGCCACGGAGGGCATTTCCGCCAGGCGAGTCAGGTTGCGGGGCACCGGCTCCTCAGGGAGGGTTCAAGGCTTGGGGCCAATGTGGAATTTCGTCTGAACAGGGATACACTCAGAGAGAAGACCACCGCGCACCTGCACCACCTTGAGACCCAGGATGATGTTGGGGCCAAGCACGACCGTCCTCAGGTCTTGAATGGCATTGGCCATGAGCCAGATGTCCACGGACGGGCGATGCGCCAACTCCTGTGGAAGCATCCAGCCCACTCCTCCAGCATGCCCCCGATCCTGGTCACCCCGGCAGCCACAGCCCTCCTCTCCGCCAGCCATTGAAAAGGGCAGAAGGGCGGATTGCTGAGCAGCGGCTCTCTGACAATAGCCGCTACTCCTGACAGCAGAGAGTAACCATGTTGCAGACTTTGCTCAGGTCCTGGTAAAAGATGGGCAATGCCTGCAAGGAGCCACGACGGCCCCTCAGGTCTACAAACAGCAGCTGCATGCCATAATTCAGGCCGTGCACCTGGCGGAAAAATACGTCGCCAGGGCACACCATCTCGGAGGGGGCTCGACGTAAAGGTATCACTGCGGGGCCTGAAGGCGTAAAGTTGCCACCTGGGTGCGTAGACACACCAGAACCTGACCGCCCTCCCTAAGCGGGAGACTCAGAACCTCAGCAGCCCCCCCGAGTGCACCTGCCTCGTCCAGCCAGTGCAAGAGCATCTTCCCCGTCATCGTCACCACAGAGGACCCCTCACCCTCATCCCCGTCATCATCCTCCACATCAGAGGAGACATGCAGCTCCTCTGTTTCCACCTCAGCCAGCTCCTCTCCCAGCACCAGGTTGTAAAGGGCACAGCAGATGATAACAATGTGTGACACCCTCTGCAGACTGTAATTGAGGGCTCCACAAAACTGGTCCAGGCGCCGGAACCACAGTTTCAGCATCCCGATGGTCTGCTCCACCAAGTTGTGAGTTGCTGCATGAGCCTCATTATAGCGTTGCTCTGCGGCAGTCTGAGGCCACCGCACATCAGCCATGGCCTCTGCGGGTAGCTCTTGTCCCCAAGGAGCCAACCCTGCAGCCTCTGTGGACCCTGGAAGACTGCAGGGATGTGCGAGCGACTCAGGGTGTAGGCATCATGTATGCTCCCTGGAAACCATGCGCATACCTGCAGGATGCGTTTCTGGTGGTCGCATACCAGCTGTACGTTCAGTGAGTGGAAGCCCATGTGGTTGATGAAGTCCACTGAGTGTAGCGATGGAGACCTGAGCACCACATGAGTGCAGTCAATCGCTCCCTGCACCTGTGGGAATCCTGAGATCAGGGCGAATCCACTGACCCTTGCATCCTGGCTGTCCCAGACCGGGGCGAAACGCACAATGTTGCGTGCCATGGAGAAGATGGTATCCGTGACCTCATGGATGCATTTGTGGGTGGCGGGTTGTGAAATCCCACAGGAGTCACCTGTGGAGCCCTGAAAGGAGGCACTGGCATAGAAATTGTGTGCTACAGTCAGTTTCACAGCCACTGGCAGTGGATGCCATCCATGTCCTCTTGGCGCCAAGTCCTGCAGTAAATGGCAGATGTGAGCCACCAGGTCCCTAGACATGCGCAGTCATTGGCGACACTGGTTCTCAGTCATCTGCAGGAATGACAGGCTGTGTCTATAGACCCTAGGCGTCGCTAGGCGCCAACCAGCCATCGCTCACTGTCGCTCCTGGGCAGCGTGTGCAGGAGCCCCTGCTGCCCCTTCTTCACGAGGTTGCTGCTCCTGCCTTTATGTGGCCAGGTGCCTCAGTTGCTCTCTCATCCGTCTTCTATGGTCTCTGTAGGCTATTGGGCATACAGTTAAGTCACCAGGATCCATGGTCCTGACGTGGTCCTCCTGCAGCATGAAAAAGAGAGAGAGAGATGTGGTTATCATGGGTGTACTTAGCACCTTTTCTGGCCCTGTGTGACCATGCCTGAATGCTTCCCGGAGAGTGCTGGTCACCCCTCGGATGGCCAGAGATGAGTGCACTGCATGGCTGCCCTGTCAACCTGCGACATGGGGGACACTGATCCAAACCGGGATGCTGAGATTGCAAGGGGCTGTGAGCGCCTCCAGCAGTGACTGCTACATGGCCAGCGTTGGCGAGGAGATTATACAACGTGTGCAGTCCAACTGCTCCGCGGTCCAATAAAGCGGTGGAGGCTCAAAGTCTGTGCTGGGGGGGTGTGGGGTGCTGGGGGGGGGTGGGCGTGGTAAGGTACGGAGTGCTTGGTGGCCCTTTGGTGCCTCTGCGTTACTTGCATAGGCGGGCAGGCTAGAGCCAATCATATCACTGTGGCTGCGCCTAATCTGTCTTATTTGCAGAGGAATGGTCAGTTTATACAGGTGTCCCTAATGCTTGGCCACTCCCTTCGCTTACCCTGTCTCCCACATTGATTGCCTGTGCGTGGGATGCAGCGCCAGGGCAGCATTTCACCCCCTGTCCACCCCCCTTCAGCCGTCGCCTCCGAGGCTGGCCAGCACTTGCCCCTGGACACCATTCCCCCCCCACTCTCAGCAGTTGCCTCTGGGACCAGGCATCAGTTGCCCCTGCCCCCCCTCCACCACCCCCAGCGCCCCTGAAGCCTGTAAACAACGGGTGAGCTGTGGAGAACGCTACTGATCACTCACCTCAGTTCCCCCAAGGTGAAGGCCGCCAAGTGCATGTTGCCTGCGTGTTGTTGTGAAACACGTCGCTGTACTTTCCCGCTGACATGGATGGACAATACAGCGGGGTTCCAAGAGCCAGGTGGGATGGCCTTTTAATTACATGCTATTACAATTAGCTCCCTGCCGACCGATGGTGGGAAACGCAGCCCGCCGTTATTAGGCTGAGCGGACAATCGCGACCTGCCTTCACGCCGTTGTGAAGCAGGTCGCACCATATTTTCTGCACAAGCCACCTATCACACCCACCGCCAGAGGGCTCGGAAAATTCTGCTCTCAGGGTATTTCGAAAGAGTAATGAGTATACAATCATATTTCATCCTGTATGTTAATAAGCCTTGCCTTTCTATTCGACAAGACCGGTTTTACAATAAACTAATAATGTTGTTGTTTATTGAAGAAACCTGGCCATTGAATGGTCATTCTGAAATTAATAGGGAAAGCACATACGTGGCTGTGTACCAAGCTGGAACAATTATTTAAATATATATTGTGACCCGTGGAATAGTGGGACTAGAGACAGACAGTGTGCTCCTTCCATCCCAGTCCTAACATTGGCAATAAATACTGGCCTATCCAGCAACGCCCACATCCCATGAATGAATAAAAAAAAGTGCAACAACAATATCCCATGAATCTTAAGTGTTCCTTCCTACACCACCTCTCTAGCTGTGCATTCTTCTGCTCTATGCTATTTTAATACTCACTAGGGCGTGGCACCAGGAGTAATCTTCATTACTAACTTTGAGGGCCTGGTTGTTAGTTTTATTCATAGCTCCCTAAAATTGACCTGTAGGACCACATCACTCTTTCTGCCAATGTAGTTTGTATTATTTGGATCATGATTTCTGGCTGTTCACCTTCTCCCCACCTCAGAATGTTCTGCTGCTCAGTATCATCCTTGATCCCCACACCAGGGAAGCAACATAGTATCCTGGAATCCTATCTGTCGGCATAGAAATGTCTGTCTTCTTCCCCGGTTGCTGAACCCTCTGCCACTATTACTTTTCTGACCTTATTCCTCCTCCACATGAGCCATGATACTATGGACTTGGCTTTGGCCGTACTTCCCAGAGGAACAATTAGAAAATTCCAGTTAGAGAGCAAAATGCATTCAGGGGACTCCTGTACGACTTGCCTGGTCCTCCTTGACTGTTATTCATTTTTTTTCTGCCTTCATACTCTTATGCTGTGTGTTGATTACCTCTGTAAACACACTATCCACATAGTCTCAATCTCGTGTAGGGACACCAGTTGCTGCTCAAACTCAGAAACATGGAACTCGTGCTCCTCCAGTTCCTCCTTTTCTGGCACATGTAATTGTCCAGGATGCAGGGTATGCATTTGATGGGACTAAGGTACTCTGCCATGCTTCTGTTTATTAGACTACTATCTAAAACTTACCAGAAATAATCTTAAAACTTGTCCCTGATCTGGGCAAAAAAAACTCACTAATCAGATCCTTCCCTTGTGCCAATGCCATTTTAGGTGTTTTACTTCTCTCCCTGACATGCTCCTTTATTTCCAAGCTCTCCAGTTCTTTAATAATTGATCAGATGCTAAAAATTCTAAACAAACAATAAATGGTATATACTTATATATTTGTCTTCAAACACTCAGGTTCTGCTGCTCTCCCTCTGTGTTAATTGTGATGTTACTCTTATGGGACCCATTGATTTCTCCTGTGTTTAATTTAGCCTGCTCTTGCCCCTTTATATCCAACCTTCAATCTCTTGGCATACTTTGTGAATCTCCAGCCTTCTCCCACACCTGTATCTCTGACCTCTGATCTCTTGAAATCTTTTTCTTTATCCTCCTGTTAATATCCTCTTCTCTCTTTACTACATTTCTGAGTATTGTGTCATCTGCAAACTTTGAAAATATACCAGATATATCCATCCAAGTCATTAATATATATTAAAAAGAGCACTGATCCCAAAACTGACCACCTGGGGACACCAAAGTATACTTCCCTCTAATCTGTAAACAGTCATTCACCACTCCTCTCTGCTGACTGCCTTCAGCCAATTTCATACTGCCCCTTGATCGTGTGGGTTTCAATTTTGTCCATAAGACTATTATGTGGTACTTTGTCAAAAACTTTTTTAATGTTACCAGACACAACACCAATCACACTACCCTTGTCTACCCTCTGTTATTTCATCAAATAACTCAATCAAATCAAATATAATCTGCCTTTAACTAATCTAAGCCGATTTTCATTTATTAACTCATATTTTTCCAAGTGACAATTAACTTTGCCTCTGATTATTGTATCTAAAAGTTTCCCCAACACCCCCGTTCGGCTGACTGGCCTGTACTCCTCTCCCATTGTTTGAACAGAGTGCAACATTTGTTAAACTCCAGCATTGCTGCCATATCTAAGGAGGATTGAAAGATTGTGGCCAAAGCCTCCGCAATTAGCACCTGTACTTCCTAGGATTCAACACATTTGGCAGGTGGAATTGTCTACTTTGAACAAGGCCAATCTTTTATGTACGTCCACTTTATCTATTTTTAACTATCCAATTTTTCTACCACCTCCTCCATTACTATGACATTGGCAGCACCCTTTTCCTTCGTGGAGACAGAAGCATTAAATACTTCTCATTTGCAACCACAGAAGGTGCAGCACCTGCCCCTTTACCTCCCCTCTCCTCACCGTCCAAGGGCCCAAACACTCCTTTCAAGTGAAGCAGCATTTCACTTGCACTTCCCTCAATTTAGTCTACTGCATTTGTTGCTCTCAATGCGGTTTCCTCTACATTGGAGAGACCAAACGCAGACTGGGTGACTGCTTTACAGAACACCTTTGGTCCGTCCGCAAGCATGATCCAGACCTCCCTGTCGCTTGCCATTTCAACACTCCACCCTGCTCTCATGCCCACATGTTCGTCCTTGGCCTGCTGCATTGTTCCAGTGAAGCTCAACGCAAACTGGAGGAACAGCACCTCATCTTCCGACTAGGCACTTTACAGCCTTCCGGACTGAATATTGAGTTCAACAATTTTAGATCATGAACTCTCTCCTCCATCCCCACCCCCTTTCCGATCCCCCCCCTTTTTTTTCCCGATAATTTATATAGATTTTTCTTTTCCCACCTATTTCCATTATTTTTAAATGTATTTCCATCCATTGTTTTATCTCTACCTTTTAACCTTTTTCGATTCCTTCACCCCACCCCACCCCCACTAGGGCTATCTGTACCTTGCTTGTCCTGCTTTCTACCCTTAATTAGCACATTCCTTAGATAACCTTCAACACCTCTTTGTCCTTTTGTCTGTGACATCTTTTGGTTATCTCCACCTATCACTGGCTCTCTATCCAGCTCTACTTGTCCCACCCTCCCCCCTCCTTAAACCAGCTTATATTTCACCTCTCTTCTATTTTTCCTTAGTTCTATTGAAGGGTCATTCGGACTCGAAACGTTAACTGTGTTCCTCTCCGCAGATGCTGCCAGACCTGCTGAGTTTTTCCAGGTATTTTTGTTTTTGTTTTGGATTTCCAGCATTCGCACTTTTTTGCTTTTAGCATTAAATATTCATTTAGTATCTCCGTCATGCTCTCTGCCTCCAAAAGAACATCTACTTTTGGTCCCTAATTTGGTCCTATCCTTCGATTACCCGTTTACTATTTATGTGTTAAGAAAAGGCTTTTGGATTCCCTTTTGAGGCGGAGGGTCCATACGTTTCTCGCTGGACTCCTGAAGGAAAGGAAGACTTAAAAAAGTCCTCTCCTTCTTTTATTTCAGGTGTTGGTTGCACATACTTCTGACAATGAAGACTACCATAGCCAGCATCAACATCCACGGCAGCAGGGATGCACAGCGCAGGTTCCAGAACTTCTCGGTCCTCCAGGATGGGAAGTATGCACTGTGCTTCCTGCAGGAAACCCATACCGTTCCGGGAGACAAAGCCACGTGGCTCCTGGAGTGGCGAGGTGGGGGGTCTACATGAGTCACCAGGCCTCCAATTCAGGCAGGGTGGCTATCGTGTTGGCCCCACATTTTCAGCCGGAGATCTTGGGGATCAAGGAGCCGGTGCCAGGCCGGTTGCTGTACCTGACTGTGCGCCTGGGGGGCGCAGTGCTTCACTTTGTTAATGTGTACACTCCCCTGGGTGCGCAGTAGCAAGTGAGCTTCTTTGAGGAAGTGTCCACTCATCTCGGCTCCATCGACGCGGGCGAGTGCATAGTCCTCGGAGGGGATTTCAACTGTACCCTCGAGGCCTGGGACTGTCATGGTGCCCAGCACCGCACGCTAGGTGTGAGTAAGTTGCGGGACCTGGGGGGGGGGTCTTTCGACTTGGTGGACGTCTGGCGAAATCTCCATCCTGACTCCAGCATTTTCACTTTCGTGTCACCTGGAGTCGGAGCGTCCAGGCTCCACTGCCTTTACATTTTGAGGGCGTACGTGTCCTGCGTTCCGGCGGCTTCTGTGCGGTGGGTGCCGTGCACGGACCACCGTCTGGTGTGGGCGGAGCTCGCTCCGTTCTGCGCTCGGACGGGGTCCACGTACTGGCACAACCTGCTGCTGGAGGATGAGCAGTTCCTGGACTAGTTTCATTATTTCTGGGTCGGCTGGAGAAGGAAGCGGGGAGGCTTCCCCTCCTTGAGGCTATGGTGGAACGTGGGCAAGACTCACGTCCGCGTTTTCTGTCAGGTGTACGCGAGGGGGTCGACAAAGAGGTGGAAATCCAGGGTCGAGGAGTTGGAGAAGGAGGTGCTCGACCTGGAAACACATCTCCGTCAGCCCGACGTGGACCTGGCCCTGTGGCTGGTGTACGATGAGAAGAAGGGCGCGCTGCGGGACCTGCAACTCGTCGGGTCCCGGGGCACGTACGTGAGGTCGCGGATCCGGTTCCTTCAGGACCTGGACCGCAGCTCCCGCTTCTTCCACTCGCTGGAAACAAGGCACAGGGTCCGTCAGCAGCTCCTTATGCTGCTGGCCGACGATGGATCCCTTGTCTCGGATTTGGAAGGCACAGGGCCATTGCTGAAACTTATTACACTGCCCTGTTCTCTCCGGATCCGTCCAGCGAGGATGCTCACAGAGGAGGACCTGCTGCAGGTCGGCCTGGAGGGTGCCGGAAAGCTTGACTCCCCTATAAGCCTGGAGGAGCTGACCGGCACCCTCAACGGCCTCTCCAGGGGCAAATCCCCAGGGCTGGACGGGCTGACCATGGAGTTCTTCAGGGCGTTCTGGGACTTCCTGGGGAGAAACTATGCGGGGGTCCTGGGGAAGAGTATTGCAAACGGGGAAATGCCCCTTTCGTGGCGCAGGGCGGTAATTACCTTGCTGCCTAAGAAGGGGGATCTCCGCCTCCTTAAAAACTGGCACCCGGTCTCCCTTCACAGCACAGATTATAACATCTTTGCCAGGGCAATGTCTTCTCGCCTTGGCACCGTGCTGGACCACATGATCCACCCTGACCAGTCCCACACTGTCCCGGGCCGTACCATCTTTGATAATATCCATCTGGTCCGGGACATCATCCATTATTCCCAGAGGGCTGGTCTGTCGAGCGCCTTCCTGTCTCTTGATCAGGAGAAGGCGTTCGACAGGGTGGATCATGAATATTTATTCAGAACACTGCGAGCATTCGGGTTCGGGATGCATTTTGTCGCCCGGATCCGACTTCTGTACGCTGCTGCAGAGTGTCTAGTTAAGGCTAACGGGTCCCTGACGGCGCCCCTTCACTTTGGGAGAGGAGTGCGTCAGGGCTGCCCCCTGTCTGGCCAGTTGTATTCTATCTGCGTGGAGCCTTTCCTGTGCCTCTTGTGGAGGAGGTTGTTGGGATTGGTTCTGCACGGGCTGGGCATCGGGGTAGTCCTTACGCTGATGATGTGCTCCTCATGTTTAGTAACCCGGCTGACCTGCGGAGGATGTGCGAGTGCCAGGAGGTCTACCCTGCCGCGTCTACTGCCAGGATCAACTGGGATAAATGTTCTGGACTCCTGGTCGGTCAGTGGCAGATGAATCCCCTACCTGAGAGCTCAGGCCTTTCACCTGGAGCAGGACCAGCCTCCTATACCTGAGGGTCCATCTCTGCCCTGCTGAGGAATCCTGGCCGGCAAATTGGCAGGAACTGGAGACCAAAGTCACCACTCGCCTGCGGCACTGGAAAGGACTGCTCCGAGTGCTGTCTTACCGAGGTCGAGTTCCGGTCATAAACCAGCTGATTGCCGCCATGTTGTGGCACCGGCTGGTCACTTTGACCCCTCCCCCGGACTTTGTCACGAAAATCCAGAGAATGCTTATCGACTTCTTATGGGACTAAAGGTTGCACTGGGTCACTGCTGAGGTTCTGAGTCTCCCGCTTAGGGAGGGCGGTCAGGCGCTGGTGTGCCTTTGCACCCAGGTGGCGACTTTCCGCCTTCAGGCCCTGCAGTGATACCTTTACCTTGAGCCCCCTCCAAGATGGTGTGCCCTGGCGATGTATCTCTTCCGCCAGGTGCACGGCCTGAATTATGACGTGCAGCTCCTGTTTATCGACCTGAGGGGCCTTCATGGCTCCTTGCAGGCATTGCGCGTCTTTTACCAGGAGCTGATCAAAGTCTGGAACATGGTCGCCTCACGACGCAGCTCTCCCCTGTCAGGAGTAGCAGCTATCGTCAGAGAGCCGCTGCTCAGGATTCAGCCCCTCCGTCCTTTTCAGTGACTGGCGGAGAGGAGGGCTGTGGCTGCTGGGGTGACCAGGATCGGGGATGTGCTGGGTGGCGGAGGAGTGGGCTGGATGCTTCCACAGGAGTTGGCACGTCGCGCATCCGTGGACGTCTGGCTCACGGCCAATGCCATTCAAGACCTTAGGACGGTTGTGCTCGGCCCCGATGTTATACTGGCCCTCAAGGTGGCACAGGTGCACGGTGGTCTTCTGTCTGAGCGTTCCCCTGTTCGGACGGAATTCCACATTGGCCACAAGCCCCGAACCCTCCCTCAGGAGCCGATGCCCCGCAACATGAGCTGCCTCGCGGAAATGCCCTCCATGTCTTTTAGCACGGCGTGGAGGGGTTTCCTGTATGGGCTGCTGCTGCTCACCCGTCACTTCCTTGCCCTCGCCCGCCGCCCGGACACGCCCTGGCGTGCCTTGTTGCCGTCCGGCGGCAGAGATCCCCGTTGGGGGGCCCTCTATGGAGGTGTCCTCCCGCTTTCCATCGGGGACCTGGCATGGAGGGTGTTGCACGCAGCAGTTCCCTATAATCGTCGAATATGTCGGTTCATGGACTCCCAAGATACCTGCCCTTTGTGCGGTCTTGTGGAGTCCGTGGACCACGTTTATATAGGGTGTTGTAGATTGAACTCCCTTTTCAGTTATCTAAAAAACTTTTTATTACTGTTTTGTTTGCACTTCAGCCCCACGCTCCTGATTTATGGGCACCCGGTGCGGAGGGGGGCCGGGAGGGAGGAGGACCTCCTCGTGAACCTGCCCCTGGGCCTGGTTGTTAGCCATCAACAGGTCCAGGCAGCAGGCGATCAAGGGGGCTGTCTGACCCGACTGTCTGCCCCTCTTCCGCGGCTACGTTCGCAGCCTGGTGTCCCTGGAGAGGGAGCACGCAGTGTCTGCCAGCACCGTCGAGGCCTTCTGTGCTTGGTGGGCACCGCGGGGACTGGGGTGATTTATCAACCCTCTTAACAACATTTTGGCTTGATGTTTGTAAGTTTTCTTTAAACTTTGTTTTTGGTTTTTTCAGTGACCCTAGCTTGAGGGCTGCGTTTATTTTATCCCTCGTTTTGTTAATTTAGTTTATTTGGTCGGCTCTAAAAGAGTTATCCTTCGATTACCCACTTACTATTTATGTGTTAAGAAAAGACTTTTGGATTCCCTTTTGTTACTCTAATGTATTCTCTTTCTTATTTGCAAATGAGGGCTATTCTTCTTCACCCTGCAGATTGTTTGCATCTGTTCTACCAGTAAGGCAACACACAGTATAAGAATCATATCTACAGTTATAAGCATGCCTGTTTATCCTTGCCCGTGACTATTGAATTCCCTTTAACCACTGCACTTTGCTGCACTCCCCGTTTGGACAGCTTTCCTGCTCTATTTAGTTTTGTTACATTAAACACCAAAGTACACAGACATCAGTTGTAACAACTACAGAATCATGGAACAAGCTCATGTTACGTAATCCGATGTGAATACTCATGAAAGTCATACCACTCAATTCCAGTATGATTACACGATTCTTTATTAAGTTCACAATTCACTGTAAAAACTCAGGTACATCATAATTCACAATTCCAGCATGACTACAGCATACAGTGGTATACTCAACACTCTGATACCAATTCTACCTTCAATCTCTATATTCCATGCATGGCAACAAAAAATTACAATCAATCAAAAACACCCAACACAAACATAGAGCCAAGAAGATACATGTATGTCCCTTCAATCTCTGCCAATGATTCTGTTATACTTAAGCTCTTCAGTCATTTTAGTAGGACAAACAGTGACCTGAACAAATCCCCAGACCCTCAGGAAATGGATGAATGACCTTCACACTTTCCTTCAGCTTCCCTTCCTTGCCTTAGGCTTGCTTCATAAAGCATCTCTATTCAGCAATGCTCAAGCAATTCTAACTCTTTGCATGTCGATCCTACATACAGTCCATAACATATTAACACAAACGTAGTGTGAATCCACAGTCCCATAGACCGCTGTGTATGTCATTTTGTCAGATTTGCTCTGGACTATACTCCTTTGAGGGTCTGTTCTATCGCTAGAATTCAGTACCGAAACTGTTTTGAGAGTATTACGCACCTGGGGATTTCCTGCACAGTCTACTTCTTCATCCTATAAAAATAAGTCCTAAAATAGCCACAGGTGCAGACAGAATAACCTAGGAATCACTGGACTATTGTGTTTAATGTACATATTACACAACTGGCTGACAACTGTTTTTGTGGTTAAGGATTGCTGTTAATGGTATGTTGATTGTATTATTAAGGTTAAGGTTAAGGAGGTTACTAATTCATTAAATACCTTGAGCACATATAAAGAAAGACTTTTCTGTGCAAATCTTTGTTTTTGTTATTGTAAAGTTATAGTGTATCTTTGAAAGGGGTTGACAACTGGGTTATTTGTTTATGGGCCTCACAAAGAGTATAAAGAAAGACTTATGGGACACTTCGTCTTGGTTAAGGTGGAGGCAGATATTTGTAATGTTGCATTCTGTAAATAAGTCTAGTATTAAGTAAAAGATTGCTTTCTGGTTTCCTACTTCATCATCTGAATTAACAGGGTTGCAGAGAATGGTGGTCGAAGTGTGAAGGTTGGAAACTAAGAAAATCTTTTCAGGCAGAATATCGTAATCGAGTTACTTTTGTAAAGATTGGCTGTAGGACAATGAAAATTGCCAGGGTACATACCAATGTTATCTGAATCTGAACCTTATGGCAAGTGGAAAGATCAAGTGGATATGTGGACATAGTTATGCCCTTAACAGAGAGAAAACAAGGCTTAGCATTGGCATTGCTGCTTCCTGACAAAAGTAAAATTAGGTGCCAAGTATTTTGTGAGTTGGCTGTCCATCAGCAAAGTGATGGAAAGTGTTGTCGGCAGTGCTATCGAGTGGCACTTACTCAGCAATAACCTGCTCACTGAAGCTCAGTTTGGGTTCTGCCAGGGCCATTCAGCTCCTGACCTCAGTACAGCCTTAGTCCAAACATGGACAAAAGAGCTGAATTCAAGAGGTGAGGTGAGAGTAAATGCCATCAACATCAAGGCAGCATTTGACTGAGTGTGGCATTAAGGAGCTCTAGCAAAACTGGAGTGAATAGGAATCAGGGGGAAAACTCTCCACTGGTTGGAGTTGTATCTAGCACAAAGGAAGATGGTTGTGATTGTTGGAGGTCAATCATTTCAGTTCCAGGACATCACTGCAGGAGTTCCTCAGGGTAGTGTCCTAGGCCCAGCCATCTTCAGCTGCTTTGTCAATGACCTTCCTCCCATCATAAGGTCAGTGTTCGCTGATGATTGCACAATGTTCAGCATCGTTCGCAACTCCTCAGACATTGAAGTAGTCTATGCTCATATGCGTTAAGACCTGGACAACATTCAGGCTTGGGCTGATAAGTGGCAAGCAACATTCACACCACACGAATGCCAGGCAATGACTATCTCTAACAAGAAAGAATCCAACCATGTCCCCTTGACAATCAATGGCATTACCATTGCTGAATCCCTCACTGTCAACATCCTGGGGGTTACCATTGACCAGAAACTGAACTGGACTAGCCATATAAATACTATGGCTACAAGAGAAGATCAGAGGCTGAGAACTCTGTGGAGAGTAACTCACCTCCTGACTTTCAAAAGCCTGTTGTCCATCTACAAGTCAGGAGCGAAATGTTCTCCACTTGCCTGGATGAATACAGCTCCAACAACGCTCAAGATGCTCAACACCATCCAGGACAAAGCATCTAGATTGACTGGCACCCCATCCACCACTCTAAACATTCACTCCCTCCACCATCATCGCACAGCGGCAGAACTGTGTACCATCTACAGGATGCACTGCAGGAACTCACCAAGGCTCCTTCGATAGCACCTTCAAAACCCGTGGCCTTTACCACCTAGAAGGACAAAGACAGCATATGCTAGGGAATACCACCGCCTGCAAGCTCTCCTCCAAGTCACACACCATCCTGAGTTGGAACTGTATCGCCATTCCTTCACTGTTACTGGGTCAAAATCCTGGAACCTGCTCCCTAACTGCACTGTGGGTGTACCTACACCACATGGACAGCCGCAGTTCAAGAAGGCAGCTCACCACCATCTTCTCAAGGGCCATTAGGGATGAGCAATAAATGCTGGCCTAGCTGGCAACTCCCATATCCTGTGAAACATTAATAAAATGTTTGATGATGAAGGTTTGATCTTCTATTAAGCTTTGTAGATGAAATTTACAAGAAAGATTAGACTATTAGATCTATTAGATGCTTATGAGGCATGGTCAGACTTTGATAGATCACAGAATCATAGAATGATTACAGCACAGAAGGAAGTAATTTGGCCCATTGTGTCTGTGCTAGCTCTCTGCATGAGCAATTCGCCAAGTGCCACTCCTCCACCTTTCCCCATAGGGCTGCAAACTTTTCCTCTTTATTTATTGATCCAATTCTTTCGAAAGATGCATAGAGGGATATATCATCGACTTTAACAGACAATATAAAAGATTACAGAAATTCAATTTGGAGATTCTTTATTCAGTGCTCACATTTAAATTGCTAGATTGTGCTAAGGTATCACGTATGGATAGGCTCCTGGTCTTAACTGGCATTTGGTTCTCAGAAAAAGACATCCTTTTGGATCAAATTTCTGCTGCTTTAAAATAAGTTCCTGGGGAAGCAGTCATTTCCAGCAGCCTTGATGGCCCAAATGGGACATTCTGTGGTGTCATAAAGGCTGGAGGACTCAATGAGGCGTTTAGTGATCATTCAGATACAGGGCACAGGCATCAGTACAGCAGAAGGGTTGCAGACAAAAGGAATGAGGATGGAGGCTTTTTTAGCAGATCTGGCAGACGACAGGATTGGTATAGCAATAATATACAGATGAACCCCAGGAATGCCCAGGGAACTGTTAACAGGTGTTTCAGACATGGCTCAAAATACCAATATGCGACGAAATGCCCAAAGTGGAACGGCAGGGTTTTTGAAGCAATGCATGGCATGGAGAATTTGCAATTTGAAGATGATATTGATCAGTCTGAGTGAATTGTACTAGTCACAAGAAGCTTTAGTCCAATAGTGAGTGCATTAGTCACGGATTAATTTAATTGTGCGGAACAGACTGGTTAAAATGCTCTTTAGATTCACCCAGTAGTAATGATCAAAGTGAGGTCATGGAGTATGGTCTACTTGTTTCATGATCAGGGATAACAACAGATTGAGGTCACTGAAAAGGTGGTGATTCCATGCAGAATAGCTGGAGCAAGCCACTTTATTAGTACTGATATAGTATGTGGTGAGGTATCCTTGCTGTTGAGCAAGCCTTCCATGAAAAAAAGCACAAATGAAATTGGACATGGAACATGGTTAATCAATTGTTCTGGTAAAGTCAGTGGCTCTGTCGTTTACCCAATCAGGGCATTATTGCATTGCCTTAAAACCTGGTATTTTTAATCAGAATGTTGAAGTGTTAATAGCATCATGTGATAAGAATGTTGGAAAAAATCAAATTGTCCTAAAGTTACATAAACAGTTTGCTCACCCTTGTCACAGATTAAAATCCTGTTAAAGGATGAGGTGGATGATGAGTAACAAGGCTCATCAAAGAGATTGGTGAAAAATGTGACATATGTAAAAAGTATCAGACATACCGCCATGTCCCATTGGCATAAGACTTTAATGAAATAGTAGCCATGGATTTAAAGGTATGGGACAAAGAAACATTTTAATTTTGCATTTTATAGACAAGGCAACTAGATTCAACATGGTTAGGACAAAAGGGTAATTGTAGATAAAGTCATGGAAAAGTGGATAAGGACTGGAGTGAGAGCACTGGCTAAATTTCTGATTGACAGTGGGGAAAAATTTGCTAATGACGAGTTTAGATACATGTGCGAAAATATGAACACTGTGGTCATGAACACCGCAGCTGAAAGTCCTTTCAGGAATGCACTCTGAAAGAACTCACACAGTGATTGATGAGATGCTCCAAAATATCTTAGCTGATAACCAAGCTGCAAGTTGATAACTGTCCTGGTCTGGACATCCATGCAAATAATTTGCTTCAAATGGTTGGGGACTTTATTCCTTATCAGTTGGTGATGAGAATTTGAGGAAAAAAATTGCCTTAAAGTCACGCAGACAATTTGCTCATCATTCCTGTTACAGATTAAAAATCCTGAAGGACACAGGTGAAATTGATACAACTGACTCGTGTTTGGACGGAATTTCTCATTGCTGCTGGGCCCTGAAACCCCCCTCAGAAGCTGCAGCCCCATAATTTGAGCCAACTCTCTTACATCCCCTCTACACCCATCTGACTCTGCATGGAGGGGATTCCTGTATGGTCTGTTCTTGTACACCCTCCACTTCCTTGCCCTTGTTGGCTATCTGGGCATGCCATGGCATTCCATCCTGACATCTGGAGGTGGTGGGGGTCCCCGGTGGAGAGCTCTTTATGTGAATCTCCCCCTTTCTCCATTGGGGATTTAGTATGGTGGGCGTTGCATGCAGCAGTCCCATGCAATAAATGGTAAAGTTAATTAACGGGCTCCCAGGCTGCCTGTATTTTCTGCGGCCTAGAGGAGTCCATGTTTAATGTTTATGTGAAGTGCGTGAGATTGCAGTCCCTTTTTCAATATCTGAGGGGGCTGCTCCTCAATATTTGGTTGCACCAGCCCCATGCTCCTGATCTTTGGCTAACCGATGCAGAGGGGGCCAGGCAGATCAGAGGACTTCCTCGTTGGTCTACTCTTGGACTTGGCCAGGCAGCAGGCAGTTGAGGAGTTTGTTTGTCCTGACTGCTTGCCTCTCTTTTGCATCTAGGCACAGAAAAATAAAAGTGCCCCTTTCAAATGGGCCACTTCACTGAGAATGGGTTGACCATTATTGGGTTTTCAGAAGAGGTAAAAAGAGTTTTATGGGACATTGGGTGTCGGTTAGGGAGGAGTCAGACGTTTGAAATGTTGAATTCTGTGAATAAATCTAGTATGAAGAAAAAGATCGGTATCTGGTTTCCTAGTTTGCCATCTGGCTTTAGAATGAATGAACAATAGCCATTAATCTTGATTGGGTCTTTTAATCTTATTGCTAAAAAGGAATGCACAATTTGAAAAAGCAATTTTCAATTTGGGGCCAGATCAGGACCAGGTTCCAAATAACCCGTGATGACTGGAATTCCTGTCACCCTCCATCTTCCCAATATTGTTGAGCTCCTTGTATAGGCTGGTTGCTTATTGTTAATGCTAAATGAAGACTAGCCTCAATGATCCATTTGCCATTTGTGTGAATTGAAAAATGTACAATGCACTGGTCCTACCACCTTCATCTACATTTTCGATGCTCCACATTCTTAATGGGGATTCAACTTTGTTCAACCTGTGACATATTGAAGCTCAAGGAGGGATACAGATTCCCAATCCCCTATTTCTTCATGCTATTGTAAAGAAGGAAGTCCAGAGTTACCACCTCCAAGTTAGCCCTCTTCCCGGTAGGACCTGTACTTCTGTAATATGAGCTATCATGTTGTGTAGAGAAGTAATCTTCAATTGTTATGGGTTGAAAGAGCACGTGCACAGGGGCCAGGCAACAATGTATTCTTAAAGAAAAATTTTCCCCCCGTTGGGGGGGATGTGTGGGAGCGGACGCGGGCGGGTGTGCCTCCGATTGGTGCCCTCGATTGGGGGCGCGCTGCCATTTTACGTGGGCGGCCCAATTAAGGCCTGCCCATCGTGATGTCCGCCAGGAAATGCTATGCGCTCCCTATGCGGGCGGGGATTCCCTCAGCCAGGAGTGCACTCTTTCACGCATGCGCGCGAAGGAGCACACTGATCTCCCTGAGACTAAGAGCGGCCTCAGGGAAATCGGCTCCGAATTAAAATTCGCAATATAAATGATAGAAAAATTTCCCTGACATGTCCCCTCATGTGACACTGTCACATGAGTTGGGACATGTCTGGAACTTTTATTGAAACCTTTATTAAAAATGTAAATACCCTCATGAAACCTCATCCCGCCCGTGGCTGAGGTTTCATGCTTTTTCTGAAGCCCACCAGGACTCCCAGCCTGCCCGCTAACCTTAAGGTTGGACGGGCAGGTCCATTAATAACTTTAATTAGTTTCTCAATGGCCTCAATAGGCCGTTAACAGGTCAGCGGGCACGCAGCTGATTCGGCTGCAGCCTCGCCGACCTGAAAATTGAAATGACGTGGGGTGACGTCGGGAGTTCCACCTGACGTCATCCTGTGTCATTTTACGCATCGGCGAGTGGGCCCCGCCCCCGCTTGCCGACCGGAATATCCTGCCCTTTGTGTCAACGTGCGACCGTATATTCTGCAGCCTGGTTATATTACAATGATTTTAATGTATGAAGTTAGTGTGACAAGACTTTCATTCATAAATTGCAGCTTGAATGTGTTTTCATGCTAGAGTTAAGGCATCCCCCATAGAGCCTACGAAAATGATGGAAATTATTTTTACTACGCAATTACCGCATATTTTTAATTCTAATCTACAGCTCATTTTTAGGCCGGTGATAAGAAGAATTCCAGTCTCTCTCCATGCTTCTCTACCCACATCGGTGAACTTTTTACATAAGACAAAACTCTGGCTGGTTCCTCACTGTAACCACTAAATGATGATTGACCCCAATGATCCAGCTGGACTGGCTACTTGTGATTTGTGTGAATGAAAAAGCTCACAATCCTCAGGTCCCTCCATTTCAAACCTAGGACTAAGAAATATGTCTTCATCTATTACATTGAAAGTATTTTTTCTAGGTTTGTAAAGACTAGGAAATCAACATGCAGTAATGTCAATTGTACATCATACTCATACAAGATTCCACTGGGGTCATGGAAATGGTTGGAGGTCAGGAGGTCTCAGCCAATTTATAGCTTTCCTAACTTGTATCTTTGGTGCAAAGATAAGGCCATGGTGCCAGTATGTGTATGCCTCATTAACATTATGTAATTACTCAAAAATGGCTTCCTTAACTGAGTGCTGAATTAGGGGATCTCAGCCTGACCTGCTTATCAGGCCTATTAAATGTAGACAGACACCCAGGGCAAAACTTTCCCAAAATGAAACTAATTGCAGTGGCAGGTGGTTCCGGCGGCACACAGCCTGCCATCCGCAATGGCAGCAACTCACGCCTGATTCTGTCCTCGGAGCCTCATTAATTATGCAGAGGCGCGTTTCAGTCCAAATCACCTGGGAGCCAATTTGTCCGCCTTTCGAAAGTCTGGGCGCCATATTTAAACGCCATTCCAACACATAATTTCAATTTCTCCAGCCCACCAGGGATGTCTGCAACCCATAAGACAAAGGCAAAGAGCCTCAGTGCAAAGTCTGCACCCCGCTTCACCCACCAGGCCCTCCAGACCTTGGTCAGAGGGGTGCAGGAACAACTGCACATGCTGCACCCCACGGATGGCTTCAGGAAGCTCCACAGCCTCATCTCTCGGGCCTGGGACACCTTAGCGGAGCAGGTCAGCATGGCTGACACCCCCGCCCAAAGTGCCATCCAGAGCAAGAAGAGGATGAACAATCTAATCTGCTCCACCAGGGTAAGTCATCCTTCTACACCCTCCAATATCAAACTCTCTTCATGGCATCATGACATATGGCTACTCTCTTCAGGGGTCTCACGCAACCATTAGCATGGACACATGTCAACACTCGTTCTTTCACTGGTACTTTAACATCACCACAATCCCATCTATCATGTTGCCCACACTCCATCCTCTGGCCCTTCTGGGGAGAGCTCACCACACACAGGGGACATGCATCTCATCCAACCTCTGCTCCGCCCCTTCTCATCACATGCCTTTCTTTTTTCTTCATACAGGCCAAGCTGGCACACAGCAGGCATGAGAGAGTGCAGACTGGGGGAGGGATGTCCAACATCATCACCCTTACTGAGTTTGAGGGGACTTCAGCCGAGCTGGCTGGGGAGGACAGGGATCACTCTTTTAGGGAACGGGAGGTCAGCCTCTCCCACCAACCTAGAATGGATCGCAGCTCCATCATTTCATCAAATCCTGATATTCACAGTGAGTCACATGCAGTCTTATCTAGCTCACGCTCATTAACTGGAACTCTGTTTTCTATTTTCTAGGCACCAGCAGATCGAGGTCCCCAAGCTAGTCCAGCACCAGTGCGAGCTGACAGACTTCATCTAAAGAGGAAGCTCTGGAAGAACCGTCATGGCGCTCACACGCACCCTCCACCAGCTCAGAGACACACAAGTTGGTGGAGCACAGCTGTAGATTAGGCTCAGGCTCACTTTCTGGAGAACACCTCACTGACACATCCCTGCAGCAGTCGGAGGCAGGGACAGCCTAGGTCTCCGGCACTCGGAGGTCTGCTGGAGACCAGCCACCCACTCGGTCCGAGTCAGATGATGAGCCTTTGGAAGCGGCCACCAATTCTATGCTGAAGATGCAACGACAGGCTGTGGAACATCAAGCTGAGATTTGACAGTCACTCAGCAGGCTAGAGTGAACGATGGAGAAGTCTGCCCGCATCCTGTCTGATGTTGTGGCTCTGACATGTGAGCATCTCGAGGTCACCATGGGAAGACTGGCAACCACCATGGAGACCTTGGTCCTGCAGGTCTTGCTGGATCTGGGCTCAGCCCTGCACTCCATGGCCACACACCCTGGTGGGCACCATCAGGATGTAGCTGACATGGCGACGAAGCACCTTGACCTCCGTCTGGGTGCAGCATCTCCTGTAAGTGTCAGGGCGGGGCCTTCGGGCACCAACAGGGAGGATGAGCATCAGCCGGACACTCTGGGGGCCTCCTCTCAGGACACTTGTCAGCCACTCGCAGCCCCTTCTGCCTGTGACCCCATCCACTCCAGCTTCTCTTGCCATCAAGGGCACTTCTGCCCCTGAGCAGATGCACTTATCAGGCTGGGCCCTCCAGGCCGCGGGCCACCAGAGGACGTCCTCCAAGATCACCACTGACATCAGGATGTAGCAGTCAGCATGCTGCCTCCACCTCTGCTGTAGAGGTCGGGGCTGCACCCAGGTGTAGCAGTAGAGTTAAGAAAGCTAAGAAAAGTTGGCGTCATTTTTGGGTCACAGGTGTGCTAGACATGTAACTAAATTTCACTTTTGTTAATGCATTTGATGGTTATGTGAATGTTCCTGTCAACTGAAGGAATTATGATATTGTACTTTGGAATCCTCTTATTTCAAGGTTTAGCTTTCCTCCCACTCAGTGATAATGTCCCACTGTAAGATTCACATTCCTGTGATGTCAACCTTAGTTGCACTAGTATCCGCATCCTTTGAGTGATGTCAGGGAGGTGTGTTTAAATCTTTATTGGAAGTGTGTGCTTTAAGCGTTTCTCACCCTTCTTCCTCAAAGGACACCATTGAGCAAGGGCAGCTCATCCGCATTGATAATCTAGTGGTATCTCCTCAGTGGTAGTGGCAGAAGACATGCACGGGAGGAGGAGATCCAGAGGAATGTACACATCTCAATCACAGCAATGTTTAGTTGGCGGCGCAGACTTCAAGTCTTCTCTCACATCGCTCTTGTTCCTAAGTTCCCAGAGTGAGCTCACTCACAGGGCCCCACGGACCAAAGCACAGATCATGGCCTGATTTATGAGGCAAGTGGGTGGACATCCCCTGAGTTGAAACAAGATGGCATTGAGGGCTAGGAGAGATGTGGCTATATTCCCTCACTTGACTTTACCCTTCCTGGAACCTGTCAGAGATTAACGTATCATGGGCAGGACTCCTATGTTTTCCTCCATGATGTGATCACGCTCATGCTGACCCTCTGCAGTCTCCTGAGGCTGCTGGGCCTCTGGATCTTCATCCTCTATTAGCTCTCATCCTCCTCCAGGTCATCCTCTGGTGGGGGTTCACCTCTTTGCATAGCCAGATTGTGAAGGGCGCAACACACTGTGAAGGTGCAGAAACCCGGTCGACAGTGTATTAGAGTGAGGCATCTGAGCAGTCCAAACATCTGAAACACATCTTCGGAAGCCCTACGATCTGCTCTATAAGGAAACGTGTGGAGTTGTGAGCAGTGTTGTACCTCTCCTCAGAATGACTCTGAGGGCAACGCACCGGTGTCATCAGCCAGCACTTCAGTGGGTACCCCTTATCCCCAAGCAGCCATCCCTGCAGACATAATGGCCCCTTGAAAATCTTAGGCACCTGGCAGTGACTCATGCTGTAGGGGTCATGACAACACCCAGGGTACCGTGCACAAACGTGCAGTATGTGCTTCCGGTGATCACACACCAGTTGTACATTGATGAAATGGTAGCCCTTGCGGTTTATAAACATTAGGGCCTGCTGCCATGGAGCCCGTATGGCCACATGGGTGCAGCCTATTGCACCCTGCACTCTAGGGAAGCCTGAGATGGCAGCGAAGCCATTAATTCTTGCAGCCTGGTTATCTTTGTCCAGAGCAAGCCTGGCATAATGATGGGCCTTCCTGTAAAGGGCATGTGTGACCTCCTTTACGCATTGATGTTGCGGACTGAGAGTTGCCACACAGGTTGCCTGTTGATCCTTGGAAAGAACCAGAGGCCAAGAACTTGAGTGCAGTGGTCGCCTTCAAAGCCACTGGCAGGGGATTGCCTCCAACTCCACGTGGCATCAGGTCTTCACAAAGAATGTGGCAAATGTGATGTCCCAGATCTTGGGACAAGTGCAGACGTGCACAGCATTGCCTCTCGCTCTTTCTTAAATAGGAGACTGTTCATGCTGTGGCTCTGCTTGACCATGTCCCTCCGTGTAGAGTCACCTCTCCTTCCTTCACCTCCTTCATTGCATTAGGACCCTGACAAAGGCAGCATTGAGCCCTGGATCCATATCTGCTTTTGACTTCTCTCTGAAAGGAAACATTGAAGACACTAATGATTCCAGGGGCAAGAAAGCAAAGCTCAGCGGATGACATGTTTGGAAACTGGAAGGGTCCATAGTTTTTCCTGCCCTACTTGTATGGTGGCTGATGCCACCGTGTCCCTGAGATACTAACACACACATCAAGGTGACCAAGATGGCATCACAGATATGTAACATCTTGAACCCTGCGTGGGATGCTTAAGTTTAAGTGAGATGATTGACCCAACCTAGCTCTGTGCTCCAATCTCTGATGTGGCATATTAATGACCAGTCAGTTGCTCATGGTCAATGAGTGGATGCCTTTTGTCCCACTAGGAGTGTCACATCTGGTAAACATGTGACAGGCCTTCATTGATGGAATGCCATATATGATACAGCTGTGTCTCCCTCGCTATTGCCTACATTCCCAAATACTACATTCCTATGTGTTACTCTTGAGATGCAGCAACTGTGATATGTAGCCACTGAGTTCTGAGTAGCCCTTTATCAGTGTTAATGAAGCCATTGACTTTCATCACTAGGAAGTCTTCCTCCTTTCTTTCTAAGCAGACTCCTGCTCACTCTGGCAGCAAAAAGAGGTTAGAGGGAGATCCCAGAAAGGTCCCCCTCGTGCTCGCACTTCCCCCTGACTGCCATTCCACAGCCTTCCCTCCCCGTTGACCCCCTTGTGTTTGTCAGCTCAGCCCCTTGCCTCACAGCCCACTGTCAGTTGAAGTGCTAGCCTCTGAAAGCCGAGGCCTGTATGAATACCACAGCACAGTGGTGTTCCTCGGAACAATGAATGCAAAGAGGAGCAGTCCAACCCTACAACCCCAGCAGTGTGACGTTCATCACAACAAGACTGGCGGAGGGCTATGGTAGGTATGTTGCACTCACCTCATAGTTACCAGCGAACTGACGTCCGACTTGTGCATGGCACCACTTTTCAAACAGTTTTAAGGCCAACGTAATTTCCCGCTAGCGTGATGGAAGATTAGAAGGCGTGGCAAGATTCCGGCGAGCAGCTGTTTCAATGAGCATTCACGCCACTAGTCGGCGGGATAACCAACCTGCCATGAAAACACCGTTGGGGGAATTGCGGCCTGTTTTTACAACGGCAAGTTTCTGATTTTTTGCCTCCCGCTGGAATGTCCGCTCCCACCCACCATGAAACCTGCTGTGGGCGGGATGGGAGAATTCTGGCCCCAGTTTGCAATTAAATCATTTTTTTTTCGAAAAATGGAAAATGCTGGAAATGCTCAGCAGGTCTGACACCATCTGTTAGAGAGAGAAACAGAAGTAACATTTCAGGATTGATGACTTTTTATCAGAACTGGCCAGGTTCCATTCTTATCGATCTACTCATAGCTAAAAAATAATTTGCAAAGGCTTCTCTTCCCACTTGCACACAGTTACCTCTGGTGTCCTCCATGGATCTACCCTTGAACCCCTCCTATTTCTCATCTGTATATTGCCGCTCAGAGACATCATCCATAAACACAATGTCAGTTTTGATATGCACACTAATGACACCCAGTCCTACCACCACATCCCTTGACCCCTCCACTGTCTCTAAATGGTCAGGCTGCCTGTCTGACTGGATGTACAGCATAAGCAGAAATTTCACAGAATGGAATCCTAGGGGGAGATTTCCAGCCCACCCGCCACCAGGATTGTCCTGTCCCACTGAAACTCAATGGACTTTTGGCTGGACCGCCGAATCTCCCGCGGAGGGTCCCGCCACAATAGGCCGGAAAATCCCGACCGTACAGCACAGGAGGATGTAATCCAGCCTGCCGTGACTGTGCTGGCTTTCTGCAAGAGCAAATCCCAATCCTGTGTCTTTTCACTGCAGTCCTGAAAATCTTTTCTCTTCAGATAATTGTCCAATTCCCTTTTGAAAGTCACAATTGAGTCTGCCTCCTGCACACTCTCAGGTAGTGAATTCTTAGTCACTCACTGCATAAAATAGTTTCTCCTCATGTCATCTCTGGTTCTTTTGCCAATCACCTTAAATCGATGTCCTCTGATCCTTGACCTTTCTGCCAATGGAAACAGTTTCTCCCTATTTACTCTGTCCAGACTGCTCATGATTTTGAACACCTCTAACAAATCTCCTCTCAGTCTTCTATACTCGAAGGAGAACAGCCCCCATTTCTCCAATCTATCTATGGAACTGAAGTCCCTCATCCATGGAGCCATTCTTGAGAATCTTTCCTGCACTATCTCTAAAACCTTCACTTCCTTCTGAAAGTGCACACATGAAATTAGGCACATTGGGCAGAATCTTTGTTTCTGCAAGGGCAGGTTGAAAGCGGGACCAGGAGGAAATTCAGATATCTTGACATCAGGTTAACGGTCCAACATGTTCCTGCCTCCGGATGATCTTCCCGGAGGTGTATTGTCACTGGCAGAGGCTACCCATCCAGCAATGGGGGGTAACCAGTTTGAGTAATGAAATGCCCAGTTGTGGACTGATTGAGGATGTCATCAGGATCTTCCCGGTGGTGGATGGGCCCCCCACTGAGGCCAAAGCCTGGCAGGTGTCTGGAAGAGGCTTGCCGATGGCTGGCTGTTCTCACTCCCTCACTGCAGCAGCATTAATCAGTGGCCACAGTTGCAGTGCTGGCCACCTTGTGATGTGGTTTCCCCTCCACAGGGATTGCCTGAGAGCTGTGATCAGAGTTTATTTTTTAAAAATTCAAGTCGCCTCAGAGGGCGCCTCAAGATGGAGGCACAGGCATTCTGCAATGGCAGTGTTCACCTCTGTTGGTGAGGCTGCCGTCCCTCTGCATGGGCCTGCGGACTCAGGAACTCGCCCGCCTTCTTTAATCAGGTTACAGACCCGGAGGCAGCCAATTAGGAGGCTGCTTCCCAGAAGATCACATTGGCGGGTGAGTTGTCAGCAAGTGCCGGGTTGAGATTCAGAAATAGTTCTGCCCCTTGATTACTTGTAAAGTGGACAAGATTCCCATCTATACTCCAGTTGAGCCTGAACAAGAGTTTTATAAGGTTAACTTACTTGCTTTTGTACGATATCTTTATTTATAAAGCCCATGATACTGAATGTTTTGAGAACTTTCTAAACCTGCCCTGCCACCTTCAACGATTCATACACATATACTCCCAGGGCTCTCGGCTCCTGCATCCCCTTTAGAATTCTACCTTTTATTTTATATTGTCTCTCTTTGTTCTTCCTGCTAAAATGTATCACCTCACATTTCCCGGCATGAAACTTCATCTGCCATGTGTTCACCCATTCCACAAGCCTGCTTATCCCCTCTTGAAGTTTATCACTATTCTCCTCCCAGTTCACAATACTTCCAAGTTTTATGTCATCTGCAAATTTTGAAATCGTAACCTTCAAGTTAAGGTCATTAATATATATCAAGAAAAGCAATGCTCTTAGGCACCGACCCCAGGGGAACCTCACTATATACCTTTCCTCAGGCTGAAAAGCAACCATTCACCACCACTCTATTTCTTGTCAGTCAGCCAACTTTGTATCCATGTTACAACTTTCCCTTTTATTCCATGGGCTTCAACTTTGCTGGCAAGTCTATTTTGTGGCCTTCTGGAAGTCTATATATAGTACATCAACTGCATTATCTTCATCAACCCTCTCTGTTACCTCATTAAAAAAAACTAAATCAAATTACTTAAATATGATTTGCCATTAACAAATCCATGTCAGCTTTCCGTACTGAATCCAGACTTGCCCAAATGACTATTAGCTTTGTCCTGGATTATTGTCTCTAAAAACTGTTTTTTTCCTTACACCTTTTAGAACAAAGGTGCAACCAACATTTGCAATTCTTCAGTCCTCTGGCACCACTCCTGGACCTAAGGAGGATTAGAAAACTACTGCCAGTACCTCCGCAATTTTCACCCTTACCTCGCTCAGCATCCTCGATGTATCCCATCTGGTCTTGGTGACTTATGAACTTTAAGTACAGCCAAACTTTCTAGTACCAGTGTAGACACAATGGGCTGAATGGCCTCCTTCTGCACTATAACAATTCTGTGATACCTCCACTCAAAATAATTTTCAGCCCATCCAGTATCTCAGCAACCCCTTGTTTCACTACGACTTTGGTAGCACCTTCTTCCTTGGTAAAGAGAGATGCAAGGTATTCATTTAATATCTCAGAAATGCCTTCTGCCAACATGTGTATATTCCCTTTTTGGTCCCTAATTGGCCCTACCCTTCCTCTTACTACCTGTTTATTATTTCCATGTCTATAGATTAAATATTAAGAAAACCTAGGTCCCAGCCACAAATTCTATTCTTGAGCCATCAACTCCACCCCTCTCCCTGACATTTCTCTTAGGCTGAATCAGACTCTATGCCATCTTGGTGTCATGTTTGACCCCGAGCTCCAACTAAGACTGCTATTTACATCTCTGTAACATCTCCCAACTCTGCTCCTGCCTCAGCTCACCTGTTGCTGATGTTACCTTGTCTCTGTTATCGACCATAAAACTTGAGGCCCTCCAAACTCTGCTTCCTGTGTCCTTACATGTATCGAGTCCCCTTCACCCTGTGCTCGCTGACAAACTTTGACTCCTGGTTAAGCAATGCCTTGATTTTAAAATTCTCATCCGTGTTTTCAAATCTGTCCATCGCCTCAACCCATGCACCCCCACTGCTCCCCATCTCTGTAATCTCCTCCAGACCCACAACTCTCCAAGAAACCCGCACCCTTCTCATTTTGATCTCCTGAGCATCCTCGATTGTAATTGTTCCACCATTGGTGATTGTACTTTCAGCTGTCGTGGCCCTCAGCTCTGGAATTCCCTCCCTAAACCTGTCCATTACTCTACCTCACCTCCCATCTTAGAGACACTCCTTGAAACCTAATGCCAAAGTTTTTGGTCATCCGACAAACATCTCCTCATGTGTCCCTGTGAGGCATTTTGGGACATTTTATTCTGTTAATTGTATATATAAATATAAGTTTTTATTATTGTGTTTGCACTTGTGACTGCATTAGGGTCCATTATTATAGACCTCTCAAGGTGTAGAATATTCAAATTGGGTGATAAGAAAATTCATTCAAAGCAGCCCTTTGTGCTGCAGGCACATGCGAGCATGTGCATTAGCCCGCACCAACACCACTTTTCTTGTTATGGAAAATATAGTCTGATGTGTGAAAAAATACAAAACAGTATCATTTTAACAGCGACTTTCAGCTTTTTAAAATTCACTTTTGTGACTACATGATCTCTGATGTAATCTACAATAGGTTTTAATCCTTATAACTTGCAATCCGAAGCACAGAATGCATCATGGTATAGGTTTCAGTTCATAGCTGACTTGAATTGCCCTTGAGGAGGTGGTGATGAGCTGCCTTCTTGAACCGCTGCAGTCCACGTGGTGTAGGTACACTCACAGTGCTGTTTGGAAGGGAGATGCAGGACTTACACCCAAAGACAGTGAAGCAACGGTGATATAGTTCCAGCTGACTCATTTCAATTATGTATCTAGTTTGGAAAAATGCAGCAAGATGGCTCTGACATAAATGCTGTGTTTTTATCCTGTGTTAAATAACAGTCATGAGGCCATAAAATTATGAGGTAAATTTGGTTTAGAAATAGTTAGGTTTAGATCATGATGTCTTTCCTTATTAAATTTGAGAATGAAGATTGCAGCTCTGTCATCTACAAGATGCTGACAAATTCTTTATATTTTAGATTAACAAGACTGCAGAAACACAACTCAAGGTGCTAATCTAATTGCTGCTGTTTCAAGGAGCGTTTTTCAATGTGTAAGACATAAACTCAACCTAGTCGCACATAGGAATATTTTCAATTATTGGCAAATGACAAATGTGAGTTTAGAGACATTTGCATTATATTCAAAATAGTTGAACCATCAAGGGAACTTTGTTCCAGAAGTTCAAAATATGCATTGCTCAAATCATTGGCGGGTATGATAGACCTGGACAACATGTGATTTCCCTTGATGTTGGGTTTCAAAAGGAAAGCAACTGTCAGATGCACACGAGATTGCTGTTTACACCTCATGTAAACTAGAGTAAGTGTAATGTCATTATAAATGATGAAGCATTGAGAAGTGCTCATTTAATTATGATCTGTAGGTATCAGGTTTGATAATTGTAATTCACGAGCAATGCTGTGATCCCCAGTTTCCTGCTTGACATTTGCTAAACTACATAAAGTCATCTTGCATAATATTCTATGAAAGATGCAGCGAAAGCTATTTGATTAGAACTCCAAAAGTTTGACTCTTGTTATGCACTGTATAATTAAAGTATTGTACTACTACTTTCTTGTTTTCTCTGTGTCATATCTTGAAAATAAACCTATTAGTTTCAACTTGAATGTAATGATGTGACAGTGTAATATTAATCATCATTCAAAGCAAACAGGAAAATGAGTTGGTTATGTCACATGACTTCTGATACAATATACAATATTGCAGAGATAATGCCTTGCCTTATGGCATGCCATCTTAATCAGATTTTATAGTTGTACAGGCTTAGACTTTTTTTATTCTTTCACGGGATGTGGGTGTCACTGGCTAGGTCAGCATTTATTGCCCATCCCTAATTGCCCTTGAGGAGGTGGTGATGAGCTGCCTTCTTGAACCGCTGCAGTCCACGTGGTGTAGGTACACTCACAGTGCTGTTTGGAAGGGAGATCCAGGACTTACACTCAAAGACAGTGAAGCAACGGTGATATAGTTCCAGGTTAAGATAATGTGTGGCTTGGGGGGGAAATTTGTAGGTGGTGGTGTTCCCACACATCTGCTGCCCTTGTCCTTCTAGATAATAAGAGGTCATGTGTGTAGAAGATGCTGTTGAAGGAGTCTTAGTCAGTTGCTGCAGTGCATCTTGCAGATTATGGCTGACTCAGGCCTGAATTTTCATAATGATGGAGAGCCTGAAACAGCCTGGACCAGGAGAAGGCCTTTGACAGAGTATTGCACACCTACATGGTGGATGTGCTCTCTGAAATGGGATTTGGGGAGGGAATCCACAACTGGATCCAACTGCTCTACACAAACATCTGTAACGCAGTTTGAATCAATCGGTGGGAATCAGAAAGCTTTCCAATTAAATCTGGAGTCAGGCAGCACTGCCCTCTCTCCCCTGTCCTGTTAATGTGTTGCATAGAACCCTTTGCTGAGTCCATCAGGAAGGATCTGGGCATGAGGAATGACGATCCCAGGCAATGGAAGCACGCAGGTCAAAGCATCCCTGTACATGGACGATGTCACCGTCTTCTGCTCGGATCCGTTGTCGTTGCGCAGACTGATCAACATCTGCGACCAGTTTGAACTAGCCTTAGGAGCTAAGGTAAATCATCGCAAGAGCGAGGCCATGTTCTTTGGGAATTGGGTTGACCGATCCTTTATCCCCTTTACCGTCAGGTCAGACTGCCTGAAGGTGCTGGGGAAATGGTTCGGAGGGACCAGGGCATGCATTAGAAACTGGAAGGAGCGAGTCGCTATGGTGAAAAGAAAACTGCGCATGTGGGAGTAACGCTCCCTTTCCATTGTGGGTAATAACCTGGTCATCAGGTGTGAGGCACTCTTGGTGTTGCTGTGCTCCTGTGCGGTGGCGATCACCTGAGCCATCTTCCGCTTTATCTGGAGGTCGAAAATAGACCATGTTCACAGGGACACGACATACAAACCTCTAGATAAAGGGGGAAAACATTGCCTGACATTGCCCTAATCCTGATGGCCACCTTTGTGTGTGGCTGCATAAAGCTGTGTGTAGACCCTTGGTACACAAACACCAAGTGTCATTACGTGCTGAGGTTCTACCTGTCCCCGGTGTTGCGAAGGATGGGTCTGGCCACGCTGCCGCACAACGCTCCAAGTAATTGGACCGTGCCGTACCACCTGTCCCTCATGGAAAAATTTATGCAGAGAAACAACTTTGACCACAAGTCCATCAGGCAGTGGTCGGCACATATCATCCTAGAGGCCCTGCGGGAAAAGAAGACGGTGGATCCTGTGGGATGGTTCCCCGAGCAGGCTGCCAAAGTCATTTGGCAGAATTCCTCATCACCAGAACTTTCCAACAAGCACCAAGACCTAGCTTGGCTGGTGGTGAGAAAGGCCCTCCCCGTCAGATCCTTCCTACAAGCCAGGAGTCTTGCCCCCTCCACACGTTGCCCTCAAGGTGGCTCTGGTGGGGAAGAGACCGTTGTTCACCTCCTTGTGGAAAATACCTTTGCAAAGAGGGTCTAGAGAGAGATGCAGTGGTTTTTGTTGAGGTTCATCCCGAGCAGCTCTGTGACAAAGGACTCTGTGCCCTACAGGCTGTTCCCAGGGGGACACACTGAGACAAACATCAACTGCAGCTGGAGGATCATCAACTCAGTGAAAGACGCTCTTTGGTCTGCCCAAAACTTGTTAGTCTTCCAGTGCAAAGAGATGTCCCCAACCGAGTGTTGCAGACTGGCACATTCCAAGGTCCAGGACTACATGCTGAGGGATGCGCTAAAGCTTGGGGCAGCCATTGCAAAGGTGCAATGGGGAAAGGTCGCTGTCTAAGACCTTTCAGCCATAATGCACTGAGGGATTGGGAATTGTATAGATCCCCCAGGCTGTATGACTCATATTGAATGTGCGCAGTGAATAGTACATATATCACAATTGTATTGAAGCACCTCAGCGTGCAACATGATCTATGTAGATAACTTAAATACCATTGTACTGTCTGACTGTCTGTAATGACCATCTTGAAATGTGTGTCATGTTCATTGATTGTATTGAAGCACCTGAGGGTACGACATGATCTATCTGGAAAACTTGAATATGATTGCACTTTTTGTGATGGCCATTTTGAAATGTTTTGTAATGTTCTTTCAGGTATTTTATTAATAAAGTATATTTTTGCAAAGGAAAAAAAGAGTCAGTAGCACCTAGAAGCAAGGGCAAGAGGAGGACCCTGGGACAATCAGCAGCACCTAGAGGAGAGTGTGAAAGGAGGACCCTGAGACAGACAGTCAGCAGCGCCTAGCACCTAACAATGCAGGAGAAACATGGGCCAGAATTTTGCCTTTGGTGGGGGTGAGCGGGAATGGTCAGGAAGCCGACTGGACAGGCACGCCCAGCGTGAAACGCGTGCTGCAGCGCTCAGCGCTGTCTGTGTGTGGGGGGAAGGAGGGCGAGCAGGGAACTTCACACATGCACGCCAGTGCGCACAGGAAAAGCTCCCTGAGGCACAGAGTTGCCTCAAGGAGACGATGATTTTGAAAAATAAAACAGGAAGAATATAAAAATGTTAAAAACATGTCCCCTCTTGTGACTCTGTCACATGAGCAGGGACATGTTAAACAATTAGTTTGAAAATTTTTAATCTTTTTTGAATGACAGATCGAAACCTCATCCCGCCCGTGGAACCATAAGGTTGGGCGGGCTGCAAAAAATTTAACTCAGTTAGATTTTTAATGGCCTTAATAGGCTTGTTAATTGTCAGCGGGTGTGCTGCCAAGTCCCGTGCGTGCCTGCTGACCAAGATATCGCGTGAGTGCACGATGTCGTCAAGACACTCGCCCAATGTCATTGCGCGTCATTTTATGCTCATTCGGGTGGGGCGCGTGCCCGCCCAACGAGCACAAAATTCTGCCCATAAGTTCATTGGTTGCTGAGAAACTGCTGTTAGGGAGTGTCATCAAATAGCTGAGAATTAGAAAAAAACATTCTTTTCAAAAGAGGGGTTACTTACATTTAAGTAAGGAACACAAGCAATAGGGAAATAAAGTTAAATCAAGGCCAGTTAAAATAAAGTTGCATAACTATACCATGGTAAAATAAATTTAATGCAAGGGAAGTAAATGAACAGCTCAATCATGTGGAATGCATGTCTTGTAATATGTCAACCAGCTACCAGCGTCCTAGACGACCACATGTGCAGCAAGTGTCACCAGCTGCAGAACTTTGAGCTCCAGGTTTTGGAGATAGAGCGGCGGCTGGAGTTATTGTAGCGCACCCATGAGGCTGAGAGTCATGCAGATAGCATGTTCAGAGGGGTGGGCACACCACAACTTAGCAGCCTGGAGGCAGAAGGGAATGGGTGACCACCAGGCAGTCCAAGAAAATTAGGCAGGCAGTGCAGGAGTCCCCTGGGGTTCTGTTCACCAATTGGTTTTCCGTTTTGGATACTGGTGAGGGAGGAGTGCAGTCAGAGCCAAGTTTGTGACACAACAGGCAGCTCTGCTGTACAGGAGGGGAGAAAGAAGAGGGGAAGATGGTAGTAATAGGGCATTTGTTAGTTAGGGGAACAGACAGCGTTTCTATGGCTGTAAATGTGACTCCAGGATTGTATGTTACCTCCCTGGTGCCAAGCTCAAGGATGTCATAGAACGGCTGCAGGACATTCTTCTGGGGGAGGGTGATCAGCCATAGGTCGTGGTCCATGTTGGTACCAATAACTTTGGTAGAAAAGGGGCTCATCCTGGAAGCAGACTTTAGGAAGCTAGGAAGGAGATTGAAAAGTAGGATCTCTAAAGCAGTAAACTCAGGATTACTCCCAATCCCACATGCAAGCGAGTATAGAAATAGGAGAATTGAACAATTAAACATGTGGCTGGACAGTTGGTGTAGGAGGGAGACCATAAGATTTCTGAGGCACTGGGGCCGGTCCTGGGGAAGATGGGACCTGTACAAGATGGACGGTCGACGCCTGAACAGGGCTGGGATGAATATCCTCGCAGGGAGATTTGCTGGTGCTGTTGCGGGGTCGGGGGGGTGGGTGGGGGGCAGTTCAAACTAGGTTGGCAGGGGGATGGGAACCTAAGGGAAAATCCAGAGCAGGGAACGGGAGATGGAGAATTAGTGAGTGACTCTGAAAGACAGAAGAAGCACAGGCTAAAGTGTACAGCACAGGGATTTAGCAGTGTTAAAAGATACATATGTAAATGCAAGAAGCATAGTAAATAAAGCCAATGAGCTGAGGGCACAGATAGACACATGGCAACATGATATCATCGCTATAACGGAAACTTGGCTTGAGGGGCAAAATTGGCAGCTCAACACCCCTGGATATAGAGTTTTCAGGCAGGATAGGGAGGGAGATAAAAAAGGTGGAGGTGTAGCATTATTGGTTAAAGAATCAACTACAGCTACGAGGAGGGATGATATACTAAATGAGGCATCAAATGAGGCCTTATGGGTTGAGCTCAGAATAAAAAAGTGGTAGCAACACTGTTGGAGCGTACTATAGACCCCCAAATCATGGAAGGGAGTTAGAAGAGCAAATATGTAGACAGATTTCTGAATGCAAAAACAATAGGGCAGTGATCATTGGGGACTTCAACTACCCTAATATCAACTGGGATATGAACAGTGTGAAGGGCACAGAGGGTGCAAAATTCTTGAACTGCATTCAAGAGAACTTATTTAGCCAGCACGTAACAAGCCCAACGAAAGGAGGCACAATTCTAGATTTAGTCTTAGGAAATGAAGCTGGGCAAGTGGATGAAGTAGCAGTAGGGGGACCATTTTGAGGATAGTGACCACGATACAGTTAGATTTAGCATCATTTTGGAAAAGGACAAAGGTAGAACAGGAATAAAATTTCTAAATTGGAGGAAGACAAATTTCACCAAGCTGACAGGTGAGCTGGCGAGAGTGGACGGATACAGCTATTAGAAAGAAAAACTGTGCCAAATCAGTGGGAGGCATTCAAAGGCGAGATTCTACGGGCACAGTGTAAACATATCTGCACAAAGAAAAAGGGTGGTACTGTCAAATCTAGAGCCCCTTGGTTATCCAAAAGCATACAGGGTAAGATAAAGCAGAGAAAGAAAGCTTATGACAGTCACAAAAAACTTAATACTGTAGAAAGCCTAGAGGTGTATAGAAAGTACAGGGGTGAAGTAAAAATGGAAATTAGGAAAGCAAAGAGAGGATATGAAAAAATATTGGCAGGTAAAATTTTAAAAATCCTTTGTTTTACCAGCACATTAAGAGCAAGACAATAACTAAGGGAAAGGTAGGGCCTACCAGAGATATATATGGTAATTTTTGGGTTGATGCAGAAGATGCGGGCGTGTTCTCAATGAGTATTTTGTCTCTGTCTTCACCAAGGAGAGAGGTGATGCAGACATTCTAGTTAAAGAGGAGTGTAAAATATTAGGACCAATAAGCATAGTGAGGGAGAAAGTACTGGAGGGACTGTCATCCTTGAAGCTGGATAAATCTCCAGGGCCAGATGGATTGTCTCCCAGGCTGTTGAAGGAAGCCAGGGAGGAAATAGCAGATGTTCTGAGGATCAGTTTCCAATTCTCAGTAGATACGGGTGAGGTCCCAGAGGATTTGGAGGTCTGTGAACATTGTACCATTATTTTAAAAAGATGCGAAGGTTAGGCCAGAAAATTATAGGCGGTCAGTCCGACTTCGGTGGTGGGCAAATTATTGGAAACAATTCTGAGAGACAGGATAGACTGTCACTTAGAAAATTGATCAGGGATAATCAGCATGGTTTTGTTTGGGGAAGATTGTATCTTACTAACTTAATAGAATTTTTGAGGAAGTAAAAATGAAGATTGATGAGGGTAGTGCAGCGGATGTTGTCTACGTGGATTTTAGTAAGGTCCCACATAGCAGACTGGTCAAAAAAGTGAGATCTCATAGAATACAGGGGAAGGTAGCAGGTTGGTTTCAAAATTGGCTCAGTGACAGGAACAAAGGGTAATGGTAAATGGATGTTTTTGAGAATGGAAAATGGTTTCCAATGGTGTTCCACAGGGCTCGGTGTTGGGGCCCTTGCTGTTTGTTGTATATATTAATGATTTAGACTTAAACGTGGGAGGCATGATTAGGAAATTTGCAGACACAAAAATTCACCGCGTAGTTGATAGTGAAGAGGATAGCTGTCAACTCCAGAATTATATCAATGGTTTGGTTGAGTGGGTGGAGAAGTGTCAAATGGAATTCAATCCAGGAAAGTGTGAGGTAATGCATTTGGGGAGGGCAAACAAAGCAAGGGAATACTCAGCAAATGGGAAGTTATTGAAAGGGTTTGAGGAAGTGAGACACCTTGGAGTGCATGTCCACAGGTCCTTGAAGATGGCAGGACAGGTGGACAAGAAAGCATATGGGATGCTTTCCTTTAATGGGTGAGGTATTGAATACAAAAGAAGGGTTAAAATGATAGAACTGTATAAAATGCTGGTTAGGCCAAAGCTGGAATTTTGTGCACAGTTCTGGTCACATTACAGGAAGGGCATAATTGCTCCTGAGAGAGTACAGAGGAGATTGGATAGACTAGGGTTGTTTTCCTTAGAACAGAGGAGGCTAAGGGGTGACCTAATCGAGGTGCACAAAATTATGAGGGGCTTAGATAGGGTAGACAAGAAAGACTTGTTTCCCATAGCTGAGGAGTCAATTACCAGGGGGCATAGATTTAAGGTGATTGGTAGAAGGATCAGAGGGGACAGGAGGAAAAACTTTTTCACCCAGAGGGTGGTGGGTGTCTGGAATACACTGTCCAAACTGGTAGTTGAGGCTGAAACACTCAACTCTTTTAAAAAGTACCTGGATCTGCATCTGAAGTGCTGTAACCTGCAAAGCTATGGACCAGATGCTGGAAACTGTGATTAAAATGAGCGGCTAGTTTATTTTTTCTCTTTTTGGCCAGTGCAGACACGATGAGCCGATGGCCTCTTCCTGCACCGTAACTTTTCTCTGGTTCTGTGGAGTGAGTATTTTTTAAAAATAAAGTCTGCAATAGACACTTAGAACTTTACATTATTTCATCTCAGCGTGGCTCCTGAGGTTTGCCCATGGTGGATACTGGAGAAGTTGACATAGTAGGTATAAAGACAAATGGTAGTCGGTGGGGGGCATGGGTTGGCACTAAGTTGGCATAGAAGCTATAAAGGGACATATGGGTGGGCGGAGGGGGTGACCTCATACTTGCAGTGTAAAGAACTCACCTCACACAATAATATGAGATCAATGAATTTGCATGTGCTGGGAGACCCCTGGAGTCAATGGGTATCAACAGGCTTTAAAGAGCTGCTGGTTATCTTTAAAGCTGTCCTATTCATATGAAGAAAGGTAAAAATAGTTACAGTAAGCTTCCAAGGCAGAGTGTGATGTTAGTTGAGGGATCAATATTGGCCAGAACGTTGGAGAAAACGTTAGTGCTCTTTGAAATAGTGCCATCAATCTTTTACGTCCACCTGCAAGACAACACTCCCTCAGTGCTGCATTCAAATGTCAAACTATAATTTATGCTCAAATCCCTGGTGTGAGGCTTAAACCTTCTGATTTAAGAGTGCTACCATTAAGCCACAGCTTACATTTGAGCATGGTATCAATTGTCAGGCAGCATACAGGGAAGCTAGTTACAGAGTCAAGTAAACAGTGTTTATTGTGCATGAGCTGTGCAAAATATCTAATAATTACTGGTGTTGATTTGGAGCAGTCAAGCAGCCCATATGAGACCGGGGAGATTATTGCAATGTTTTGTCTGAGAGGAAAATAATTTCTGAATGAAAAAATACAAGTAGCTGCAGTATTTTTCTTTGAATAGAAACATCTATTATTCCCACAGCATTATTTTCTTTCACATGAACATGGTTTCTCTGCACTGTTACACCATAACGGGCTGTATCATGGATAACACCTAATCTCATCAAAATCAGACTCAAATTACATCGCTATACCTTCTTGCATCCGGATATATCTTTTAAATGGTTTCTCATACAATTTTGCAAATAAAGCATTGTCCTTTTTAGATTTTTACATACAAAATTTACTCCTGAATGGTTTAATGGGTAATTGCATTGTTTGGTGTGGTACTGAATCATTGCAACTAAGAAGCTTCCATATCTGATTCCCTGGTCCGTTTTGAGTTATCTGATCTCAGGCTAGCACTGCAACAATGGGCTTCATTTTCTCATGATAAGGAAAGAAATAAAATAATATGCTGTCAGCTAAGGCCAAGATACTTGGGCTGAGACACTTAGTTCCTTTAAATTAAGAGCTGATAAAAACTTGGGGGTTTAAATTGTTCTGTGCACTAATTTATACTGCAATCTATTTATGCGAAATTCCTTTGTCAACTATTTCAGTAAGGCCAGTAGTACACTTATTTGAAAAGGGTTATCAATATTATTGAGATACCATACAGAAGGATTTGATGTAAAGGCATTAACCATAAAATAGTGCAAAGAATTAAAACTCACTCAGGGCTAAATTGGCTTTTGGCTTTATAAATAGAGGCATAGATTACAAATGCAAGAAAGTGATGTTACACCTGGATAAAACACAGGTTTGGCCCCATCTGGAACATTATGTCCAGTTCTGGGCACTACATTTTAGGAAGGATGTGAAGGCATTAGAGAGATTGCAGAAAAGATTCACAAGATTAGTTCCAGCAATGAGGAACTTCAGTTACGTAGATAAATTGGAGAAGTTGGGACTGTTCTGCTCGGAGAAGAGAAGGTTGAGGAGATTTGATAGAGGTGTTCAAAATCATGAAGGGCCTAGACAGAGTAGATACTGTTCCCTTAGGTGGCAGGATTAAGAACCAGACGCTGCCCAATTCACCACACCCTAATCACTCCTACCAACAATCTCAATCAGGACTCACATTCATATACTTCATTGCACCCTCATATTAATGCTGCTGCAAGCCCCACATTCATATCTCACTGCTTGCACAAACTGCCAGCTATTCAACAATGACAGACACATCAGCAGGACAGTTTGTACCATACTCCCGGACACTCTCCTCTCCCTCTTGCTGGAGGAGGTGGTATACAGCTGGAGCTAACAGGAGAGGTTGGGTTCACTTGCATGTTCTGTTCCCTGTCGAGGAGATCATGATGGCCATTGTTGGGGTGGCCAATGCTGAGGCTGTGGCCAGTAGCAGGGCTGAAACCATCGATGTTGATTGTACCTGTTATGACAGAGCAGTTGTTAAATCTGAGTTATTTAAAAACCCCAGATGAAAACTTTAAACAACTGTCATAACCTATATTTTTAAGTGGTATGTTTCAGATGCAGCTCTAATTCAGGAATCAGGCCACAATTTCTCGAGAGGTTTTTATATCAAACCTCATGAGACATTTATTAATTTACACAAGTTAAATATATACACATGGTGATAAATTGCTACTATCATAACTTTTAACAAATTCCCAAACTAATCTCCACTAAGGCAACAGCAACCCATAGGCCTGAATCTTCTGGTCGGTGACCAGGGGCGGGCCCTGCTTGCCGATGCGTGAAATGATGCACGGTGACGTCAGGTGTGTGTCCCGACGTCACTGTGCGTCATTCAGATCTTGAGTTCGGCGGGCGCGCGCCAGAATCGGTTATGTGCCCGCTAAACTGTCAAAGGCCGATTAAGGCCATTTAACTAGCAATTAAAATAATTAACAGGGCTGCCCATCCAACTGTTGGCGGGCAGGTGAAGAGCCCAGGCGGCCTTCGCATTTTTCATGGAACCTCATCCACAGGCGGGATGAGGTTTCATGAAGGGTTTTTAAATGTAATAAAATTTTTAATTAAAATTCAGTGACATGTCCCAACTCATGTGACGCTGTCACATCAGGGGACATGTCTGAATAATTTTCTTTTAATTTCAATTTTTCATTACCAACTTAATCTCTCTGAGGCAGCTCCGTGCCTCAGGCAAATTTCTGCGCTGCGCCCTTGCGCGAAAGAGCTCAAGCCCCGACTCTCCCTCCTCCCCATGCCTGCACAGGAAGCGCTCAGTGCTTGTGGGTGTGTGTCACGCTGGGCGGGCCTTAATTGGCCAGTTCACGTAAAGTGGCGGCACGCAGCCAATCGTGGGCAGCAATCAGCTGCCTGCCCACCCGCGCCCGCTCCTGCTCAGACCCCCAACGGGGAGCAAATTCTCCCCATAGACTTTAAGCAGACACCAGGCAAAGAATTTTCACCTTACAAATTCAAAATGAGGTTCCTTTCACTTTGGTTCCTTTGCAGACACAGCTTAAGGCTTACAAGCTTTGGTGTTACATTGCCTCTGCCCTGCACACACAAAACTGCTATCAGTTATACCTAGCACATCTCACTGAATGTAAATTCTCATTGTATCACCAGCCCCTTTGAACTCCACCTCTTCTAACAATAAAACCCCTTTCATAGTACCAATTTTATTAGTCATATAAACATTGCTTGGTCTCTGCCAGCTTGGTGCCAGATTTCACTCCCCTTCTTGAATGCTCTATTCAACAAAATGCAAATACACTCTACCTCTTACATCTTAAAATTTATATACATCAAAGCACCCAGACTAGCTGGCTTTAATCCAATTAATACACACCCACAAACTAAACCTCTATTTTAAAAAAATAATTTCCAATAATATCATATACATTAACAGCTTCATAGCTGTACCCTCAAACCCAATCAATATCCTCACATCCCATCCCTCCCTCATCCTTTACTCAGTCTAGACTTGCAATCTGCAGATATTGTAGGCATGTACCTCTTACTTTCCCCCCTCCCCACACTACAACCTTACCCTTGTGCCTTTCTCCTTTAAGATACATAAGAAGTACAACCTGTCAAAGCAGTGGAGGAACAGCAAGAAAATAGTGACGATGAATATACACCATTACTTGATTTTGCACTTTCAGCCAACGGCTCAGATTTTGACACTGCACAAAATTTAGAGGAGAGCATAAAGGTGGAATGGGCCTGTCGTGGATGAGTAGCCTGAAGCCATGGCAGACAGCAATGAGGGTGCAGTGCCAACTTGCCATAGGGTGAACATGAATTCTGCTGCAGTTGGACTTAGATGAGGACTTCAATGGGACAGGCTAAAGAATAAGGCTGATGAAGGCATTATGAAATTCTTGGTGCAATGGGTAGTTTGCCAGAAAACCTGCATTGAGTGTCAAGGAGCACAGAGGGGTCCAGCAACAACTTGGTTCAAGGTTTTGCACAGAGCTTGGAGACTACCTTGCGAAGCATAAAAATGGTGACCAACTCCATTTGCACACTTATAGACCCAATCGTGATGCATGTATGATTGTCGATGCGGCAGATTCTATTGCAGCACAAGCAGCAACCACCCCATATCTGAATGCTGCACTGGAAGCTCAGACTGATGTCACCATGGCTATAGATTGCAGTGCACAAAGGGGCTTGCAGAGTGTCACAGCAGTTCTCAAATCTGTTCTCCAACTAGGATTGCTGAGATGCCATCCCAGGGGAGTGGCAATGGCACCATGGAGCACGAACCTGCTGACCTTTCTCAAGAAGACAACAATCGTCTTCCCACCTGAAATGATTATTTATGGGAAAGAGGGAATGACTGTAGCACAGGGAGAGAAGTCAGTGTGTCGCGTTGTGGGGGCAGATAATAGGGACAGGGTGGGGGAAGGGGTGATTGATAACCTTAGAGGAGTGAAGGTGCTGAGGGAACTGAATTTACTGAGTGGAAATCTATAGGGAATGGAAAGGGAAGAAATGTGTGTAAAAACTCAACATGCAAAACTTTCTCCAAAACTATTTCGCTAATGGTACAAGCTTCTGCAGCCATTTCCTCCAACATACCAGCAACCGTACATCATTTATTTAGTTTTATTTTATATTCCATCAAGAATAGTTTGGTCACTACCTTTGTCTACCTTTCCAGGTCTTGGTCGTGTAAAGATTTTTCAGATAAGTCTTTCAACTCGCAGTATTCAGCTGTTACATCGGTATTGCATCTAATACAATGAATGTAAAAATGCGTTGTAAAACCCCCTATTTTTCATTCACCGGGTAGCAAAATGCCTTCACAATTTTAATTGGGAAAATACAGTAGATCCGTTAAGGGCAATGCTGTATGTCTCAATTTCCATACAGCCTGAAATTAACAAGATCGGTTTAAGAAATTGTGCGCTTGCTGTCACTAATTGTGCAAAATGGTACAAACTGCTATAAGTCTTTTCTCTTTAGCAAACTGTGTTGAGGCCATGCAGGACAAATCCACTTCCCGACGGAGCATTGTGTTGGAGTCCTTCAATCCCCGCCGGAAAACAAGATCGGCCTGAAATATTGTGCGCTTTTCCTCCTTCCCAAAACACAAGATATTTTCATCAGACTGCAGAATACATCTTTTTACGCTAAAAGAAAATGATAAACATCTACATGGCGCAAGATCATGCTTGAATATCTTGACATTGGTCAATCCACTAAACATTTTATTTTCTTTCCTGGACGTTCATTCATACTGACAGGCATTTAACTAGCAGTTTTGAGGGTAAATATAGTGAGCACACGGTTTACTGCATTCCACAAATATTAAATTCACGCTAAAGGCCTGAACGTTACCTGCTGCCTCGATTTTGGCGCCTAAAAGAAACGGTCTTCGGGTTCAAATGGGATTCCACCCCCACCCTAATTCTGATTGGTGGAGAGCTCCCTATGCTGCTCACTGATTGGGTATTTTGCATGTCACATGCCGTTGAGGGTTGCTTCCGAAGAGGAAAACTGGCGATTAAATAATTTGAATGAATGTTCAGTATACCGAGGTCGATGCCTCGAGATCAGTTCTAGAATTTTAATTAGAATTAGTTTTAATTAGAATTCTTTAGAATTTTAAGGCAATTCTCTTGAACTTTCTCATGCAGGTAATAGAGCTGCCGCTACTGATAAGCATGTGTACGTCCACCTCCTTGATCATAAGGGAGTCTTCAGAATTGTCTCCATCAAACAGGACATCAAGAAATTTGATCCCAAGACGCACTGTTCCACAAAGGTGTACAAGGTCCTGCGGATTCAGACAAGCAAAAGCAGCTCTGATGAATATGACAGTGGTGGATATTTCTGGGGAGCTGACGATCTTTACTCTAAAGCATAGGACATACTGCTTGGAGGTAATGGAAATGCTGATCGTTTGTGAAATTGGGAATTGCTTCTGAGACATTGAATAATTTTTGCTCCTGTCTCCGCAGAGTCCCCTGAGGCTGTAAGAGCGAAATGGCAGGGCTTCTGCTGCCTCGGGTTGTGCAGTGTGCAGGAGAGCTGTGATGAAGTCCCTGGCCCGAGCAGGCCAACGCTCAAGAGCGTGTTTGACACCGCTAATGCGGCCAGTGTAGATGCTCTCCTTCAGCAACTCAATTTTGTTTCATCTCACATTACAGTTAATGTTTTCTTCGAACAAGACTGCACAGAGATTTCTGTGGACATTATTTCAACTGTACATGGACAGTGTCAAAACCGTTCCTAACCTCTAAATTTTCATATGTTGATAGAAGGAGAATTCCCAGACATCAAGCGCCCAGAGAAAACAGCTTCGCAGCCTTCTGTCAGAGCGGCCAGTGGGTATGTGCAGTGCTCCTGCAATGCAGCCTGAGGACATGACATATTGGAAGTCAAAAGAGATAGCCCTCCATCAAGTGTAGCCGACCCTGAGTGCCGGGAAAGGCCACACGGGGACATCCAGAGGCTGGAGGAAGAGAACAAAGTCCTCAAGCAGAAGGTGAAATACCTCACCCGTGACCTGGAGGAGGCCACCAAGACGCCAATGCCGCCAGGACTGAATGGACAAGATGCAGGACCTCAACTTGTACCAGTAAGGGCAACTAAGGAGCCTCTCACTAGGTAATATTTTTGTTTTCATAGCCTAAATGCTAATGTAAATTTTATGTTTCAAAGGTGCAGTTCAGCATCCACTTCACCGTGAGATTTGAATATTGAGCCAACATTTTTGCTTTGTGTTGCAGCACGAGAACCTCAACTTGCCAGCCAGGCCATGGGGGTCTTTAGGCCATCACCCCTCGAATCAATACAGCTGCATGAGGATGCACCCACATCGACTACCACAGCCCAGCATCCATGAAGACACCGTTGATGGAAAGGTAATTTTTCTCACAGCGTACCAAGTAATCCTACCTGACTCTAGAAAACACCTCTTTGGTAGATGATCATCCGTATCTATGAAACATCTGTTCGTTCGTAGTTCTGTGTGCATAATTCCCGGATTTGATGCTGAAGTGTGCTATTCTCCTACAGGTGGGACTGCAGGGTGGTATCATCCTCACGGAGCGTCAGTGGTTGAATATAATATGTTCGAGGATGAACTCCCATGTTTTTGAAGACCCTGGCTTCTGCTGTAAGGGATGTGGAGTTCTAAAGTGCCGCTCTATTTATGGCAGTGTGCCTGGGATTGTAAACACCACCTCACCTACCCCAACAAAACCTCCGCTTTCACCCATGAAGCTGCGTGCCATTAAAGGTAAGGATGATGCAAACACTAACAGTTTTCTCCCATCATCTAGATGCCCATACTACTGCCTGCTAAAAACGTCATCCCAGATCTAGCTGAATGCTTAGTCTTCAGTTTACAGTCTTTGGCTGTGACTCATTTTCTCCTGTTTTTTTCTCCCATCTGTAGTATGCTACACCCACCACCTTGAGAAAAGAAGCATTGAGCGAGGAGGAGGTGGCCAAGGAGCAAGCCCACGTGAAGAACTATATGACAGAGAAGATCATGAACCTGAATCAGAAGAAGACAGCCCAAGCAGCACCAAACCAACCAACGGTTTAGAGTCACGCGGGGACAGTGGATGCGTGTTTTGGGATACGCATTTCTAAAAGCATTCTTTTTTTTCCCCAAATTCTGTATCTAAATATCGTAAATCATTTGCATTGGTTCTCCAAAATAAAGAAAGTGTTTAAAAATGTAATGACTCCTCTGCCTTAATGTGTTAATAAGAGACACAGCCCTCAGCACGTTCACCCACACAAACACTGGAAGGGGAATACCTTTGCGCACTTTAAATATAACCATCTTAATCATGATATAGTCATATTTAAATATCAGTAAACATATTTATGAATGAAGTTATAAAGCAATAAATAATATGGACGCCATTCAATGCACTTAGTAGAGAACTGGGGAAATAACCAGTTCAGACTAGTTTGTAACTGGCAGTAACCCCACGTACCATGCCAGTTGTACTGGTGCTATGACCAGTAATACTGTTGCCACGCCCATCAACTCCGACCAGTACTACTGGGCTGCAACCATATAAGCCCAGTCCTACTGGTTCACACCCTTGCGTCAACTGGGAACTGGTGGCCAAATCCCATGGCATACTGGTCAAACCTGGTACCAGCCTTACTGTTATTTCCCTTTGGGGTACCCCTGCCACTCTTGTCAGTGCCCTTGCTGTTGGCTCTCACCAGCCAACCCAGAATGTTGGCGCACATGCTGAGATGGTGTAGTAAGGAGCCTGGTCTTCTCAGCCCAGTGTTGCTTCAATCATCCCCCAAGGCCATGCATAGCACTGCATAGGTACACTAAGCAGACAAAGGTATGGAAAAGACAAGAACTAATGAAATACACAAGGATTCTCATTTTACTGAGTTGACATGATGCTGCATGATTTGAGTTATAAATTTGGTTTGGAATGTATCTTGGCTTGGCTTTTATTTTCACATTGTGACAAAATGGATGCTGTTCTGTTCAGTGACAGGCTTTTGGTTAATGGGGAATTAGGGTTGTGATTACTAATATCACACTCTGTTGAGTTCTTCATTGGCAGTCCTGTCTAAGTTGCCCCTTCCTCCCTCTGCCCATCATGTTCCCGATTCTCAGCTGGTCACCGTATAACTTGTGATGGTATACAGCAGACCACCATGCATCCTGACACACTTCCTCTCCCACCAGCTGAGTACTACAGGACTCTTCATGGTCCAATCAGTGGAACTGTTGCTTCAGCATTGGCAGTAGTCTGCTCTATCACATTCAGAGTGGCAACGTGGCTTTCATTCTGTGCATGGGTCATGCATTTCAGTCGTGAGCCATGTCATCAGCCCTTGTCACCCAGTAATTACCCTTTGGTTTGCCGTGGCAGATCAAATGCTGACGTTGTATCATTTGGAAGGTAAATAGCTTTACGCATGGTCCATGTGATCTCCCAGATTGGTTTTGATCACTTGAGAAGAATTTTCCAGAATATTTTTCTCTTACTGGCCCTGTTCTTTTCTGCCTCTCTTAGGGTAGTGTGCAGGGTAGGGAAGGGGGAGGAAACATTTAGTCACGACACTCATGGTGTGGAGCAGGCAAGTTGGTCTTTTCCTGCTCGCCAATTTTATACATTGGCATCTTTTCTTAAGTTTTCAGAGGTAAGGTGTTGAAACTCACTGCCTCTGTTCACATACAAAGAATAGACACTTGGAAAAAACTACACACCATAATAAGTAATCAACTTCACAAGAGGAGGAGAAAAGACAAGGAAAAATATTGACCCTGTGGAAGGCCTGTCAATGGACCTACTTGGGAATTGTCTGGGAAATTTCCCTGCTCCTTGGGATCCTCTGTGAATGTCTTCGACTCTGAGTTAGAATTGGAGACTTTGGATAGTCCTGCAGTACTTATCGGGATAGTTACCCAGGAAATGTTAGACAGATTAAAACCTAATCTAACACCAGTGTAACTCCATAATGGATCTCGCAATCATACTCCGACCCCACAGCTAACCCCCCTGACCCCCAACCAGATTACCCCTCAAGAAGACAAAAATCTAATTTTTGTTAGATGGACAGGTGCAGGTGTACTTTCCAACAGGTCGCCACTGTTGGATGAATGTAATATTGAAACAGAGTATTCCATCACCAGATTTTCATCTCCCACTTTTGAAGCATTACTACAGAGCGATAAGTGTTCATTCACATTCTCGTGTTTTTTTCTGGTCAAATCTCTTCACTGTACATACATTGTGAGTGAGTGGACTTCCCCCTCCTGGACATCGTCCTGCAAAATGATTGGACTATCAATATCTGTGAAGAGTGTCAATGCTGAAATCGCAAACCAGATCTTCATTGCAGTTGGATAGTTTCAGGGATTAATTTCTGAAATCACCCTTGGATTCTTGCTGATTGACTTCTTACACTTTCCTGATAAGACTGGGGTCTATACAAGCTCTTCTGCTTAAAAGAGAGAATTCCTGATTCTGTAGAACAGACAATGTCTCCAATATCTGCTTTTCCTTGTACAGGACTGTTGCCTGTAACTTTTCCTTAACTTTCAGTTCAATCCCTCCTGGGCTGTATAGCTGGGATTCTGTTGGCTGCGGGCAATGTGTTGGTAACCATGGTTCAAAGTCTGATAAAACCATTACATTTACTTCGGTATCTAGTTTAAAGTTGGTGATATGTCCATTGACATTTATATCAGCGTTCCAGAATGCAGATTGGAGTCATTGATCTCACCCAGGAAATACTTTTGTTCCTCACCTGATGGAATTTCTTCAACTTCATTAATAGCTTTAAGTGTGAAAACTTTTTCTTTGAAGCCTGGAAGTTAGAGATTTTACTTTGGCATAACTTCCCTCAATGGCAAATTCTTCTGCAGAGAAAGCATTTTGCAGGACACTGTTTGTGCAGGTGGGTCTTTTTGGCATCACAGCGCTGGCAGGGTTTTATGGCATCTTGTACTTTTCCCTCCAAATTGTATCTTCTTTTCTGATGCTTCTATTATATTGCTGGGGTAAGGAACTGTATGGTCACTGGAGGTTTCATGAGCCAAGGTTTTTCTTCACAGAATTCCTCTCAGAATTGTCCTGTTCTGTTTACAGATCTCTGTCTCACCAGCTGTATTGTTTTTTCTAAGGTGAGGTCTTTAGATTGCAATAGGTCTGATCGGCATTCATCAGTAACACTGACTACAATGTGGTCTCGTATTAGTTCTGTTTTTAGGTCTCCATACTCGCATCCTTCAGAATTTGGCCCCTTCCAGAATCTTATTGCTCCTCAGGTTGAAGTAGTTATCAAAAGCTTTTAAGACCTATTCAAATTTATAAGAAGTCTCATTGATGCCCTGCGTTACAATAACGTCACCTGCTATAGTTCCCATGGACTAAAGTAATATATTGACTTGTTCAGCTTCAGACTTACCATTCAATCCTAAAGCAATTCGAAACCTCAAGAATATTTTTCTCCAAAGTGCCCAGTTTTGAGTTTTATGTGGTCATTTCATGTGTCCAAACCTCTCAGGTAGCATAAATTTATGATCCATGGCTTTTCTAAGCTTTTAGGTGGTTTACCTGAAATTTTAAATTTTCCTTCTAGCATTTGCTGCTTTCCCATACTGTTCAGCCTCTCACCAAGACCAGCTCTGTCACTGTCTCTCCCTGTGGGATCTCTCAGCTAGACTTGGTATTTCTTGAACACTGCAATATTGTTTCAAGTTATACCAGTAATCTCTTCACCCCATTCAACTGGAGAATCGAGTATTTGCAGCTGCTTTTTTTTGTGCTGCATCGCGGTCACCATGTATAATGGCACCGACCTTGGACGCAGACTTCATGGTTTACTGAAACCTGCCTTTGCTGGGGATCTGGTTTTCCCAGTACTGTCAGCCCAATGCACCGTTAAAATTGATTTTTGGCCTTTCAGGTTGCTCAGCAGTTCCATGATCTTTGCTTGGTTCTCCGACTCAAAGTCTACTGGATCAGGATTTTCTTCGCAGGCCACTACATACTTTGATGCACTCTTGAATGACAGTCCAGTCCAGGTCTTGCTGCATTTAGACATGGACTGCTTCAGTATCTGAGAAGTTGCAAATGGCACTGAACATTGTGCAAGTATCAGCAAACATCCCCTCTTCTGACCTTTTGATGGAAGGTCATTGATGAATCAGCTGAAGATGGTTGGGCCTGGGACATTACCCTGAGGAACTCCTGCAGGAATGTCCTGGAACTGAGATGCTTGACCTCCAACAACCACAACCATCTTCCTTTATGCTAAGTATGACTCCAACCAGCGGCAAATTTTCCCCCTGATTCCCATTGATCCCAGTTTTGCAAGGGCTCCTTGATGTCACACTCGGTCAAAAGCTGCCTTGATGTCAAGGGCAGTCACTCTCACCTCACCTCGGGAGTTCAGCTCATTTGTCCATGTTTGAACCATGGCTGTAATGAGGTCAGAAGCTGAGTGATCCTGGCAGAACTCAAACTGAGCATCAATGAACAGGTTATTGCTAAGCAAATAGCACTGTTGATGACCCCTTCCATCACCATACTGACGATGGAGAGTAGACTGATGGGTCAGCAATTGGCCAGGTTGAATTTGTCCTGCTTTTAGTGTACAGGACATACCCGGGCAACTTTCCGCATTGCTGGGTAGATGCCAGTGTTGTAGCTGTAATGGAACAGCTTGGCTAGGGCACAGCAAGTTCTGGAGCATAAGTCCTCAGTACTATTGCTGAAATATTGTCAAGGCCCATAGCCTTTGCAGTATCCAGTACTTTCAGCCATTTCTTGATATCATGTAGACTGCATTGAATTGGCTGAAGACTGGCATCTGTGATGCCGGGGACCTCTGGAGGAGACTGAGATGGATCATCCACTCGGCACTTCTGGCCGAAGATTGTTGCTAATGCTTCAACCTTATCTTTTGCACTGATGCGCTGGGCTTCTCCATCATTGAGGATGAGGATATTTATGGATCCTCGTCCTCCAGTGAGTTGTTTAATTGTCCATCACCATTCAACGACTGGATAGGGCAGGACTGCAGAGCTTAGATCATATGCCAGGTTGCTGCTTGACTAGTGTCTGAGACAGCTCTCCCAATCTTGGCACAAGCCCCCAGATATTAGAAACGAGGACTTTGCAGAATCGACAGGGCTGGATTTGCCGTTGTTGTTTCCGGAGCCTAGCTCGATGCCGGGTGGTCTGTCTGGTTTCATTCCTTTGTAGCGGTTTTATACAGCTGAGTGGTTTGCTAGGCCATTCTTGCAGATCTGGAGTCACATGTAGGCCAGACCAGGTGAGGATGGCAGATTTCCTTCCCTAAAGGACATTAGTAAACCAGTCGGATTTTTACGACAATCGACAATGGTTTCATGGTCATCATTAGACTTTTAATTCCAGATTTTTTCCATCTGCAGTGGTGGGTTTCGAACCCGGGCCCCCGGAGCAATACCATGGGCCTCTGGATTACCAGTCCAGTGACAATAACACTATGCTGCCACCTTTTGTTCATGAAATATCGGGAAGGCAAAATGGAGGTGGGGTGTCAGTATTGTTTAGAGGAGACATTGTAATGTCGGAAAAAGTGGATGCCCTTGATGGGACAAGGATATAATCCATTTGGTTGGAGTTAAAAAGCAAAATGGGTCTGATCACACTACCCGGGCCAGTTTAGAGGCCTACAAAGACTGAGAGGACAAGAGGACCAAATCTGCAGGGAAATAACAGAGATTTGGAAGAACTTTAGAGTTGTGATATTGGAGGACTTTAGTTACCCAAATATTGATTGGGATAATGTTAGAGTAAAGGATAAGGAGGTGAAGGAATTTCTGAAACGTGTTCAGGAGAACTACCTGCACCAGTATGTTCTCGGTCCAATGAGGAAGGAGGCATTGGTGGATGTGGTACAGGGGAATGAGGTGTGTCAATTAAATAAAGTTTCGGCAGGGTCAGAGTAATCATCCTATCATAAGGTTTAGACTAATAATGGAGAAGAGCAAGGAATAATCTAAAGTAATACTTGTAAATTGGGAGAGGGCTAACTTTAACGGGATGAGAGGGGATTGTTATGACGTGGCAGATGATGTGTCCCAAGTGGACCAAACCCACGAGGGAAATTTGGTCGTGCTATCACAGCGGTTTTGCAATTTGTATTTATAATGAGATGCGTGCACTGAATTCAGAAATAATAAGTCCACCAAGACCTTTTAGAGATTTAAAAAATTAAATTGAAATATTTATTATCGAAATAAAATATATCAAGCACATACATAAGACTACAATTACTACTACAAAACTCCTAAAATTCCTAATTAACCTGACCCCCAGTTAACCCCCTTTAAGGCAATGGTCCAAAAATAGATTTTAGATTTAAAACAAACTCAGCAAGTTAATACCTTGGACAGTGGAATTCCAAATGGCTTTTCCGTTTAGTTAAACAGCAGACTTATACAGAAATGCTGGAGGCTTCTTTAAAGCTATTTCACACACTCATATTAGATCTTACATGGCATTCTGACACATAACCTTTCATTCTCCTTTATATATATTTCTCTCTTTTTAATATGTAAATTCTATTGTCACATATGCCTTTGAAACAGTATCTTCCTCACAATATAAAAACATTCATGTTGCCACTATTTCCAGTAGCCTTTGGGAAAGATAAACACATTCCTTAGCCTTGCTTACCTGACTAGTTGTAAACAGACTGAGATCCCTTTGAATTCCAATATCCCTTCAGTTATCTAAAAATGCAAATTCCCTTCACACCTTACATGCTAAACCAGCATCCATGTTTACTCATTAGTGTGTCAAACACCTAGCTTCTTTTGATGATTCAAACTTGTAGCCTACTTGACTCCAAATATAATTAAATCACACGCAGACACACCCAACTATCCTTAGCCCCATAAAGCTGCTTCAGAATAAAACAGAAAAATATTATGAAAATTATTATACTTTCATGACAGGATCTAACCAGAACTGTAATGGAACAATGGTTGATCTTTAAGGAGGAGATGCTTCAGGTACAGGCTAGGTAACAACAAAAGGGCAAAAGGTCAGGGAACCATATCCAGGGGTCCTTAGGTGACGAGGGAGATAGAGAATATAATGAAACAAAAAAAGAGGGTGTATGATGTATGTCAGGTAAATTCTTCAAGTGTGAACTAGTCGAAATACAATGAGTTTAGAGGGAAGTGAAGAGAAAGATACAACTGGCAAAGTAGGAATATGAGAAAAGAATGGTAGCTAACATAAAAGGCAACACAAAAATCTACTACCGGCATGAATATAGTGTTTACTAAGGAAGAGGATGCTGACAAAACGTCAGTATAAATGGAGATGGTAGAGGTAATGGATGGGGTGAAAATCAATAGTGTTAGCGGGAAGAAAGTAAGTGAGAATTTATGGTAAGGGAGAATTCATTATAAGGGAACGAATTTCTTAAATTAGAATCTATAGGCAGGCCAGCACAAACCAGTAAATCAACAATTAAACAGTTAAACCAGATGAACCTTATACACTCTCATACTTTGTACACCTTCAGGGTTTGCAATCACCAGCAAGGTCCTAGGAGTTAGACTGGAGACTTAGGTTGGAAAACAACTAAGATTAAGTGTGCTCTTCAACAGATAGGGGAAGGACAGATGGTCCCAGTTTAGGTAGGAGGGAAGGTCTCTGCCTGGGTGAAAATTAGGGACATACGATGTACGTACCTGTTACCAGAGATGTCTGTTTAATGTAAACCTATATGTTGATGAGATCGGAATCTGGAAACTGTTCTTATACATGACCAATAATGTATAAATATGTTGAACGCTTGTAATTTAGCAGAGTACTGTCTCAAGCTGTATTGAGATGGTGCTCTCCTTGCAATTGCTCGAATAAATGATCGAAACCTGTACCTGAGACTCCTGTGGTCTGTTTATCAAAGACACCACAACAATTGGCAGGATATACTGGAAAGGCTCGCAATGCTTAAAGTGGGGTGACCTCAGGGCACAGAGTAACTGAAGCCAAAACTAAAAAAGTGACATCACAGGAAAGCTGTGATCTGATTGGTTGGTAGGAAATCCGCACCAAATTTGAAAAAAAAAATACTGCAAAGCTAGTTAATAAATTAATTATCTAAGTCGAGATGGCTGGGCAGGTGATGTGCTGTAGCTGTATGATGTGGGAGCTGGCAGATCCCATTGCAAGCCGCAGTGACCACATCTGCAGCAAGTGTTGGTTGCTGGAGGAACTCTGGCTCAGAATTGATGAGCTGGAGTCCGAGCTCCAGACGCTGTGGCACATCCAGAGGGGGGAGAGTTACCTGGATGCTTTGTTTCAGGAGGCGGTCACACCCGGAAGATTAAGGACCTCAAGTTCGGTCAGTGGTCAGGGTCAGCAGGGTGTGACTGCAAGTGAGGTAGGTAGAGGGATCCTGTGTTCAGGAACAGAGGAGCCTCAGCTCTTGACCTTGTCCAACAGGTACGAGGTACTTGCTCCCTGTGTAGATGAGGAACAGGGCTGTAGGGAGGATGACCATGGCACCGTGGCACAGGAGGCCATTCAAGAGGGGGGAGCAAAACGACAAGTGGTAGTTGTAGGGGATTCTATAATTAGGGGAATTGATAGCATCCTTTGTAAGCAGGATCGAGAGTCCCGCATGGTATGTTGCCTGCCCGGTGCCAGGGTGAGGGACATCTCTGACCGGCTTGAAAGGATATTGAAGAGGGAGGGGGAGGAGCCAGTTGTTGTGGTCCACGTCAGGACAAATAACATAGGTAAGACTAGGAAAGAGGACCTGTTTGGGGATTATCAGGAACTAGGAACTAAATTAAAGAACAGGTCCTCAAGGGTTATAATCTCCGGATTACTACCCGAGCCACGTGCAAGTTGGCATAGGGACGCGAGAATAACATGTGGCTAAAGAGTGGTGCGGGAAAGAGGGGTTCCATTTCATAGGGCACTGGCATCAGTATTGGAACAGGAGGGATCTGTACCGTTGGGACAGTCTCCACCTGAACCGATCTGGGACCAATGTTCTAGCGAAAAGGGTAAATAGGGTGGTCAACAGGACTTTAAACTAGAAAGTGGGGGGGGAGGGAAGGGTAAAACTCCAAGAAGTATGACTAATGGGAAACAAAGCAGCAGGGGGGTGGATTCAACTTCATGGAAAATTATGAAAAAACTGAAAAGAAAGGAGAGCCCAGGAGAGGCTATTAAAGTCTCCAGAACACAAAATAGGACAGAGTGTTTGGAAAGAGCTAGGAATCTAACTTCATGCGCATCAGATAAAGGGATGGCAATGAGAAAGGGGACGGGAAATACAGGACTGAAGGTGTTGTATCTGAATGCACACAGTATACAAAATAAGGTAAATGAGCTTGTGGTGCAGATTGAAATTGGCAGGTATGATGTGGTGGGCATCACAGAGACATGGCTGCAAGGGGATCAGGACTGGGAGCTAAATATCCAAGGATATACATCCTATCGAAAAGATAGGTAGGTTGGCAGAAAGGTTGGGGTTGCTTTGTTAGTAAGAAATGAAATTAAATCGATAGCAAGAAACGACGTAGGGTCAGATGATGTAGAATCTGTGTGGGTAGAGTTGAGGAACTGCAAAGGTTAAAAAACCATAATGGGAGTTATGTACAGGCCTCCAAACAGTAGTCAGGATGTGGGGCACAAGATACACCAGGAGATAGAAAAGGCGTGTAAGAAAGGCAAGGTTACAGTGATCATGGGGGATTTCAATATGCAGGTAGACTGGGAAAATCAGGTTGGTAGTGGATCCCAAGAATAGGAATTTGTGGAATGTCTACGAGATGGCTTTTTGGAGCAGCTTGTGGTGGAGCCCACTAGGGAACAGGCAATTCTAGATTTAGTGATGTGCAATGAGGCAGATTTGATAAGGGAGTTTAAGGTGAAGGAACCCTTAGGAGGAAGTGACCATAATATGATAGAATTTACCCTGCAATTTGTGAGGAAAAAACTAGAATCATATGTAACGGTATTACAGTTGAATAAAGGCAACTACAGAGGCATGAGGGAGGAGCTGGCCAGAATTGACTGGGAGATGAGCCTAGCAGGAAAGACAGTGGAACAGCAATGGCAGAAGTTTCTGGGAGTAATTTGGGGGACACAGCAAAAATTCATCCTTAGGAAGAAGAAGCATACTAAAGGGAGGATGAGGCAACCATGGCTGACAAGGGAAGTCAGGGACAGCATAAAAGCTAAAGAGAAAGCATACAATGCGGCGAAGAGCAGTGGGAAACCAGGGGATTGGGAAGCCTACAAAGACCAACAGAGGACAACTAAAAAATAAATAAGGAGGGAGAAGATTAAATATGAGGGTAAACTAGTAATATAAAAGAAGATTGCAAGAGTTTTTTCAGATATATAAAGGGTAGAAGAGAGGCAAAAGTGGACATTAGGCCGCTGGAAAATGACGCTGGAGAAGTAGTAGTGGGGATCAAAGAAATGACAGAGGAACTGAATAAGTACTTTGCGTCAGTCTTCACGGTGGAAGACGCGAGTAACATCCCCAAAGTTCAAGAGAGTCGGGGGGCAGAAGTGAGTATGGTGGCCATTACCAAGGAGAAGGTGCTAGGAAAACTGAAAGGTCTGAAGGTGGATAAATCACCTGGACCAGATGGATTACACCTCAGAGTTCTGAAGGAGATAGCTGAAGAGATAGTGGAGGCTTTAGTGGTGATCTTTCAGGAATCACTGGAGTCAGGAAGGGTCCCAGAGGACTGGAAAATCGCTAATGTAACCCCCCTGTTTAAGAAGGGAGTGAGGCAAAAGACGGGAAATTGCAGGCCGATTAGCCTGACCTCAGTCGTTGGTAAGATTTTAGAGTCTATTATTAAGGATGAGATTTCAGAATACTTGGAAGTGCATGGTAAAATAGGGCAAAGTCAGCATGGTTTCATCAAGGGGAGGTCATGCCTGACAAATCTGTTAGAATTCCTTGAGGAGGTAACGAGTAGGTTAGACAAAGGAGAGCCAATGGATGTTATCTACTTGGACTTCCAGAAGGCCTTTGACAAGGTGCCACACAGGAGGCTGCTCAGTAAGATAAGAGCCCATGGCGTTAGAGCCAAGGTACTAGCATGGATAGAAGATTGGCTGTCTGGCAGGAGGCAGAGAGTGGGGATAAGGGGGTCCTTCTCAGGATGGGGGCTGGTGAACTAGTGGAGTTCCAGGGGTCAGTGTTGGGACCACAACTTTTCACTTTATACATTAATGATCTAGATCAAGGAACTGAGGGCATGCTGGCTAAGTTTGCAGATGATACAAAGATAGGTGGAGGGACAGGTAGTATTGAGGAGGCGGGGAGGCTGCAGAAGGATTTGGACAGGTTAGGAGAATGGGCAAAGAAGTGGCAGATGGAATACAACGTGGGGAAATGTGAGGTCATGCACTTTGGTAGGAAGAATAGAGGCATAGACTATTTTCTAAATGGAGAGAGAATTCAGAAGTCTGGAGTGCAAAGGGACTTGGGAGTCCTAGTCCAGGTTTCTCTTAAGGTTAACTTGCAGGTTGAGTCGGTAGTTAGGAAGGCAAATGCAATGTTGGCATTTATTTCAAGAGGACTAGAATATAAAAGCAGGGATGTGCTGCTGAGGCTTTATAAGGCTCTGGTCAGACCACATTTAGAATATTGTGAGCAATTTTGGGTCCCATATCTCAGGAAGGATGTTCTGGCCCTGGAGAGGGTCCAGAGGAGGTTCACGAGAACGATCCCAGGAATGAAAGGCTTAACATATGAGGAACGTTTGAGGACTCTGGGTCTATACTCGACGGAGCTTAGAAGGATGAGGGGGGATCTGATTGAAACTTACAGAATACTGAAAGGCCTGGATAGAGTGGACGTGGGGGAGATGTTTCCATTAGTAGTAGAGACTAGGACCTGAGGGTACAGCCTCAGAGTAAAGGGAAGACCTTTTAGAATAGAGATGAGGAGAAACTTCTTTAGCCAGAGAGTGGTGAATCTATGGAATTCATTGCCACAGAAGTCTGTGGAGGCCAGGTCATTGAGCGTGTTTAAGACCGAGATAGATAGGTTCTTGATTGGTAAGGGGATCAAAGGTTACGAGGAGAAGGCAGGAGAATGGGGTTGAGAAACTTAGCCATGATTGAATGGCGGAGCAGACTCGATGGGCCGAATGGCCTAATTTCTGCTCCTATGTCTTATGGCTGTTATGGATAAGTCACCTGGTCCAGATGGCTTACATCCCAGATTGCTAAGTGAAGTGGGGGTGGAGATGGTGAAAAGGCTTTTCATAATCTTCCAATAATCCCTAGATATGGGCAGATGCCAAAGGATTGGAGGTGGCAAATGTGACACCCACATTCAAGAAACTGTAATGACATTTAACAATGGGTTGGTCAGTTTAACATTGGTGGTGGATAAGATTTTAGAATCAACAATCAGGCAAAACATCACCAGGCACTTGGAATAGATATTGTCTATATGGATTTTATGAAAGCATTTGACAATGTATCGTAGAAAACGCTGGTTACCAAAATTGAGGCTCATGAAGTAGAATGGTCAGTGTCAACTTGGACAAAATATTGGTTTAAGGACAGAAATCAGCAAGTCATGGTAAATGGTTGTTTTTCAGATGGGAGGATGGTCTGATTAGGCCACAACTAGAGTATTACATCCAGTTCTGGTTGCCACACTTTAGGGAGGATGTTTTGGTTCTTGAGAGGGTGCAGAGAAGATTTATCAGAATGGTTCCAGGGATGAGGATTTTAGCTACAAGCTTATGTTGGAGAAGCTGAGGTTGTTCTCCTTGGAGTAAATGGGATTGAGGGGAGATTTGATAGCTGTGTACAAGGATATGACAGGTTTAGATAAGGTAGACTAAAGATAAGTTTTTCCCATTAGCTGATGATACATTGCTAGGAAACAGATTTAAGGTGCTGGGATTGAGTAGATAGGGAAAAACCGTTCCCATTGGTGGAAGGATCAAGAACAAGAGGGGACTTAAGGTAATTTGGGGGAAAAAAAGCAATGGAGACATGAACAGAAAATTTCATCATTTAGCTAGTGGTTGGGATCTGGAATGCATTGCCTGAGAGTGTGGTGGAGGCAGGTTCAAACGAGGCATTCAAAAGGGAATTGGATTATTATCTGAAAAGGAAGGATGTGCAGCGTTACGGGGAGAAGGCCAGGGCATGGCACTAGGTAAATTGCTCCTTCGGAGACATGATGGCTGATGGCCTCCTTCTGTGCTGTAATCACTCTGTAATTTTGTGAAGTTGTATGATCTGGAACTCGCTAGCTTCAAGTTTGGTGAAAGTGGAGATGATTAATAATTTTAAAAGCAAATTGGATGTTTACTTGAGAGAAATAAACTTGCAGGGCTACAGAGATAAAGCAGGGGAATGGGATTGACTGGATTGCTCTGCAGGGAACCAGCATAGATTCAGTGGCTTAAATGACCTCCTTCTGTATTGTAATAATTCTATGGTCTGAATGTTATTGGTGTCGTGGTGGTGGGAATGGAGGCGATAGGGCCAGTAAAATGGTGTGGGCCAAAGTCAGGTCAACTCCCCGACATCTTCCTGCTGCTGACCAATTTTACTAGATTGGGCTGTGGGATGGGTCAATGACAGACACATCGGTGGAGGGCTGGTAATTAAGGTCATTAAATAGCCAATCACCAAGAACTGTGCACAGCATGCAGGGAGACTCAAAGGAGGTGCTACCTGAGCGGCAGTTGAGTTGCTGGGGGAATTAGCAGGCATATTGCAAGGTTGTCTGCAGGTTTGTCTATAAGAAGTGATTCTATCAAGTTTGAAGGCATGACAGACGGTGAAGCTAAAATGGGAGTGCTGTTACTGAAAGGGTAACTCTCAGGTCCACAACAGCCACTGGAGGCAAGACAGGATGTTGAGAGGCTTATTATGATGGAGATTTCATCAGGCTATTGGTGGCAATACTTCAGATTTTAACTCTTTCAGTAATGAGGAGAGTGGCACAGAGATGGGGATGCAGCCACATGGAGCGCCAGTGCAACGGCCAGGGGAGCGTCAGCAGGATGAGGAAGCCATTCAACATAGATGAGGAGGGCACATGATGGTAAGAGGGCAGCTTCATGTTTGCAGAAGGTGTTACCCAGCTGGAAGGCTGTACCGTCAGAGGCTCAACTTCATTGAGATGTTCAAGCACCAATGTCTACAAAAACTGCATTTCTCCAGGAAGACGGTGGTGGATCTCCGAGGAACAGGAGTTGGCGCCAATGGGAAGTGGCAGACACCCAATGCCTGTTGCCTTAAAGGCGAGGTTGGCTTGGGGTTTGTCCCAGGTATCGTACTGTTGGGCTGGACAATATATTAAGTTCACAACTGATCAGACCAGTTAGACCGAGAGGGCAGATGGCTTCAGGGCCATGGCTAGATTTGCCCAGGTGCACAGGGTCATTGGCTGTACCCATATAGCCAGGTTTCCTCAGAGCAGCCAGGTGCCTTTGTGAACAGGAAGAGGTTCCACTTCTTGAACATTCAAGTCATCTGCAACAACTTTAAGTCAGTCAGTCATTCAGATGTGCGCCAAGTTTCCTGAAAGCTGCCATGACTCCCACATCCTTAGACAATCCCTCTTACTCCAGATCTTCAAGTCACCTGAACACCTTCATGGTTGAATACTGAAAGATAAGGGGTATCCACTGAAGATGTGGCATCTCACTCCTGTACACACCATCAAGAGTATCCAACATCACTGTGCAATGTGCAGCAGATGGCATTCTGGAGCTCCAGAGGGAAGGAACGCTGGAGCCAGACTGAGTGGCATCCTCAGAGGAAGAGGATGAGCATGAGGTGTCTCAATAGTTGAAGGCTGATGAAGATGGCACTGCTGGGCCCAGCTCAGAGGATAGTGATGTGCGTGGCAGGAAGATTTGTGACTCTCTGATCATCAGATGCTTGATAAGAGGACAAGTGCAAGGGGCCAACGAACCAAAAAGTTCTCTCCCAAAGTAGATCTTGCTGACTTTTCATAGGAGGTCCTTACCATGTCTCTGTGCCTGTCAGCATTATATGCCACAGCCTTCTGTCAACACAGGCAGGCTCACTTTAACAGACTGTTCACGTAATTGATTGCACATCTGGTCACTGTCAACTGGCGCACAAAAGTAAAGACCTTTAACACTCATTAAACATTAAAGTCTTCTGCATTTAACCAATAATTATCAAACAGTGAAAACCCAATTGCTGGTCCAGGCATTTACACTTTCGTTCACTGTCGCTTCTATGGTGCACGCCCTGTGCCTGGAGTTGATGTATCGGTAGACTGCTTCCTTTCTTGTTCTGGTGCATTAGATGGGCCTGTGTACTCAGGGTGCCTCAGTCATCAGACAAGCTTACAGCATTCATGGCATAGGGGCCGAGGATCTGCCTTTAGATCGCGAAGTGCCTTGAGAGGAGTCCCCATTGCCTGCAGCCTGCCCCTCATCAGACCTTTCGGGCCCTATGTGAATTCCCTTGGTTGTCTGGAGTGCCTCACCTCCTGGCAAAAGGGAGATGCGTGACTGCTCGTACAAACATCACTCCACACATGTCCTGGATGAAGCTATGCTGTGGAGCTCTGTGCACACCCCCTGCATCAACTTGGTGCTATGTTCCATATATTTCTCCATAAGGGTCACCATGCACTAAGATGCCAGAGAAAATGGCACCGCTCCTGGCATGGATAGACCCTCCATTGTTTGTGCGTGGGACTAAACTACCTCTGGAAACTCTTTTGGATATTCACACATCTGCCACTTTGATGATCACAGAATCACAGTGCAGAGAGGCCCTTCGGCCCATCGAGTATGCACTGACACGTGAGAAACACCTGACCTACCTACCTAATCCCATTTACCAGCACTTGGCCCATAGTCTTGAATGTTATGATGTGCCAAGTGCTCATCCAGGTACTTTTTAAAGAATGTGAGGCAATCCGCCTCCACCACCCTCCCAGGCAGCGCATTCCAGACCGTTACCACCCTCTGGGTAAAAAAGTTTTTCCTCACATTCCCCCCTAAACCTCCTGCCCCTCATCTTGAACTTATGCCCCCTTGTGACTGATCCTTCAACTAAGGGGAACAACTGCTCCCTATTCACCCTGTCCATGCCCCTCATAATCTTGTACACCTCGATCAGGTCGCCCCTCAGTCTTCTCTGCTCCAACGAAAACAACCCAAATCTATCCAACCTCTCTTCATAACTTCATCCCAGGCAACATCCTGGTGAATCTCCTCTGCACCCCCTCCAGTGCAATCACATCCTTCCTATAATGTGGCGACCAGAACTGCACACAGTACTCCAGCTGTGGCCTCTTCAAGGTTCTTTAAAACTCCAACACGATCTCCCTACTTTTGTAATCTATGCCTCGATTGATAAAGGCAAGTGTCCCATATGCCTTTTTCACCACCCCATTAACGTGCCTTCAGAGATCTATGGACACACACGCCAAGGTCCCTTTGTTCCTCAGAACTTCCTAGTGTCATGCCGTTCATTGAATACTTCCTTGTCAAATTACTCCTTCACAGTATAACACAGTATAACACCTCACACTTTTCAGGGTTAAATTCCATCTGCCACTTATCTGCCCATATGACTATCCTGTCTATATCTTCCTGTAGCCCAAGACACTCAACCTCACTGTTAACCACCCGGCCAATCTTTGTGTCATCCGCAAATGATGACAGCTGAGGCTTGCCAGCTCATGGAACTGCACATTATTAGGCCTCTCCTCACTCCTCTGAGGGAAAGTGGTCACATTTTCACTGCCTCCATTAACTCCTCCTGTATGACTGTGCAGTGTTCACCAGATTGTGCTATCAAACCCATCAATGTGAGTGCATCTGTGCTGGGTGGAAGATATGCTGGAATGAGTGGCTTGAGATGGTGATGCATCTGGAGAGCATATCATCCTGCTGCTGGAGAGACATGATTTAAGTGACAGAGCTGCTTCTTCAACTAAACCTTGTGTCTCACCGTGATCAGGAGATTGCAATGGTGTTAAAGGCCCCCACACAAACCACATGTTCTAGAGAATGATGGATATGGTCATTGCTTTACTAACCCTCCATATCTTCCACACTCACCTCACCCTCAGAGACAGGCTGCCTTTCCATGACCCATCCATTGTCCATGGTCTCCTCCATCGGTGCCAACATATCGATGGGAGGACCTCTACCTCCCCCATCTGTTGATGCTCCCAAACATTAAGAAGGCACTTCTTCTGGAAGCTCAGACATATGCAGCATCACTCCTATCTTATGGCCCATCTGTGTTGGTCAGGTGCTGCTATGGCAAGGTGACTTGTCTATTCAGCCATCTCAATGCAGCATTCTTTGTTAGTTGCCATGTTGACTGGGCACGTCAATGTGAATGTTGGTGCCTGGAGTTGCCCCATTCATGGGTCACCCACTTGCCTCACATTGCATAGACAGCTTTTAATTCAAGCTGGGCTTCTAGTTTGCAACTCTAAATGCCACTCACCTTTCCAGACTGCAGCAGGCCATTGAATCTCTTCCTGCACTGGCTCCAAGTTCTTGCAACTACCCTTGGCTGCTCATTATATCTGCTAGCTCCAGCCATGCCTTCTTGGTACGGTCTGCTGGCCTCTTCCTCTCAACTGCCGCAAAGAGACATCTCGCCTTCCTCTGACTGCCTGCAGGAACACCTCCAGGGAGGTGTTGCTGAATTCTGGAGTGACTCTTCCTCGTGCTGAAGCCATTCCTCCGCTGCCTCTGTTGCTATAGGCCGCCCCCTTTTTGCCTGTGCCTGCAGCCTGCCTGAATGCTGCCCTCGTGCCTTTAAAAATCGTGCCTGACAGAGAGCTGCCGGCACTATGACCCTCCCGCCATCCTTATTTGGACGGCTCCTCTACCAGCCGCCTCTTAATTGGCTCTTCCTTGTACAATTGCCAAGGAAGCCCCGCGTGCTGCCGCGCTTCCCTCCAACCTGGATGTCCCCATCGATGTGAGGTAAACTACTCAATCAGTAAGGTCCAGGCCTCTGACTTTGACTGTGTGGGTCACAGCCTTCAGGAGCGGAGAGATAAAAAAATAAATTGCTGAAAAAATAGATATTTGGAAGTGATTACAGGGTTGTGATCTAAGTGACAATGATATAATAAATTGTTTTACGAAACTCAAATGGTTTCGAACTGTCACTTGAATTGATTACCCTTGAACTCGTATCCTGATATGTGTTTTCCCTTCGTACTATGCATCTGTTTGGTGCGGTATTTTATTCAGCTTCTGAGCAAATTTTGCGCCCAGAGCGGCGCTGTCCGTGACATATGATGATGTGCTCCTGAGAATCAATACTTTTGCTATGATTACAGTATATTTCTCAACAAGTAATCTGAGGTAGACTGCTTTCAATTTCTAGGTTGAGGTATTATTTTATGTATCACACTCAGCCACTTTTTGGAGCATTATGTTTTGGTGTCTCACCACGTTCTTATCTGTAAATTTTGTATTAAGCAAAGACAAGCAAGTCACAGCTGAGTGTTGGGGTACCTCACAAATCAGCAACTGGCAAACAGGAACAAAAATAACCAATTGTGAAATTTCAAACAACCAATGAATCAAAAATGGGTACTCAACAACAGTTAACACAGCAGAATCTTTCATTTCTATGGTGTCCTTAATGTAATAAGTTGTCACAAGGCACTTTACAGGAGTAGAATGTGGAGCACATAGTGATTGGGGGAACAGAGTGCTTTGTAAACAGAGCACTAAAGTCGGGAATATGGTGCAAGTAGGAATTCGGTACAGAGGGGGAAGGAGTTGCTGCTTTTTACTCTTTTTGTTTTATCTCCAGTAGCTGGAGAGTGTTCTTCTGTCTCCAAGCTAGGAGACTGTAACTTGCTATTAATTTTGTTAATTAGTTATTAATTTAGTAATCAAATAAATACATGAGGATAGACTGACATGGCAAGGCAGGTGGTGTGTCATGATTGCTACTAGTGGAAGCTTGTAGACAGCATTGTGGTCCTGGACAATCATATCTGCAGTAAGCATCTGTGTCTTGAACAACTTTGACTCTGAGTTGTTGAACTGGAGTCCGAGCTGCAGACATTAGGGGACATAGGGAAGGGGAAGAATTACCTGGACAGTTTGTTCCAGGAGCCAGGCACACCCTTTAGGTTAAATAGAATTTTACAGTTGATCAATGGCCAAGGACAGGAGGGTGTGACTGTGAATCAGGCAGGGTTCCAGGATGTAGTGGTAGAGGAACCTTAGCCCATGACTTTGACCAGCAGGTACAAAGTACTTGCTACGTGTGTGAATGAGAACAAGGACTGCAAGGTGGATGGGTAAACTCAGCACAGGACCATGGTTCAGGAAACCATTCAAGTCGAGGGGGGTTGAAAAGTAGTTGTAGTAGTGACAGGGGAAAGTGTAGTCAGAGGAATTGATACAGTTCTCTGCAGCCAAAGGCTGCATTGCCTGCCCAGTTGCAGGGTTAGAGACATCTCTGTGGCTGAAGATAAACTTGTCTCCAAGAAGGAGGAGGATACAGCTGGTCCAAGTGAGAACGAATGACAGAAATGTCATGTTATTATAATGATATAATGCCTTGAGCTTATTTACTGTCTAAGGCACAAGGCGAAAATCGCTCATAAGGAATTTGGTAAACACGTGGGTTCATTTATTAAGACTAGGCACATGGGAACAATTATACATAGGTATAAAGCTTGAAGACACCAGATCTGTGTGTGTGCCTCTGCTCAAAGCAAAAGTAAAACTAAGACTTGATCACATGACACATTTCCCTTCTAGTGATGTCATGCTGCTTTCCCTTAAAGGCACATTACAACAGTTCCCTTTCTGTTTAAAAATACTTCCGCCCTCCAAAGAAGTATAGCTATTTACAATCCATATTCATGTTTAGTTACCGTTACATAAGTACATAGAACTGATGAATTTATGAGTCTCTAAAGTGTAAAGGTAATCTGCTGGCATGCCCAGATCTTGTGATGGTAACCTTGTCTGGAGGTTTGTTTAATTGCTCAGTGATTGGTCATATTGTCATTTTTGGATGTTGTTCCTAGTTGCATTTGGGATCTTGTCCTTGTTGCAATAGGACTGCATAGTGGTTGAGGAGCTGGAGTGGATCTGATTTGTCCTCGGTTATGCCTCACCATCATGCCTTTGTGTGTAATGACTTCATAGGACCTTGGTCCTGACAAATCCTTGTTACCGTGGTTGGTTGCCATGTACTGTGGGATCCTGGATGCCAACTTATTGCCCCAACTGTAAATTTGGTAATTCTGTACCTGCATTTTTATTGTGCACATTGGCCATATTCTCTTGTAGTTTTAAAAGTTGCTCTCTAATTTCTGAGAGAGTAGAATGGGTAAGATGAGGTAAATTGGTACGCACTGGTCTGCCAAACATGAGTTCTGCTGGCGATGGAGTTGTTGCACTTAAAGGTGTCTCTCCCAGATGTAACATTGTAATCTGTAGATCTTGCTTGGTCTGTCTACATTTAAGAATTAGGGATTTCACAGTGCCAATCATTCATTCAGCTTGGCCATTAGATCTAGGGTAATGAGGAGAAGAAGTGATGTGATTGATATTTCACTTCTCACACATATCCTGAAATGGTTTGCCAATAAATCTCTAGGCACACCAAATAAACTGAAAATAGAACTTAAGAGTGTGTGCGACAGTTGTGTTTGATGCATTGTGCAGTCGTCGGATAACGGGGTGCTTGGTGGAGTAGTTGGTGATAACGATGAAGTCAATGCCATGGACATGAAAGAGGTCGGATGTGATTTTGGACCAAAGGAGGGTGGGAACTTTATGTTGAATCAATGGTGCTTTGTGCTGACTTGGCATATGCTCCTGACATGCCTTGCACTTCTTGATTACGACTTCAATGTCATTGTTCAAACCTGGCCAATATACTGTCTCTCTCGCAAGACTTCTCATCAGATCTATGCCCATGTGTGAGTGATGAAGCTGTTTAAGAATCTCAGGACATAAAGATACCATTGATGATCTGCCTGTCTTTAAAAATGACTCCCCAGGAGATGCCGAGCTTGTCCCGATAAAGACAAAATGGTCTCATATGTTTGTGGACATGCTGAATTGAATCAGGCCATCCTTTGATGATGGTTTTCCACAGTTTCTGTAGAGTAGAATCATTCTCTATTTCTTCTTGCAGCTGCTGGCATTTGCATTGTGCAAAATGTACCAGAACAATTTGGAGAACATCTTCAAATTCAATGTCAATGAAGTAACTTGTGGATCCAAGGATATATCTTCTGTTTTCACTGGGTTAGGCAATCTGCTAAGTGTACCCGATGTGATCATCAAGTTACTTGGCTTGTACCAAATCTCAAAGTCATGAACTTACATCTTTATCAAGATATCACCAGTAGCTTGTGGTCAGCCTCTATCACAAATCTTTTGCCAAAAAGATAGGTAAGAAAACACGATTCCAAACGCTAAAGCTAATGTTTCCTGCTCAGTGTTGAAGTGTTTGGACAGAGATTAGGAAGCAAATGCAATCAGTTTGCCTTTTTGTAGTCTGCATGCTCCCAGACCTTTCTGTGGGGCATCCATTTCCAGGGTAGTTGTCTCCCTAGGATCGTAAAACTGCAATGTCGATGCTTCTGATAACGACTGTTTCAGTGCATCTGAAGTTGGGCCTTTTATTATGGCCTCAATGAACTTGATTGCTGCTTTAATAGGCAAGGGTCTGGTTTCCCACATTGTGCAAAATAGCGGAGGGCAAAAATGGAGGTGGGACTCCTGGACTAGTCACTCAGCAGCCATTTTATTTGCTCTTCTGTTTACGTTCTGTCCTGTCTCGACTCAGGATGAAAAAATCCTGACAAGGAGTCTAATGGGGGTGCATCTGCAAATAAGATCCATGCAAAGGTTAGTAGTTTAAAAATAAAGTCTCTTTATCTGAATGTGGAAAGCATTCATAAGGTAGATGAGCTAGCAGTACAAATAGAGATAAATAGTTTAGATCTAGTTGCCATTACAGAGATATGGTTACAAGGTGACGAAGGTTGGAAAATAAAATTTCAAGGTACATAACATTTTTAAAGATTTTAAACAGATTGGGAAAGGCAGAGGAGTGACGTAAGGATGACATAAGGACTGTAGAGAGAAAAGACCTTGGCTCTCGTCACATTACACAATACTAAGTCTAATGTAACTTGCTCACTGATTGGTTCCAGAATGTGCTGCTCTAAGAAACTATCTCAAAAGCATTCCATGAACTCCTCATCTGGGGTACTACTGACAATCTGTTTTTTCTAGTTTATGGGTAGATTAAAATCACCCATGATTATTGCCATTTCTTTATCACAAGCACCCAATATTTCTTCTTGTATACTTTGTTCTACATTGTGGTTACTGTTAGGGGGCCTGTAGACCACTCCCACTAGTGACTTCGTTCCCCTATTCCTCATTTTCACCTGAACTGATTCCATATCCTGATTTACTGAACCAATGTTACCTCTAACTATTGCACCTATACCATCCTTGATTAGCAGTGCTACCCCTCCACCTTTACCTAGCTTCCCACTCTTCTTGAATGTCATATACCCTTCAATATTCAGAACCTAATCCTTACCATCCTGCAGCCACATCTCCGTAATGGTTATCAGAACATATTTATTTACTTCAATGTGCGCTATCAATTCATTTACTTTGTTATGAATGCTACGCACATTCAGATACAGAGCCTTTAGTTTTGTCTTTTTGTTATCTTTGTATCATCTAGTCTTAACTGTTGGTGTATTCTTAGGTTTTTTTCTATCTGTCCCTTCCTGCCATTCTCTCCTGCCTTGACTCTGTCCCTGGGTTTGCTACATCTACCCAAGCTTGATCCCTCACCTCCCTTGTTTAGTTTAAAACACTCTCTACTAGACTAGTTATGTGGCTTGCTAGAACACTGGTCCCACCATGGTTCAGGTGTAGACCCTCCCAACAGTACAGCTCCCACTTTCCCCAGTACTGATGCCAGTGCCCCGCAAACTGGAACCCACGTCTCCCACGCCAGTCTTTGAGCTATGCATTCATCACCCTAATCTTATTTGCCCTATGCCAATTTGCACACGGCTCAGGTAATAATCCAGAGATTAGTACCTTTGAGGTTCTACTTCTTAATTTGGTACCTAGCTCTTCATACTGACTATGCAGAACCTTTTTCCTTGTTCTGTCTATGTCGTTGGTACCTACATGGACCACGACAACTAGATCCTCCCACTCCCACTGCAAGTCCTTCATCAGCTCTGAGCAGATGTCCCGTACCTGGCACTGGGCAGGCAACACAGCCTTCTGGACTCTCGCTTTTTGCTGCAGAGAACAGTGTCAATCCCCCTCACTATGCTGTCCCCTACTATCACTGCATTCCTGCTTGAATGGCTTCCTGTACCATGGGACATGGCCAATCTGCTCATTCACCTTGCAGCCCTCACTTGTCCTCACAGGTTGTGAGCACCTATTTGACAATTGCAAATCCTGAAGCTCCTCCACTACTGTCTGATCGGTAAGAATGTGCGAATTGAGAGTGCGGTAGAGACAGGCTCAATTGGTAGAGACAGGCTTCAAAAGAGAATTGGATAAGAAATTGGAGAAAAAACTTTATAGGGCAATGGGGAAATTTCGAGTAAGTAGGACTAGCTGAGTTGCTTTTGCAGAGAGCAAGGATGGTCCTGGTGGGCTGAATAGCCTCCCTCTGTGCTATAACCATTTTAGTATCCTATGACTTAAAAAAACAATGGCAGTGAAGCATAGAAGTCTAAACCTTGATGGTCAGCCTGCAAAAGTATGAACTAGTGTAGAAGTCAAAGTTCTGAGACCAATTGTCATTCATTATATGATCATTTTAATAATTTGAATACTCAGAAACAAAATATAAAATGTTTTAAATGTTTATTCACTGGTACTCATTTTCATTAGTATTTATATATTTACAATGAACTTGCGCAATGAATTGCGCTTTGATCCCTGAAAATTTAGGGTCGACGTTTACAGAAATTACCTCAAAAATTACGTTTTTTTTAGGCCACTGAATGTCGCTGTGCATGACAGAATGGATTCCAGACTGGAGTTACGAAGCATGGCATCAGTGCATAGCCCTTATCGCCCAGTAACCAGCCTTTGACTTTCTGTGGTAGCTTAAATACAGTTGACATGGAGGGAACATGCTGACCTTCAGTAAACAAGACAGCAGATGGACTTGGAGGGTGTCTTGAATAGCTCTGGGCCTTAAAAGCCTGACTTCAGATTACACATCCTGGCCTTGGCTGCAGCAGTCTGGGCTGGCTAGCTGACAGACCACAGCAAGGACACTGGCAGGAATGAATGAACAGTGACCACTGCCAGGATACCAGGGGCTGCCCTGAATCCTACACTGCCAGTGGTTGCGCAACAGCTGCAGATTGAGGGAGTAGAATCCCTTTCAATGGCTGAGATGACATGAGGTACACACCAAGTGCAGCCATTGGTTGCCTTCACAATCCGGAGGCCTAAAATCCAAGAGAAACCTTGTGCCCGTTTCTTTCTTGCCAACAGTGCAAGGGAATGAGCTCAAGCTATCTTTCTTTGTTTAGAGACCTTCAGTGACCTGCCTTATGCAACACCTGCCTCAAGCTACATAGCCACTTGTCCCTCTCTCTAACATAGAGAGATGGCTACAGTCCCTCATGGACTATAACTAATTACTTTTTTGCTGTTGTGTACAGAGATCAGCAAGCAAACATCTACTTTCAGTTAGGGATAATATGGAGGTTATAAAAGTCAGTCTTCAGATTTCTACATTGAAACGATTAAAGAGCTGTGCATGTCACAATGCTGCTGTATTGTTGATTGTTTTGGGTAAGCATTCATTGATTAGATCACTGCAATGAAAATTCTGGACCTTTATTTAGGCTGAGACAAATTTCTTATTATTAGCCTTGTGGTGGGATGGGGCACCAGCAGCTGTGTCATGCCAGCAAGGGGTTGGGGTTGCGGGGAGGGTCTGAAACAATTGCTCATGCTCCTGGTTTGTACTTCAACATGAGTCAACACCTGACCCATCCCCATTAATACTCTCCAGAGCTATGACGTCCTTCCTGTAATGTGGTGACCAGAACTGCACACAATACTCCAGTTGTGGCCTCACCAGTGTTTTATACAATTCCAACATTATATCCTTACTTTTATATTCTATACCTCTGCCAATGAAGGAGAGCATTCCATATGCCTTCTTTACAACCTTGTCTATTTGAACTGCTGCCTTCAGGGACCTGTGTACTTGTATGCCAAGCTCTCTCACTTCATCTACCCCTCTTAGTATATTCCCATTTATTGTGTAATCCCTGTAACTGTCTGACCTCCATAAATGTATGACCTCACACTTCTTTATGTTAAAATCCATCTGCCACTTTACCGCCCACTCCACCAACCCATCTATATCGTTTTGGAGATTATGGCTATCCTCTACACTATCCACTACTCGGCCAATCTTTGTGTCACCTGCAAATTTCCCAATCTTGCCCCCCACGTTCACGTCCAAATCGTTAATATATAACACAAACAGCAAGGGCCCCAACACCGAACCCTGTGGAACACAACTTGAGACAACTTTCCATTCCCAAGGGCATCCATAGGCCATTACCCTTTGTTTCCTGTTACAAAGCCAACCTTATATCCAGTTTGCCACATTACCCCGAATCCCATGGGCTTTTACTTTCCTGACCAATCTGCCACGTGGGACCTTGTCAAAGGCCTTGCTAAAATCCATGTACACAACATCCACTGCACTACCTTCATCAACCCTTCTTGTCACTTCCTCAAAGAATTCAATCAAATTTGCGAGGCAAGACCTTCCTTTAACAAATCCATGCTGACCATCCCTGACTAGTCCATGCCTTTCCACATGACAGTTAATCCTATCTCTCAGGATTGATTCTACTAATTTGCTCACCACCAATGTAAGACTAACTGGCCTATAATTGTTTGGCATTTCCTTTGATCCCTTTTTAAACAATGGAACTACGTTTACATTTCTCCAGTCCTCCGGTACCTCCCCTGTATCTAGCGAAGATTGGAAAATCACCCTCAGAGCATCTGCTATCTCCTCCCTGACTTCCTTCAGCAGCCTCGGAAACAATCCATCTGGCCCTGGTGACTTATCAACTTTCAATGATTTCAACCCTTCGAGTACTTCCTCTCTTTTCATGACTATCCCATTCAATATCTCGCAGTATTCCTCCTGGACTACTATATGTATATCCTCCCTTTCCTTTGTAAACATGGAGACAAAATATTCATTCAAAACCCTTCCCACAGCCTCTGCATCTACGCACAAGTTTCCATCTTCATCTCTGATAGGTCCTACTTTTTCCTTAACTAGCCTTTTAGCATTAATGTGTTGGTAAAACATCTTTGGGTTATCTTTAACTTTACTTGCTAATCATTTTTCATGCCCTCTCTTTGATTTCCTTATTTCCTTTTTTACTTTGTCCCTGCACTTCCTATATTCGTCTAGGCTATCTGCAGTGCTTAGTTCTTTGTGCCTATCGTACGCTTTCTTTTTCTGTTTTCGTGGTACAAGGTTTTAGGAGAGACAGGAAAGGAAAAAAAGTGGGATGGGGGGAGCGGCAGTATTGATTAAAGATGGCATTACAGTACTGGAGAGAGAAAATGTTCCAGAGGGGCCAAGGACGGAATCTCTCTGGCTGGAGGTAAGGAATTAAAAAGGTTCAATAACATTGGTGCAGTATTTTGACCACCAACTAGTGGAAGGGATATAGAAAAACAAAATCTGCAAAGAAATTACAGGGAAGTACAGAAATTATAGAGTAATTTTAAATAGGGAACGTCAATTATCCAAATATAGACTGAGATAAGAATAGTGTAAAGCGACAAGAGCAGCGAGAATTCCTGGAATGTGTTCAAGATAATTTTCTGCAGCAGTATGTTTCCAGTCCAACGAGAGGGAAGGTGTTAGGAATTAGAGATAGTTTTAAGAAAGTTATATGTGTATTTGTGTGTGCTGGGAATAAGGTATGTATTTAAGCTTATGTTTAATTTGTATTTCAGTATTTGTGTGTTAAGAAGGGTGGAACTTGAGTTTTAGTTTCACTTTAAATGATGCGTGCATTTTAATGAGGCTTTACAACCCTTGAAGTGGAGAGCTGTGTTGTCAAGAGGGGAAGTGATTTAGGGAAGTTAAAACAAAGTAGAAAAAACTGGGCTGTTGCCTAGCAACAGGAGGCCCATACAGAGACGGGGAGAAACAGAAAGCAATTTTACTTCAGTTGAAAACAGGAGAGGCTGGACACAGCAGAGGGAACTGCAGAGAGAGCAGGTTTCCCATAAGAACAGGAGAAGGTCCTAGGGAGTGGGAGAAAAAGAAAGTCCCAAGAAGGCCTTCTAGTCAAAGGGAGAACAGGAATCTGGAAAAGGTCCTGTTAAGCGAAGTCAAGAGTGAGAAACAGAGGAGGGATCTAAGCTTAAATCTGCAGGATGCAGACTTAAAGCAAAATAGGCTTGTGAGAAGCCAGAAGATCCAAGGAGGAAGCCAAAGATTGGTGACTCCTTACTATGGGCATGTGAAACAGTGGCGTTCTGTTGGCATGGTTAAGCATCTGAGAGAGAGAGTACGTGGAAGACAAAGCTCGGATGCACGTGGCGATCCAGGGGAGAGGAACATCGGGAGGAGAGTTCGGAACCCTGGAAGTATCGCGACTGGTGGTGGTGGTGGTGTAGGGGTGGTCTGCTCCAGGTGGGTGCCACCTTTGTCCTGAATGACACCACTGTGCAGCAGTACTCAGGCAAAGCTGAACATTAGAGACCAGCGTTTCAACTGTGTGGAGGGAGAGGTTGGAAATGGAAGGATAACATGCACATGGGTCGGTGGGGGGTGGGGGGGATGCAAAGGGGCAGGATGGCTTTGCAAGGAGTTGGGGGACAGGTTGGGGGCACGATGGAAAGCTGAGGGGAGGGAAGTTGGAAGTTGGAGCCCGACAAGGGAAACTGAAATGCTGACAAACAAGTGGGTGGATGGGATACCACACATATGAATGGGAGGGGATGCATGCAGACTCTCAAATAGGAAAGGGGGGGGTTACTGGTGTGCCACAAGAGAGATGGGTTGTACAGAGACTCATGGAGGGTGGGGACGAGATGTTGGGAAGGGAGACAGTGTGCTCTTCAATCATGAGAGCATTGGAGAACTTGTGAATGTCCAAGTCCTTGATCTGAGCCTTGCATTCAGGAGTCAGAGAGAAGAAATATTCCTGGGGCTCTATGGATGTCACAGTCAAAAGTCAGTGAATTGATGTCATGGGATGCAATAGGGCATGCTGCAGGACTATTCAAGGCGAGCTGACTATTCAGGGTGTACTCCAGCTCCAGGGAGGGGCAAGGGCTGTGCGCTCCATAGGAATAATGCATAGCTTGGTGTGCAGGGTGTTTTTGCAATCACTGTCTGTGGGCTTGTCAGTCTCTGTACTGGGCGAGAGATGGAATGGCAATGGTTACAGGAGGCATCTGCAGCCTGCATTTGGGGAATACATAATGAAGGAGGTGGCGGTGGGGTATGTGAAGCTTTCCTGGTGGGGAGGGGGCACGGGGGTAGTGGATTCTCCTCGGTAGGTGACCATGCACACAGCCTCTAGATGGGGAGGGTACAGGTCCACACGGGGCATGGATATGTCAGTTATGGGTTCAGTGGGGAGGGTAGGAAATTCGAAACAACTATGGGATCCAGTATTACTGGGGAGGCTGGAGAATAACAGAAGGGAGCTCTACCTTCACATCATGAGTTTCCAGGTAGATTTCTGGAACGTAGACAGTGAGAGAGGGAGTTTCGAAGCTGGTCTTGAAATAATATTGCCAAACCACCATCTTTCTCTATCGAGATAATGGCGCAGTTATAAATCGAAAGTGGAAGCGATTCTGAGCAGGAAGGGTCTGAGGCTGTTGGGAGGAGCGCACTGCTGGACTAAGGGGCCCTTCCTGAGGGCGCAGTCTAATTTGTTGATGGCACAAGAGTAGACTGGAGTCTGATTAGAGAGAAAGGAGGGAGATCTCTTTGCAAAGATAGCCATTGGAAGCCATGCCTTTTTCAGCACTGTAACAAGGATATTCAGGAGTCAACATCACAGTCACTGCATCTCAACATTAACACATAGGAGTGTGAAATTTGGGCATGCAGGAAACCATTAAGGAGGCACAGGATGGTATGGCATCCCATCAATGGAGAACTGTCATGCTTTCCAGAAATGGCACGACCCAAAGGGCATCCTGTCATTAATCATGAGCAACTTATTGTTAATGAGAATGCCAGATCTGAGATTGGAGCACTGAGCTAGTTCAGGTTACACATGTCATTCAAACCTTCCCCAACCACCAAGAGATTCAGATGTTAAGTCTGATTGTCTGTTAGCACCTCAGATACAAGGCTGCATCAGCGACCAGGCCAGTAAGGAAGAAACTATAAACCATTACAATGGCTATGGGAACAGATTGTGAGCTTCACTATGATGAGCTGTTAATCATAAACCTGTTCAATCTTTCATTTCAGAGAGAAGGATAAAGCAGTTATGGATCCGGGGCTCAATGCTGCCTTTTTGAGGGTTCTACTTCAGTGGAGGGGGAGAAGAAGGGAGAGGCGACGCCAAATGCGGCTCCAGGAGGAGGCTCTGCCTGAGGTCCAGGGTCAAGGGGAGCCATGGCAGGAACACGAGACTCAGGAGGAGAGACCCAGTCAATGGAGGTGACTCGCCAGACCTAGGGTATATCGAAGAAGTATCTCCCATTTACTGATGAGCGAGAGACAAAGCCACGTATGTCTGCGCCTGTCCCGAACTCTGGTAGATCGCATCTGCCACATTCTTCGTGAAGAACTGACGTCCCGTGGAGTGGGAGGCTATCCCCTGCCAGTGGCTTTAAAAGTTGCTGCTGCGTTCAATTTCTTTGCCTGCAGGGATCCTCAGGGGACCCGTGCAGCATCTCGCAATCCACAACAAGGAGGTCACAGATGCCCCCTACAACAAGGCACATCACTATGTGAGGCTTGCACTTGATGAAGATAGCCAGGCTGCAAGTTTCATTGGCTTGGAAGCTATCTCAGGCTTCCATAGAGTGCAAGGGTGCAATTGGCTGTGCCCATGTGGCTTTAAGGGCTCCATGGCAGCTGCCCCTAATGTTTATAAACCACAAAGGCTACCATTCCACCTATGTACAACTAGTATGTGATAATCAGAAGCACATACTGCACGTTTGTGCCAGGTATCTTGGGGGTTGCCATAACTCATACTTCCTGAGTCACTCCCAGATGCCTGAGATTTTCAAAGGGTCTGAATGTCTGCAGGGATGGCTGCATGGGGATAAGGGCTATCCACAGAAATGCTGGCTGATGACACTGGTGCGTGGCCTCAGAATGCTTCGGAGGAGAGTTACAACACTGCTAACAGCTCCACACGGTCTCAAATTTAGCGGACCATTGATATTCTGAAGATGTGCTTCAGATGTTTGGACTGCTCAGGTGGTGCACTGCAGCACATTCCCGATTAGGGTTTCCCGCATCATCACTATGTGTTGTGCCCTTCACAACCTGGCACAGCAAAGAGGTGATCCCCTTGCCAGAGGGTGAAATGTAGAAGGATTAGAGCTCCTCAGACAATGAAGATCAGGAGGCCCAGGAACCTCAAGAGGGTGATGAGGGCCAGTTTGAACATGACGATGCCATAGAGGAAGCAAGACATGCCCGTGACACTTTAATTGCTACCAGATTCCAGGAGTAGTAAAGCGAAGGCATGGGGAGATGGCCACATTTCACTGAAAGGGGTGTCCAACCAGTCACATCGAGAGCTGGTCCAGCATTCACACAAGCACCTTCCAACCATATGATTCACCAGGCCATGATCTCTAAGAAGGTCAACTGTGCACCTTGTACGCGCTCACTCTGGGAAGTGAGAGTCGACACAACAGTGACAACACTTTGACAACTTACTTGATGCAGTGATCGCTGCAATAATGACAAACCACTGCAGCCAGTGAGTTGAGGATATGGTTGGGAATATCATCCTCCCGTCCAGATCTTGTCCTTTGGCACTACCACTGAGGAGACCCAACTGTCGCTAATCCCTCAAGGCTGCTAAGCTGTCTCATGAGGAAGAAGGGTTACAAGCACTTTGCTCACACACTTCCAATAAAGATTTTAACACATCTCCCTGACATCACATAAGGGCACAGAAACTATCTTTAGTAAGGCTGACATCACGTGAATGTTATAGAGGGAGACTATCATTGAGTGAGAGGATCGCTAAACCTTGAAATAAGAGGATTCAAATGTACATAATCAAAACACCTTCAGTTGACCGAACCATTCACATAAACATCTAATGTATTTACAAAAGTGCAATATTTTAATTGTAGTTGCACACCCCGTGAGCCAAAATGATTTCAATATTTCTTCATTTTCCTAATCCTACCAGTACACCTGGATGCAGCCCTGACATCTGCAGCAGAGGTGGAGGCAGCCAGCTGACTGCTATGTCCTGATGTCTGTGATGATCTGGAGGATGTCTTCTGGTGGTCTGAGGCCTGGAGATCCCCGGCCTGATAAGGGGCTGATGCAGCTTCCACGGCCTGAGAAGCTGAAGTGGATGGGGTCATAGGCAGAAGGGACACTTGAGCGCTGCACACCCTTGGAGTGTCCTGAGTGGAGGCCCCGTGGGTGTCCGGCCGGCGCTTCTCCTCCTCGTGGGTGCCCGAGGACCCCGCCCTGACTCCTTGAGGAGAAGGGGCACCTGGAAGGAGGTCAAGGTGCCTCGTCCCCCTCTTGCCTACACATTGATGGTGCCCAACAAGGTGTGTGGCCATGGAGTGCAGGGCTGAGCACAAATCCGGCAACATTCCCATCATGACCTGGAGGCACTCGCATGTCAGAGCGTCAACATCAGACAGGACTCCAACAAATTCCTCCATCCTTCGCTCTAGTCTGCTGAGTGACTGCCGAATCTCTGCCTGATGTTCTGCCACCTGTCGTTGCATCTCCAGCATTGACTTGGCAGCCACTCGCAGAGGCTCATCATCTAACTTGGACTGAGCGAGTGGCCGGTCTCCAGCAGCCTTCCGAGTGCTGGAGACCTGGGTCGTTCCTGCCTCCGACTGTTGCAGGGACGTGTCAGTGAATTGTTGTCCAGTAGGTGAGCCTAAACCTAATCTAGAACTAAGGTGCTGGTGAGTGCCATGATGGTTCTTCCTCAGCTTTCTATTCGGACACGGTCTGGGGATGGGACTTATGTTGGCCAACCTTGTGGGCCTCGATCTGCTGGTGCCTATAAGAGAGAGAAGAGAGTTTTAGTTGATGAGCATGCAGAATACAAGTTTGCATGTCACTCATTGTGATTGTCAGGATGTGATGAACTAATGGAGCTGTGATCCTTACTAGGTTGCTGAGACAATCCGATCTCCCCTTGCCCATGGAAGCAATCCCTGTCCTCCCCAGTGATCTTGATGGTATCCTTCTCGAATTCTGTGAAGGTTACAATGCTGGCCATCCCTCGCCTGGTCTGGGATCTTTCTCACCTATTGTGGGCAAGATTGCCCTGGATGAAGACAAAAGAAAGGCATGTGATGAGAAGGGATAGAGCTGAGTTTGGGAAAGATGTATGTCCCCTGTGTGTGGTGAGCCCTCCTTAAAAGGGGCTGAGGATGGAGTGTGAGCAGCATGATAGATGGGATGGTTGTGATGCGAGAGTTTCTGTGAGACAATCAGTGGTGATATGTGTCCCCCACCAATGGTTTTGTGAAATCCCTGAAGCGAATAGATCTTTAATTACATAACGCCATAGTGAGAGCTTGGTATTGGAGGGAGTTGAAGGATGACTTATCCTGGCAGATCAGATGAGATCATTCATCCTCTTCCTACACTGGATGGCGTTTCGGGTGCAGTGGGCAGCCGCGCTGACATCCTTTGTGATGGCCTTCCAGGCCGGAGAGGTGAAGCTGGTGTGCTTTCTGGAACTGTCCCTGAGGTGATGCACATGCTTATGCGCCTGGAGGACGTCATAGCTGAAGCAGGGTGCTGCCTTCTTATTTTGGCTTGCAGACTCCTCTAACAGTCTCCTGGAGACAGGTGGGCTGGAAAGAGTGAGATTTGTGTGCTCGGCTGGTGTTTAAATGTGGCGCCCGGACCTTCGACCCCACCAGGTAATAGCGGGCTGGGCGAAGCAGCTTCTGACCTGTCAGGTGATTTAGATAGATACTCACCTGTGCATAATTAATGAACTTCCAAACGTGGAATCGGGTGCAATTTCCTGCCATTCTGAGCAGCGGGATATGCACCATGGAACCCACCCACCACTGCATTTCGTTTCAAAAACAGAAAATTTCACCCTTTGACTCCATGTAATAATTGGCAAGGAAAGGGACAGAGTCATTGTGCCTGACACCTACCTGCGGAGAGATTTTCATTCTGTATCCATGCTGTGCTGTGCCTGAACTGGTTTGCTTCTTTTAATAATGTCAAGGGAGCTTAATGTTGCATTGAACAAATGCTGTTTCTGAACAATCTGTGTTTCATGATTTAATTTAGAGAAAATTTTACAATGTATCTAACCCCTGCCCTGGGTCTGTTTGTGTTTGATGGGACATTGTAGAGGGAGTTTTACTGCCTATCTTATCCACGCTATTACTAACATAAAGGAAGCACACTTATTATTGCCCATGATGTCCCTTCGAATTATTGCTCCAATGGTCCAATGACTTGGTAACCCTGATGATCCCTCCAGATACAATCCCCACCCTGTTACAAGGAATAAACTGGTGTCAAAACACAGAAGAGTGTGTAATATATGTATCTCATTCCAATAGCATTCGCTCAAATTGCCTCTCATTGCCAAAGTAAGATGAAGATACTCTGGCTGATTATAAGACTTTGGGGTATATATAGCAGAAAGCATTGAATAGTAAAACCTCATATTTGGAGGGAGGGAGGAAGAAGACATAGGATTATGTTAGGGAGGGTGTGCTCCCTATTTGGAGCCTCAGTCCCTGGGAGTAGGTTCAGACACATGACTGATTGTACAACCTGCACCAGTTGTTTCTGATCATGTGACTCTAATAACTCAGCGGGCGCTGCCTAGGCTGCTTTGAGACATAGTTCCCAGCAGCTGTCATGATTGGCTGCTAGCTCCATTATATTCCAGCCTGCTCCGAACTTGGAACTTTCAGCAAAATGCTTGTCAGTGGTTTTTAAATTGGAGTTGGTGAGTGTGATGATGACTTGCTGCAGTCTGCTTTAGCTGCAATCATGCTTATGGGGAGAAACTGTTCCCCATGGATGAGAGGAAGCCTCAAGTAGACAGGGTTGAATGTGGCAGAGGAGGTCAGCAGCAGGAGTGTGGTGACTTTCTCATGGATATAGTGTTGCAAGAGGTTCACTGACCTGATCAAGGCAGGAAAGATGAGTGGAATGCTGCATTCATGTAAAAACCCCCTCATTCTGCCAGCCTGAATTTTTTCCTGCACATCACTCCTCGGACCAGCACATCTTGCAGGTGATCCCATCCCTCCCTTAAGGCATCTCCTCACATTTCCATCTGACCAGTCACCACTGACGCTGGCATCTTATTGCATTGTTATACCCAGCCCCCACATTGACGCTTGTAAGGAAAAGAAGCAAATTGCAATAGTTTTTAGCTTGACCAAATTAACAGTCTTGTCTTGGAAAGGATCACTGCTGATGGAAGAAATGCTTGTTTTTCAGTCTTTCAAAATTAAATTTGCTGAGCTGTGGTAAGGCAATGAAACTAAACACTATCAAAAAGAAACCAAGAGAGTGCGGGTGAAGAAGGGATGTAGGTATTGGATAGAGCTTGAAGGCTATGCAAATTAAATAAGGTGCTTATCAGACTCCTTTTTGATAGGCCCATTTTTATCTGTCTCCACCACACTCTCGGGTGTACATTCCAGGTCCTAAACATTTGCTCTGTAAAAAGGTTTGTTTCCTCATGTTTCCATTGGTTCATATGGCAATCGCCTTTGATGGGTTTTCTCTGGTTCTCAAACCTACCAATGATGGGAACAGTTTCTCTCTCTCTCTCTCTCTACCTCTCTCTTTCTCTCTCTCTGCTCTGTTCAAAGCCCTTATGACCTTGAACAATTCTATCAGTTTCCTCTCAACTTTCTCTCCTCTAAGGGGAACAACCCCAGCTTCCCCAATCTATCCATGTTACTGAACCCTGGGACCATTCTCATAACTCTTTCCTGCATTCTCTCTAAAGATTTCACATCCTTACACCCTTTCTAAAGTCCGTGTTGTATACAACGTGGTTGTGTGATATTTAATGTTCTCACCATATAGCTGGGAGATCTCCATCTCTCTATTGCCAACAGTCATGCATGCTGAGATCTGGCATATGCCCAGTGCCTCCTGCTCTGGAGGACCACCTCCGATTTTCTGCCTCTCCCTGTGTTCTGTCTGATTCAACGAGAGAATAAAGAGACCTATGTGTGTGAGCTGTGGAATGTTTAGAGAGGGTGGAACGACAACAATTGTACAGGGTGGCTGTAAAGCAAGGTAATGGGATGGGAGCAAGATGAGGGTAGGTGTCAGTGGTGGCTGGTCAGATGGGAATGTGAGGAGATGCCGCGAGAGGGAGGAATAGGTGCACTTGTAAGGTGTTTTGAGCAGAGCAGTGATCTGCAGGGGAAGGCTGGGGAGGTCGGAATGAGGGATTTGCACTTGAATATGGCATGCCACTTGGCTTTCCTGCCTTGATCTGGTAATTGAACTGCTAGTGGTACTTGTTAGGAAATAGAGATAGTTTAAGTGAGTTATATTGGTATTTGTGGGTGTTAGGAATGAGTTTTAGCTTTAATGCTTAAGTTTGATTTGTATTTCTGGGCAGAATTTTATGTCCTGCGGCCGGGCATGCGCCCGACCCGGCCGGATGAGCGTCCCAACGTCATCACATACTTGCGCAATATTTCGGTCGGTGGGCATGAGTAGGTGCTGGAGCCGTGCCCGCCATTAATTAAGAGGCCACTTAAGGCCATTAAAAAGCCAATTGATGGTGATTTTCCTTTGCCCATGCAGCTTCACGCAAGTCCCACAGGCAAAACGGGCAGGCGGCAAGCCAACAATTTCAAAAACTTCATTCATGGTCGGGATAAAGGGGGTGAGCAGCATTGCCAGTGTCAGTAGTGAGGAGTTTGGTAGATAGTTTGCTGCTGGTGAGTTATTGGTGTTGGCAGCTTCATCTCTGTTTGGGGCCTCATTGTTAGCATTTCCAGGCTTCACTTCAGGTCTCCTTGGTGCCTCCAAGGCCCCCGGAGGATTCAGACCATGTGGACCCTTCCAGGTATCAGACAGCTCTCCGTTACCCTGGTAATGGGGATTGTGGCCTCCACTAGTGACACCTCCTCTGAGGAGGAAGAGAGGGGCAGAAGGGAGAGGAGACCAGGTGTCCCAGTGCAGCTTCCCGGGGAGGGACCTGTGGAAGAAGACGCTCAGGCACTAGGGGTGCAGGGCCAGCAGGAAGTCGAAGGCGGAAGGGGCCGCAGATGATGCCACTATCCTGCTGCCAGGGTTTACGATGCAGCTACCTCAATATGTCTGAGGTGCAATGCCGAAGGAGGCTCCGCCTGATTGGGCCTGAGATCAGCTCCGACTCTGTGGGTGGACAACCCATGTAGTAGTTCTGAAGGTCACAGCAGCCCTCAACTTCTATGCCCCCGATTCTTTCGCGGGGTCAGTGAGGGAATCTGTGTGGAGTCTCCCAATCAGCTGTCCATAGTTGTGTCAAGCTGGTGACAGAAGCTCTGTTCAGGTGGGTACTGACCTTTATTCTTTACAATACGGACAAGGCCAGCCAGGCTAAGTGAGTTTGAGGCTTTACAGCGATTGCTGGGTTCCCCCGCGTCCAGGGTGCAATCGACTGCACACATGTGGCCATCAAGGTGGCAGTGGATCAGCCGGGTGGCTTTGTCAACAGGAAGGGATTCCACTCCATGAACATGCAGATAGTGTGTGACCACAGGATGCATTTTCTGCAAGTCTGTGCAAGATACCCTGGCAGCTCATGACACCTCTCTGCCACCTAAGAACAGAGGCAGAGAAGCGTTACAATACAAGTCATGCCTGCACAAGCGCAGTGATAGGGAGGACCATAAGTCTTCTCAAGATGCGCTTCCAATGCCTGGACCACATTCAGGAGGTGCACTACAATACCCCCCCAGAGCTGGTGTCACTAGTCGTAGTTGCATGTCGCTCTCCACAATCTGGCACCGGCAAGGGGGGACCCACTGGAGGAAGAGGATCTTGATGCTGCTACACAGACCACAGATGATGAGTCCAGTAGTGAGTTAGAAGAGGAACATGGTGAGGAGAACACTGAGGGCATGGAGGCAGACTTCGGTAACCTCCAGGGAGGCAGGGACACCAGGGATATCTTGATCCATCGCTCCTTCAGCTGGGCTACCAAAGATAGCTTCAACTTCACGCCAAGGCTGCGGCCTCCGTCCCAGATGTCTGAAGTGACCTTTTCATTTGCAACCAAACTCCATTCAATGCCTGTGCAATAAAGTATCCAGCCACTCACATCTAGCGTTACATAATGGCATACCCTGCACCAGAAAGAAAAACGTTGAAGCACACTCAGGCCATCAGAACCAAAGCAAGTTTAATGTTATCGTCACATTGAAATCATTATGACACTAGAGTTACTGTTGTTGATGTCCACATCAGCAGACATACAAATCAAACATAAATGAACAGAAAATCACCCGTAAACGGTGCCTCTTGTGCTCATGGTGCCTTAAACTTACGTTTGTGAGTGCTACGTCTTGGTGCGCGCCCCCCCCCCCCCCCCCCCCCGCCCCCCCCACCTCGCTGGCTCCAGCAATCAGCAATGGAGACAGCCTGATGACTGTGCTGTCTTGTTGGCCTTGATGACCTTGGTGGTCGCCCTTTGTCCAGCGGAGCCTGTGCTTGCCCCACCTGGGAGGGCGCAGCCAGTGCCACGGCTGGCATCTCCCCAGTCACCACAGCCTCATCAGATATGACAGTCACTGGCAGAGGGGCGGAGGAGCTGCTGTCATCATCCAGGGCGCCCTGAGAGGAGGCCGCAGAGACGACAAGCAACTTGTGGGCCAACATAAGGTCATTCTGGACCTCCTCACCATGGATGGATGGGCACCTAGTTGGGATACTGGGTGCCTCATCCATTTTCCACACTGGCACTGACCACCTGAGGCCAGTGCCTGTGTGAGGGCTTGCAGGTCCAAGCGCAACCCCAGGAACCCTTGATTCTGTCCCTGGAGCTGCCTCTCCATGAGAGTCGCCACTCTCTCAATGAAGGAGGCAGTGCGCTTGGCCATGAGGGTCAACACAGTGCTCATGCTCCGCATGGACTCTTCCACAACGGAGACCATAGCACACAGACCCTCATGGATTCCGCCAGATCCTCCTGCACGACTCACTGGGCATCCAGCATCTGCCACCTAATGGGCGACTTCAGAGGCTCATCTGCCTTCGACTGAGCAATGCCCTGGTCCCCAGCAGTCTTCCGACTGCCGGCGCCCTGGGCATTCTCTGCCTCTGCTTGTACCTCAAGCAAGTATGAAGTTCCCTCACCAATGTGCACCGACATTCTAGCCGCCGACCTAATGCCCACTGAGGTGCTGGTATCTGTGCTGGTGCCTGCTTCAGAGAGTGGGTGTGACGCAGGTGCAAGTGAAGCTCGGTGGTCCTCTGGCATCAGGAGTGGCCCTTCAGGGTCCACAGAGTGAGATTGCCAGCACACATGTAAAAGGAAGAACAAGGACATGTCATTAGTTAAAGTCACCACACTGTCACTGTGCATGCCAGGCACCTGGTGAGACAATGGAGATCTGCGTCATGCTGCCACTGTCTTTCAATGATCAATGGGGACTCCGCGTTTGAGACTCCCATCAATGAAGAGACTACACTAGAATGGTTGCACAATCCGAAACTCTCACCCCTGTGCACTGCGCTCTTACCTTCGTCTGGCACCCTCACCTCTCCACACCCGGTTGCATGGGGAGCGTGCCGGCTCTCGAGCTCTAGGGCGTCTTGCTCGAACCTGCTGAGCAGCAGCAGGTTGAGCGGGTCTCCGCCTGTACATGCCCTCTCTGCTTGGTTATAGCTCATCGTCTCCTGAAAGGATAGAGGAACATTGATTAGTCCACTCTCTGCCTGCTTCGCCATTGCAGCCTGCCCAACCCATCCTGAGGAACACCTCACAGGGCACATCTGAGTCGTGACCTGAAAGCCGCAAGGCACTCAGTCCAAGCAGCCGGTGCTCACCCCGTTGACCAGCTCCAGCATCATTGACAGTTGGCATTCAGACTCTAGCACTCCTGAGGCCCACAAGGGGACGGCCTCACCTTAACACTTCAGCACACTGACCCATGCCAACATAGTATTCACCCTTACTGAGCGCAGCGGGTCATTGAACCACTTCTGGCACTGCACCCATGTGTGCCACACCACGTCATGGCTGCTCACCAGTGCTGCCATCTCCTCCCATGCCCTTTTTGTAGCCGCCTCCCCCCATCTCTGGGGACAAGGGTGTCCCTCCTGTTAGCCACCTCCTCCAGCAAGACCGCAAGGCACTCATCCAAAAAGCGGGGGGGCAGGGTATCTCCAGCCGCATGTAACTCCATCAAGAAAACACAGAACAGATGTCCTTCCATGGCAGCCTTCCTGGGGCTATTAGGCCATCCCACCAGGCTCTTGCACCCCCACTGGATTGTCCGTCCACGTCGGTGGGAAAGCACGCCAACGTGTTTCACAATAGCATAGAGGCGACATGCACTTGGCAGCCTGCACTTTGGGTGAACTGGAGGTGAGTGCACAGCAACGTTCTGCAGAGCTTGCCAGGGTCGCCTGTTGCTTTGTAGGCTTCAGGGGCGCCGGGGGGTCCGGGTTAAGTGCCGTCCTGCCTCGGAGGTGACTTTTGAGGGTGAAGGGGAGTGGGGGGTGCAAAGTGCAGCCTTGCCTTTGAGGCGACTTGTGGGGGGGGCGCGAGTGCAGCCTTGCCATTGAGGTGACTGGTGGGGGATGGATTGGTAGTTAACGGCAGCCCTACCTCAGGTGGCGGTAGGGGGGTGGCGGGGGTGGGGGGGTGGTGGTGGGGGGAAGTGGACACACATTCAGGAAACGTGTAGAAAGTGACCATTCCTCTGCAACTGAGACAGTTCAGGCGCAGCCACATTGAAATGTCGGGCTCCTAGCTTATCTTCCCACTCAAGCAACGCAGAGGCATCAAAATGCCACCAATTTCTCCAGAGCTCCCTGTCCACACCATCACCCTCCCACCCATCCCACACAGACTGCAAATTCATGAGCACCTTAGTGGACTGCAGAGAATCTGGACTGCACATGCTGTACAATCTCCTCGCTAAAGTTGGCCATGTAGCAGTCACTGCTGGAGGCGCTCACAGCCACTTGCAATGTCAGCATCCTGGTTTGGACCAGTCTCCCATATGGCTCAAGCTAATGGGGCATCCATTCAGCACCCTAATGTCTGGCAATCCAAGTGGTGGCCAGCACTGTCCAGGCAGCATTAAGGGGCTGTCACACTTAACCAGGACAAGTTCTTAGTACACCCATGCTAACCATGTGTCTCTCTCTTTCATCCTGCAGGAGGAGTACATCAGGATCATGGAGCCTGGTGAACTAGCTGTATGCCTGATGGCCTACAGAGTGCGAAGAAGACAGAGGAGAGAGCGAGGCAGGAGCAGCAACCTCAGGAAGAAGGAGCAGCTGGGGCTTTCACACACGCCACCCAATAGCCAAAGCGAGCCATCACAGACCAATGCCTAGTGACACACAGGGTCTATAGACACCGCCTTTCATTCCTGCAGATAACCGAGAACCAGTGTCACCGAAGACTGCGAATGTCTAGGAAACTGGCCGCTCACATCCGACAGTTACTGTAGGATTTGGTGTCATGGGGACATGGAGGGCATCCACTGCCAGTGGCTGTGAAAATGACTGTGGCGCTCAATTTCTATGCTTGTGGCTCACTTCAGGGCTCCACAGTTGTATTATTGTTGATAAAGTTGATCTGCACTCAGTACTTGGGTAGAAACATGAAGTTTATTTACAATATACTTAGCAGCAACAGCACGTGTGCTTTCAACTCCAACTCCATCTCTACACTGACTACGGAGGTAGCCTGTGATGCTCTTCTATTGGTTATTACAGATCATGTGATCTTCCTGAACAAGTATTATTCTTAAAGGTACATTACACATTAAGTAAAGCCATAATTACTACATTCCTCCACCTATAACTTGGCTATACATATATTTACAAGTACATATTTTTCAAGACAACATAATATTTACTCTGGGTAAGGAATTTACAAGTACAGTCTTTCAGGTGCTTTCCTTGTACATGTGGAACATGTCAACTTCACAACTTCAGATTCCTTGTCAGGAACCTTCTTTTCCGGAGTTGCCTGAACATCAGGTACTTTGGTGGGCACTGTCAGTTCTGTATCCTTAATTCTTACAGGAACATCAGACATGTCAATCCTGGGTTGAGTATCCTCAACAGAAAATGCAGACCCGATCATGATCACCGGTGGAACCAAATTTTTGTAATTTGTTTCTCTCTCCCTTAAATGGTCCACATGTTTACAGATGACCCGGCCTTCCACCTCCACATTGTAAGAAAGAGGTCCAGCCACCTCAATTATTTCACCCGGTAACCACTTTGGTCCTTCCCCAAAGTTCTTCGTGTATACTGGCTCTCCCACAGTAAATTTCCTCATGCAACTATCCCTATCGTGTCTAGTTTTCTGGCTTCCCTGACTCCTCTTCACTTTCCCCTCTAAATTCGGCATTATTAAGCTGTTTCATCCTGAGACAGCGTTTCAACAATAACTCCGCAGGTGTCACACCTGTTATTGTGTGAGGGGTAGTCCTATAATGAAAAAGAAAACATGCTAACTTGGTTGCCAAGGAATTGGCAGTTAGCTTTTTCATGTCTGCGTTGAAAGTTTGAACTGCCCTTTTGGCCAGTCCGTTTGATGAAGAATTGTACAGTGCAGTTTTCGCATGAGTGATACCATTGAGGCTGATAGACCGTTAAATTCAGCACTCGTAAATGCTGTGCTGTTATCGGAAATGACCACTTCTGGTAGCCTGTGAATGGCAAAAGTCTGATGTAGTTTCTCAATTTTAGCAGCCGACGTTGGTGACTTCAGCTCGTATACGTCCAACCATTTTGAATGGGCATCGACAATGAGCAGAAACATTGACTATGTTGGACTTTTCCTGGGAACAATGTGTAACTGCACCCAGGGTTTACCTGGCCACTCCATGTAATGGAGCTGTCACTGGCAACTTTTGCAGTTGCTGACATTGCCCACAATGCTTTACTAAACTCTCTATTTCGCCATCTATCCCAGGCCACAATAGATAGCTGCGTGCTATGGTATTCATTTGGGAAATTCCTGGATGGGCACTGTGTAGTTCAATTAAAAATGGCTTCCTTCCCCTTTGAGGAACTATCACTCATGCTCCCCACAATAAGATGCCATCCTGGCTGATTATTTCATGTCTTCTGTTGAAATATGGTTTAATTTAATCAGATATGGGCTCCTGCGACCAAACATGTAGCGCTTGTTCTCGTACTTGAGATAGGACTTGGCCCCAACTTGTCCAGTCTCTGATCTGTTGAGCGCATACCGGTGAGGAACCTAAGCAATTTGACAATAAAACAAAATCCTGTGGAACTGGGATGTGCTCATCATTTTCTTGTAAAGGCAAACGACTAAGGGTATCGGTGTTTGTGATTTGATTGCCAGGCCTATGTACAAAAGTGTATTCATATGCTGCCAGAATTAAAGCCCATGATTGTCTTCTTGCTAAGGCTATGAGCGGCGTAGCCTTGTCCTCACTAAACAACCCTAGCAATGGTTTGTGGTCTGACACGATTGTAAAATGGTGGCTGTGTACGTACTGTGAAATTATTTTGACACCAAAGATGATGGACAGGCCTTCTTTTTCTATCTGCGAATACCCCTTTTCCGCTGTGGTGATTGTTCTTAATACGTAACCTATTGGCCATTCTGTGCCATCGTCCATCTAACAGGAGGCCACTGCTCCCACTCTGTAGGGAGATGAGTCACATGTCAGCACCAATTCTTTCATCTGGCCATAATGCATTAATTGGATGAGTGCAACAGCTGTTTCACCTTTATGAAATCTTCTTTCTGGGGCGCCTCCCAAGACCAACGTTGGTTCTTTTTGAGTAGAGAATGCAGGGGGGCCAGCGCTGTGTACCAATTGGGTAAGAACTGCCCATAATAGTTGATCATTCCTAGGAATGATTTGAGCTCTGAGGCGTACTTTGGCGCAGATGCCTCTCTTATGGCTCACTTTCTCCTGACCCGAGTGATGGCTCTATTAGTATTTCTGTATCTTCTTTCTACGTGCCTACTTCTTTCTAGCACAGACTTTAATCTCTGCCTTCTTTTTGACTTCACTATTGGCCAACATTCTCTCAGAGGCAAGCTCAACTTGTCTGAGCTCAGTGGCTGAGCCTCCCAAACGCCACTATCTGTCTGCTTCTTGGGAAATTCTGTGGCTTTTGCTTCCAAAGCCTCTTTGGCTTCATTTAGCTGATTCTTCAACTCTTTGCTAGACAGCTAGCTTCACTGAACTGGCACTGCCTTGGAGTTTCTCCTAACTCCTGTCTCCTGGCTGCATCCAGCTGTATATGACTTCCAGGGCTTCCCCTGAGCCCTCTCTGATTACCAGGGTATCTCCTGAGTCCTCTTCAATCACCAGGGCTTCCCCTGAGCCCTCCTTTGTGTTTCTTCTGCTGTGCTTCGATTCTACTGTTTGAGACGGCCTTCATTTCTTCATGTTGCTCAATGGTTACACATTCCTTTTACATTTGATCTTGAAGGACAATCAACTGTTCTTTCAACAATTTAATTTCTTGTTACCCTTCTGCTGGGGTCTCCTGTTGCCCTTGGTGGAGTTGCTCTCTCTCTGGTGTCTCCTGTTGCCCTTCGGCAGAGTTGCCCTCTCTCTGGGATCTCTTATTCCCTTCAGCAGAGTTGCCCTGTCTCTGGGATCTCTTCATATTTTCTGTCTATAGCCATTTTTTTTGTATTTACCACTTTAAATGTAATTCTGCTTTAAGAGCGGTCACCGTTTTTTTTAACTTGTGCTGTCTCTGCAGCTGCCGGGCTTTCTGTGCTTCTGTCTTTCTCGTGCGTTTTGTGTTTTGGTGGGATCCCCGCGATCGTGGGCCTTCTCTTTTAACTTTGTACAACTTCATTCCTGTTCGGAGAAAAAAAAACTCAGCAGCGATTTCTTCTCTCTTTTCTGTGCGATTCTGCAGGGTTTTTTCTTTTTTTTTTAACTTGCACCTGTGTGCCAGCTTCTCTACCCTACTGAGCTTATGTTACAATGTGTACAGATTCTCTTTTTGTTTTGCTTTGCTTGCCTGTCTTGTGGATTCTCACTCAGGGGTCTTGCAATTTTGGTTTTTTTTTAAATGTCGGGAGTGCTCTGGGAGATTTCTCAGCCATTTGGATCAGGGCCCGTTTTTTCTTTAACTTATAGCGACAGCATACCTGGTGAGTATATCTTCCTTTCTTGTTAACTTGGTTTTCTTCTGTTCAATCCTGATTTATCACCAGTTTGTTGTAGGGTGGCCGAGTTGTACTATTAGTGATAGAGTTGATCAGCAGATATTTCTTGGGTGGAAGTATTAAGTTTATTTACAATATACTCAGCAGCAACTACATGTGTGCTTTCAACTCCAACCCCATCTCCCCACTGACTGACTGCTGAGGTTGTCCGTGCTACCCTCCTATTGGTTACTACAGATCATGTGATCTTCCTTAACAAGTATAATTCTTTAAAGGTACATTACACACTAAATAAAACCCTAATTACTACAGCAAGGCTGCCCTCAACCCCCCCACCCCGCCATCAGTTGCCTCAATGGCAAGGCTGCCCTTAACCCTGAGCCCCGACACCCCTCAAGCTTGAATTCCAACAGGCAATCCTGGCAAGCACTGCACAATGTTACTGTATACTCACCTCCGAGTTCCCCTCAAAGTGCAGGCTGCCAAGTGCACACCTTTTATGTGCTGTCGTGAAACATGTCGGCATGCTTTCCCACTGACATGGACGGACGATCCAGCGAAGGGGGAAACGATTCCGGTGTGCTGGCCTGATAATGATATGCTGATGTATTACAATTAGGTTCCCAACATTCGACGGTGGGAAATGCAGCCCACAATCGGCGGGCTGAGCAGATGATCGCAAACTGGTTTCCTGCTGTCGTAAAACCAATCACGCCATATTGTCTGCTCACTCCACCGATCACGCCTGACGCCAGCGGGCACAGAAGATTCTGCCCTATGAGTTTGTGGGGGTGAGAGAGGAAGTGAGAGAGTCAGTGTGTGCCTGCCTTACTCCCAGTCTCAAGTTCCTCATTCATTCTCACCACCACACATCAACACATGGTCACACCCACTCACAGAGTGTTTGAGGGTGAGTGAGTGAGCACTCTGAGACTGGGAGTGAGCCTGGGACACACACTCTGACACTCTCACTCTGGCATTTTTATTAATTACTCTTTTTTAAAACAATATCAATTTATTGCTTTGATATTGCTTTATTTTTGCTCACAAGTTGTTTCTTTTCTTAATACCACAACATTTTGAAAAAAATCAGTTTAATGTTGTTTCCAACCTTATCTTTCTGAAATTTCCTCATCGGCCCCTTAAGTGAGAGAAAAATGGAAATGTGCCCCCACCCCCCAAGCAAAAAGGTTGGACAAGCCTGTTCTAAACAAACACAATTATAGTAATTTGGTAGTACAGAACTTGAGTATTGCTGATAAAAGAAACATGTTGTCTAAGATTTTTGTCTTGCGCTCATCAGGACAGATCGCAAGATTACCAGCAGTAAAGGGAACAACAATTTATACTACGTAAGAAGAGAATACAGATTGGTTGGCAAGTGTACTCTGATTGGTAGAGACATTGCCATGAAGAATGCAGCAGGGAACAGTTAACTGCCAAGATTTTGTTAAAATTCAAACCAGGCAGGTCGACTCTGACTGGTCAAGGCATTCCATGGGGAATGAACCAGGGAAATAGCTGTCCCCCAAGCTTTTGTTTAGCTGAAAGAATCCTGATTGTGCTAAGAATTACACTGAAAACCAATTTAAGATTATCAGTGCCTTAGCCAATCAGGGTCAACTTGCTGACCAATCATCACCTTTTCATTCTATAGTATAAATTGTTTGAAATTTGGCATTCTTGCGTTTGTCCAGGATGATAGTGCAAGACACAAAGCTTCGGCAACATGGCTCTCTTTTCAGAAATAAAACTTATTTTTGCAAATAGTTGTTTGTAATCCAACAGGTCAAAAATCTGTATTTCTCTAATTATAATAATATCTGCCAAATCAGTTGACAATGTAATGAGCAGCAATCAACAAACCAAAATATTCATACAAAGAGAGAAATATCTGAAATATTAAAGAACCAACCAAAATTATTAATCACAATTCTTAAAAAAAACCCTGTGACTGAGACTGCTCTTTTTCTGATGCAGCAGAAATATCGATTCAAATGAGGGAGCAGGTACAGCTCACTACTCCATTTGATAACTTTTTACGTGTCAGCTGTTGGCTCAGTACATTAGACTTTTGCCCTGAAGGTTGAGGAATCACAGTCCCGCTCCATAAACTTGAGCATAAAATTCAGCCTGACACTATAGTGCTTTACCAAGGGAATGCTGCATTGTTCGAGGTGCCTTCCTTTGGATAAAACATTAAACTGCCCTCAGGTAGATGTAAATATGTCACAGCTTTTTTTGGAGAAGAACAAGAGAGTTCTCTTCATTATATTGACCAATATTAATCCCTCAGCTAACATCATTAAAATAAGTTATTTGATTATTATCAAACTTCTATCTGTGGGATCTTGCTGTGTGCACATTCGTTGCCACATTTTCCTACTTTACAATGCTGATTACACTTCAAAAGTGTTACATTGGTTAAATGCGAGTTCTTACTTTAAAGTGTATTATGACACTGCCAATGGTAAGTGCTGAACTGTTCAAATCCCAGAGGGAAACTGTCTCAATTAGTATGTTTCGAGATGCAGGCTTTGAATTCAGTACTAATAAGACCACTGAATCTCAAGAGATTTTTATAAAATTAAATTAAACATTTGTTAATACAAGAAAGGTTGTAAGCACATACATATGTCTACAAAATTACTACTGTAATAACTACAAAAATCCCCAAATTAATCTGACTCCTAGCTACGCCTCTGTTAAGGCAACAGTAAAACACATAGGCCTAAATTTTCCGTTAGGCGGGTGGGCAAAGCTGAAGCTGACGCTGGCGGCCGCGGACCCGATTGCCGGCCACGCCGCCATTTTGCGCGGGCGGGCCAATTAAGGCCCGCCCAGCGCATTTCCAACTCCCGTGGAGAACGGGAGCCTTAGATTTGTGGCAGGCATGTACAGACCGCTGGGTCCAATGGCTGTTCGCTATGGCCAGCTACAGGTGGCACCGCAGGGGGTCTGCACAGCAGGCCAATGTAGAGGGGAGGCCAGAGGAGGAGAGCAGGCTGCAGGGTGTGGGCCAGGAGCAGGGCAGGCTGCAGGGTGTGGGCCAGGAGCAGGGCAGGCTGCAGGGTGTGGGCCAGGAGCAGGGCAGGCTGCAGGGTGTGGGCCAGGGGCAGGGCAGGCTGCAGGGTATGGGCTGGGAGCAGGGCAGGCTGCAGGGTGTGGGCCAGGAGCAGGGCAGGCTGCAGGGTGTGGGCCAGGAGCAGGGCAGGCTGCAGGGTGTGGGCCAGGAGCAGGGTAGGCCAGCTTGGAGCCAATGTGCCCTTCGCTTTTCCGATGACTGCCTTGCTGCCCTTGTGGAGGAGTTGGCAGCACGGTGGGGGGTGCTGTTTTCCCAGGATGGGAGGAGGAGCGACCCCCACATGACAAAACGTGCCTGGGAGGAGGTAGCGGAGGTGGTGAGCTCCCAGGACATGCTGCGGCGCACCTGGATCCAGTGCCGTAAGCGGTTCAATGATTTGTTGTGCTCTGGAAGGGTGAGTACCATGTTGGCGTTGGGCATTTAACCCAGTAGGTAGCCTTAGTCTTTGAGGGCACCCCACCCCCACAAGCCTTAGTGTCGTGATTGCATTGACTCATGTTGGGCATTTGTTGCACACTGGGTGGTCAAGCGGAGAGTGACCATGCTTACATTAGCCTTAGTGGTTCATGAGACATCATGTGTTGATCTTAGTCGCATATGAGTAGTCTGGGGGCAACCTGCAGGAGATGCAGCTAGGCGCATACTCATAACTCTAATGCATGTCCTATTCACGGTGATGAGATGGTGGAAGGGGAGCCTCAAGGTCCCGTGGCCAAGAGCCATCTGGTGCCGTCAGCGCCGCACCTAGTTGTGCCTCCTTGCCATGGGAGCTAAGACCGTGTGTTTCTGAAAGTGATGGACACAGAATGTGTCCAAGGTGGCCGTTGGGGTGGGCCGGGGTGGTTGAGAGCAGCCGTACTGTATTTTTGTTACCGATCACCAGTAGCATGGACAGGAGGCACTGGAGGCCTCAGGTGAGCCACTGTGGTTGGCATGCGCATGCAGAGTACATGAGCGATCAGCTTCAATAAATGGTCTCTGTTTTGCAGGAGAAAAATGCACATAATGCGCATGAACGTTTGCGCACTGGAGACGGCCAGGCCCAGCTTGTCATATTGACCTGCTTTGAACAGGAGGCCCTGGAGCTAGCAATGCGCCATGCACCCAGGTCCACAGGTGTCGGTGAGGCTGGGGTGGAGCGGCCAGGTATTTGAGGCCCACAGTCTCATCCGCCCTGTCTTTCCACCATCCAAAGCACTGATGATTGTTGGAATCGTTAATGCAACAACACTGTTCATTCACAGACTGATAGAGTCAGACGTGTGGGTCATAGACAAAGGTCCCTCGGCCCTTCAAAGATGCGCGTGTCTAGCACCTTCCAAAGCCACCTTATCCTATTTCTGACCACGATCCCCATGGCCTTGTATGCCATGGCATCACTACTGCACATCCAAATACTTATTACATCTTAGGAGGGTTTCTGCCTCCACCACCCTTTCAGCCAGTGCGTCCCACGTTACTCTGTCCAAAAGTTCCTCATCACCTCACCTGTCAACCTCATGCCCCTTACCTTAAATAAATGCCACCAGGTTAGTCATCCCTCCGCCAAGGGGAAATATTGCTTTGTGTCCACCCGATCTATGCCCCTCATAGTGTTATGAAGCTCAATAATGTCACCTGTCAATCTCCTGTGCTCCACCAGTGTATGCTATGTTTCCTCATAACTCCAACTCTCCAGGCCAGCATGCATCCTGGTCATGAACCTCTGCACTCTCTCCACTCCAATCACATCCCTCCCATGAAGTGCTGATCACAGCTGAACACAGAAGTGTAGCTGTAGCCTTGACAGCGTTTTCTGCACTTGCAACATGACCTCCCTGTTCCTACATTCTATTCCTCGGCTAATAAAGGCAAGTATGGCTTTTACCTTTTTAAATGCCTTATGCTCCTGTCCCGCTACCTTAACGGGCCTGTCGACATGCCCAGCAAGGTCCCTCTAATCGTCCTTACTTTCCATGGTCCTGCCATTCCTCATGTATTCCCATACCTTGTTTGTCCTGCCCAAGTGCATCGCTTCACACTTATCCACATAACATTCCATTTGGCATTCTCTCGGCCATCTGACCAGCCCGTCTGTATCCTCCTGTAATGTTTGGGCCTCCTCCTGACTATTTGCTGCCCCACCAATGTTCGTAGGCAAAAACTAAGGCATACCAAATTGCAAAGGTCAGTGGCAGGCTGGAAGATTGGGAAACTTTTAAAGATCAACAAAGGGTTACTAAAAAAAAATAAAAAGAGCAAAGGTAAATTATGAAAGAAAACTATCGCAAAATGTAAAAACTGATAGCAAAAGCTTCTACAAGTACATAAAAGGAAAGAGAGTAGCTCTTCATAAAGTGAATGTTGGTCCCTTGGAGGACGAGACTGGGGAGTTAATAGTGGGGAATGCAGAAATGGCAAAGACGCTTAATCAATATTTTGCCTCAGTTTTCACAGTGGAGGACACTAGTACCACCCCAATAGTAACAGGTAGCGCAGAGGATATAGAGAAAGAGGAACTTAGAACAATCACCATCACTAGAGAAAAAGTACTGAGCAAACTATTGAGATTAAAGGGTGACAAGTCCCCAGGACCTGATGCCTACATCCCAGGGTCTTAAAGGAAGTGGCAGCGGAGATAGTGGCTGCATTGGCTATAATATTCCAAAATTCCCTGGATTCTAGAAAGGTTCCAGTGGATTGGAAAAATGCTAATATAATGCTCTTATTCAAAAAGTGGGGGAGGCAGAAAGTAGGAAACTATAGACCAGTTAGTTTAACGTCTGTCGTTGGGAAATTGTTGGAATCCATTATTAAGGAAGTAGTAATGGGGCATTTGGAAAGTCAAAATGCAATCCATCAGAGTCAGCATGGTTTTATGAAGAGTAAATCGTGTTTGACTAATTTGCTAGAGTTCTTTGAAGATGTGACAAGCAAAGTGGATAACAGGGATCCTGTAGACTTCCAGAAGGCTTTTGATAAGGTGCCACACAAAAGATTAATACACAAGATAAGATCACATGGAGTTAGGGGTAATATATTAGCTTGGATAGAGGATCAGTTAACCAACAGAAAGCAGAGAGTTGGGATAAATGGGTCTTTTTCTGGATGGCAAGCTGTAACTAGTGGGGTGCCGCAGGGTTCGGTCCTTGGGCCCCAACTATTTACAATCTATATTAATGACTTGGATTCAGTGATAGAAGGTACTATAGCTAAATTTGCAGATGACACCAAAATAGGCGGGAAAGTAAGTTGCAATGAAAAAATAAGAAATTTACTAATGGATATGGACAGGTTAGGTGAATGGGCCAAAATTTGGCAGATGGAGTTTAACGTGGATAAGTGTAAGGTTATCCATTTTGGTCGGAAGAATAAAAAGGCGACTTACTATTTAAATGGAGAGAAACTTCAGAATGCTTCAGTGCAGAGGGATCTGGGTGTCCTTGTGCATGAATCGCTGAAAGCTAGTATGCAGGTACAGCAGGTAATAAGGAAGGCAAATGGAATTTTGGCATTTATTGCTAAAGGAATAGAATATAAAAATAGGGAAGTGTTGTTGCAACTGTACAAGGCATTGGTGAGACCGCACCTGGAGTACGGTGCACAGTTTTGGTCCCCTTACTTGAGGAAGGATGTAGTTGCACTGGAGGCAGTTCAGAGGAGGTTCACTAGATTGATTCCAGAGATGCGGAGCTTGTCTTATGAGGAGAGATTGAGCAGTTTAGGTCTATATTCGCTAGAGTTTAGAAGAATGAGAGGAGATCTAATTGAGGTATATAAGATGCTAAAGGGAATAGACAAAGTAGACGTGGAGCAGATGTTTCCCCTTCTGAGGCATTCTAGAATGAGAGGCCATAGTTTTAGGCTAAGGGGTGGTAGATTTAAATCAGAGATGAGGAGGAATTACTTTTCTCAAAGGGTCGTAGATCTGTGGAATTCACTACCTCAGAGTGCAGCAGATGCCGGACGCTGGATAAATTTAAGGAGGAGATAGATTTTTAATTAGTAATGGGTTGAAAGGTTATGGGGAGAGGGCGGGAAATTGGAGTTGAGGCCGAAATGTGATCAGCCATGTTGAATGGCGGAGCAGGCTCGAGGGGCTGAATTGCCTACTCCTGCTCCTAGTTCTTATGTTCTTATGTCTCCTTAGGTTCTGGAAGGTTGAGCGCACTATGAACCTGGGGGAAAGGGATGAAGTGTGTTATGAAGTGTGCACGATAACTGATCCACTGTCCTTGATGTTAATTTCAGCATCATCAGAGCATGGCCGCCAGGAGGAATTGCAGATGCCCCCTCTCACTCCTGAGGGGCCTGAACTGTCACCTGCGTCACACCATTTCAGCGAGGCAGGCACTAGTGCAGATACTAGCACATTGGTGGGAATTGTTACATCGGCTAGTGTCCCGGGGCACAGTGGAAAGGGCACTTCCCAATCACTGGAGGAGATGGCAGAGACAGAGAGTGCCGATGGCGCCAGCAGCCAGAGGACTGCAGGGGACCAGACACATGCTAAGTTGGGCCGTGATGATGAGCCTCTGGAGTCGTCCACGATGCAGCAGCTGCAGGAAATGCGGCCAGGTGTGCGGGGGCATCTGGGAGTGTTGCATGAGAGTGTGCTTCGCTTGGTCTCCGTGATACAGGAATCCACATGGAACATGAGTGATGCCATGAGCCTCATGTCAGAGCGTCAGGCTTCCTCCATGGAGAGATTGGCAACTCTCCCGGAGAGGGGCTTCCAGCAGAACAACCAGCTTCTCCTGGGGATACGTTTGGACCTCACAGCCCTCACAGCGCCAGTGGCCACAGCTGGTCATTGGCAATGTGGGAGATGGTCTGGGCACCAAGTGTCCCATCTACGGTGAGCAAGGATGTCCGAAGCGACCTCTCGTCGGTGCAGCAGCTGCCTGTCGTCTCTGCGGGCTCCTCTCAGGGCGCTCCGGAAGAGGGCAGCACCTCCTCCGCCCATCTGCCAGTGACTGTTGCATCCGTTGAGGCTGCGACGACTGGGGAGATGCCAGCTGTGGAACTGGCCACTCCCTCCCAGGCGGGGTCAGCACAGGCTTGATGGGCCAGAGGACGTCCGCCAAGGTCATCGAGGCCAACAGGACAGCAGAGTCAGCAGGCTGTCTCACAAGCCACTCCGAGCGATGGGGCGGCACCAAAACGTAGCGCCCATAAATGTAAGCATAAGGCACCTTAGGCACACCACGGCTTTCTCACTGGTGCTTTTATGTTGGCCTTAGATTAGGGAATTTTTATTTTTTGACATTGTAACAACGTTTGGAATTAATTTTGTTGGACCATATGATGGATCAAAATAAAATCCACATGTGTTACCATGGCTGAGGGTGGCTCCTTTGTGCTGCATTTGTATGTTTCACAGACATATCCTGAGTGTTTGAATGGACATTGAGGTTTATGTACAAAGCCCTTAGGTGCAGCTGATGAAGTGGAAAATGTTGCACTTAAATGCCGCCTATGGTTGCACCAGGCTTGTCCTCCAGATCTATTTGTGTGGAGCTATCTGAAGGTTCGTTGGATTAAAGTCTCCTGGGTGTCCCTGCCTCCTTGGTGTAGAGCCGGGTTCAGCCCCTCATCATTGCCCTGTGCTTCCTCATCCTCTGAACCACTGCTGGACTCATCGTGTGCAGCTGCATCCACTGCATCAAGATCTTCATCGTCCACTGCGTCTCCCCTTTCCAACGCAAGATTGTGCAGAGCGCAGCATGCTACCACTATCACAGAGACACGATCTGGGGGGTACTGGAGTGTGGTCCCTGAGCGGTCCAGGCATCGGAAGCGCATCTTGAGAAGACCGATGGCTCTCTCCACCACAGCCCTTGTGGAGGCGTGACTCCTATTGTAGCGCTGCTCAGCTTCTGTTCTTGGATGGCGTAGAGGCATCATGAGCCACCTTCTGAGGGGATAGCCCTTGTCACCCACCAGCCATCCATCCAGCCGGGCTGGAGCACTGAAGACCCCCGGCACCTGGGAGTGTCTGAGGATGTAGGTGTCGTGGGAGCTGCCTGGGTACCTTGCACAGACTTGTAGAATCAGCATCCTGTGATCACACACTATCTGCACGTTCATGGAGTGGAAGCCCTTCCTGTTGACGAAGGCACCAGGCACACCTGCTGGCGCCTTGATGGCCACATGTGTACAGTCTATTGCACCCTGGACGCGGGGGAAGCCAGCAATGGCCACAAAGCCTCTGGCTCGCTGTGCCTGACTTCCTGGTCGCAGCGGAAGTGGATGAAGGTCAATGCACATCTGAACAGAGCGTCTGTAACCTGCTTGACACAAGTGTGGACAGGTGATTGGGAGGCACCGCAAAGATCACCCACCGAGCCCTGGAAGGAGCCAGAGGCATAGAAGTGGAGGGCAGTTGTGAGCTTCAGAGCCGCTGGTCATATTGAGGTTAGCTGCTTCTCCGCCTGTATACCCTGGCAGCAGGATAGTGGCGTCTTCTGCGGCCCCTTCCACCTTGGACAACCTCTTGGCCCAGCGCCCCTTGTGCCTGCGCCTATACTCCCAAAGGTGGCTCCCCTGGAGGCTGATTGTCCACTCTTGGCCTCCTTCTTATTCTAGCCCTCCTTTGTTCCTTCAGTAGAGATGTCAGAACCCATAGATAAAAACAAAAAACTACTGCAGATGCTGGAAATCCAAAACAAAACAAAATTACCAGGAAAAACTCAGCAGGTCTGGCAGCATCGGCGGAGAAGAAAAGAGTTGACGTTTCGAGTCTTCGCTGTTGAAGGGTCGTGAGAACTCGAAACGTCAACTATTTTCTCCGCCGATGCTGCCAGACCTGCTGAGTTTTTCCAGGTAATTTTGTTTTTATGTCAGAACCCATACCCAGGCTAAAGGGAGGCCTCCGGAAAGCTGCTGGCCTGATAAAGATTACTGACTACAGATTGCTGAGCTGAAGGTTCAAAATACACAGAAAGCTGCTGGAATTCGTTCTGAACTGCTACAGATCACACAGGCAAGTTTAAAACACTTTCTGCAATAAATACTTCACAGAACAGATTGACAACCCCACTGAGCCCTCATATCCCTCCCGTGGATGAGTTTTGTTAAAAAGTTGCTTACCCGTCTGCCTGTTGCGCCCGTGCGCCGAGCCGAAGATCGCACGGGCGCCTGAAAATCGGCGTCGATTGTCTAGTTAAGGGCCTTAACTAGCCCTTTAATTAATCGCAGGCACGTGTCGGACTTCATTGCTCACCCGCCCAATGAAATATTGCGATGGCGCGCAGTGATGTCGGGATGTTTGCCCGACGTCACCGCGCGTAATTTTACACGCTGATGTGTGGGGCCCACCCCCCACACGTCACCCAGAAAATTCTGCCCATAGATTTAAACAGAGCCCTGGCAAAGTACACACTGGACAGTTGCATTCAAAATGAGTTTCTTTCAGCTTTAGGTCCTTGCAGACAGTGGCTTGAGGCTTACAGGCTGGAGGCTTTAGATCTTAGAACGCCTCTCCTTTTTACCAACAGCCTTCTCTTCTTCTTATACATATTTTCCTCTTTGAATGCATATTTTGAATGTATCACTATGTCTTTTGTACTTTATCTCTTTTAATAATAAGACCCTTTCATATTACCCACTTTATTAGTAATCTTTGGGAAAAATAAACAAACACACTGTTTCTGAGCTTCACCTAGTTAGGTGTAATATTTCACTCCCTCTCTTTGAATCCAAGCTACACTAGTTTAAAGAAGAATGGAAATTGCCCTCATGTTTACATAAGAACCTAAGAACTTAAGACATAGGAACAGGAGTAGACTATTAGGCTGCTCGAGCCTGCTCCACCATTCAATAAGATCATGGCTGAACTTCTTGCGTTTTGATTTCCACGTTCCCATCTAACCCCGACCTAGTGAACATTTTAAACCTACCTCTCTTCTATACATCGAAGCCTCTAGACTACTTGGCTTTAATCCAATTAAGACACACAGGCACGGACATCACTAGAACTCTATTTTAAAAATAATTTCCACTTACATTAGAGACATTACCAAATCTTCATGACAGTCCAGGATGACCCCAGTCCAGGTATCATCTGGGTTCAGGCCACAGATTAACAGGAACACAAAGAAAGCAGCTTGCACAGTAGAAAGTAACACACCACCAGGATAACGATTTATTTTTCTCATTGTAGCTGTGGATTTCAACAATTTTACTGACAATTTACTTCATGAAAAAATGTACCAGAAGTCAGGAAGAAAAGCACTTTTGTTGCTATAGTTCTGTTCTGTTGCGTCTCAATATAGGTATATGAACTGCATAGGAATCAGGAAAGAGATCGAGAAAACAATCACACACAAGTTTCTCTAAGCGTTCAGTTTATGTGGGTGACAGCAGTGCTGTCAGATTTATAAAAGCTTTAACTCCACCCCTTGACCCCCACTCCCTCTTAATCGGCCCTGAGCTCAGATCATATTCACGGTACTTATTGTTGAATTCTTGTTAGCATCAACAGGAAATTAGAGATTGTACTACAAAACAAGGCTAGTTTATTATTTTCTGGTTTAGAGCCTGCACCCTAAATAGCCACAATTATGTGCATTTTTTTTTCATTCTTTCACAGGATGTGGGTGTTAATGGCTAGACCAGCATTTATTGCCTGTCCCTAATGGCCCTTGAGAAGGTTGCTGAGCTGCCTTCTTGAACGACTGTAGTACATGTGGTATAGGTACACCCACAGTGCTGTTAGGGAGATATATGGGGTTAATATTTTTACATCTACATATATATTCACTCTCAGGCTGAGAGTATTGCTGCTAAGGCTGCATTCATTGCTCATCCCAAGTTCGAAGGTGGCCTTCTCCTTGAACTGCTGCTGTCTGTATGACTTTGTAACAGTTTGATACAACTGAATGGCTTTCTAGGCTTCATCAGTGAGCAATTAAGAGTCAGCCATGTTGGTGTGAGACAGGAGACACACGTAGTCCAGGCTGGGCAAGTACAATGGCAATTTGTAAATTTCTTGTATTTCACTGAAGGTAATGGAAAAGTGCTGAAGCATGCAAGTATTCCCAAATTCCAGTAGTAGCCATCAAGTTCTGTACACAGTACAAAAAATATCCTTTTGACGTCAAACCCTGAAGTGACATCTGATATTCAGATGTCCTTTTCGGGTTGCTAGTTTTGATGCCTGTATTGTATATCTATAGAAAAAATTCAATTTTAATCAGACCAATTGAAATGTCAAGTAGTTATGATAAATTTTGGTAGCTCCATTGACACAGCAGCGTTAATCTGTCATGCATATTTGTTCAGAATACAAAGTTCATAATTTTTAAAAGATTTTGCTGCTAACCCTTTTTAGTTTTTCCCTTGCAAATGCCGAATGAAAGGTTATCTCAGGTATCTCAGAGACAATGGTGTGTCTATTTCCTTTTTGAAGTGCGCAAGTGATTTATTCAAGTTTGTGGTCCCTTTAATTTTTTTTGCTTGGCTGTTCATGCACAATAAGTTAAAGGAGTCAATGTGTGCACAGCTAATGTGCGGACTTTTTTGTTGGCCATGCAACTTAGAAGGAATATTACTCAGAGGGTTGTGTGGCTGGCGGAGATTATAGAGGGAGGAGTGAAGCCAGGATGGTACTTGAAAACAGGGATAAGAATTTTAAAATCAAGTCATTGTTTAGCCAGGAGCCAATGTAGGTCAGCAAGCACAGGAGTGACGGATGAAGGAATTGATGCGTGTCAGGACACAGGCCGTTGAGCTTTGGGTGAACTCAAGTTTATGGAATGTGGGAGGCCGGGCAGAAGTGTGTTAGAATAGTAATTTGGTAATACAGAATTTGAGTATTGCTGAAAAAGGAGACACTTGTAATCTTTTTGTGTTACACTCATCAGGACACCTCGCAAGAATACCAATATAAGGGAAAATGCTTAGACATGTCTCTGTGTTGGAATAGTTGAGTAACAAAGGCATGGATGAGGATTTCAGCAGCTGATGAGCTGAGGCAGGGACCAAATTGGATGACATTATGGAGTTGGAAATAGGTGATGCAGATATGCAGCAGATGCTCATGTAAGTTTCAAATATGGCACCAAGTCAACCTACTTTGCAGTTTAGCCTTAGACAGCTGCCTGACTGAGGGATGGAGTCAGTGTTAGGGAGTTAAATTTGTGGTAGGATTCAAAGACAATGGCTTTGGTCTTCTCAATAATTGATTGGGAAGCATTACCAGAGCAGGACAGTCCCAAGGCTTTCTTCATTTAACGTGTTCCTTTATGTATTTGTTCTAGCAGCAAAAATGCCCCTTTCTGGCCACTTCACATATCTTCTCTTGCATCCCACTGTTCTGTTTAAACATCAAATGGGGCCTTCTCTATTAAAAGTCAAGCTTGCTGAATTTAGGGAGAAACCCTTCATTTGCTCCTTAATAAGTTCTTACGATCAAAAACTACATTCGCCCAAGGTCAGTGCGTTACACTTGTTTCTTTCAGGATCAATTTTATAGATATGAGCAAAACTAGTAGCATTAACCCTAATTCACAAAACTGCTATGTTTGAACATAATAGAGGTAAGTTTGACTTTGGGCAAGAGTAGAAAATGGGTAATAATAAATCAACAGCCCATTTTACACTCTCCGAATTTTATTTTCAGTGAAATCAGTTGGAGGTTGTTGATTCACTATTGCCTGTTTCATGTTGTTGGTTAAAATCAAAATCACCTCTAATTAGTTTTATAATACACTGAGCAAATTCACCACCATGATTCACCCCATATAACTGATCAACGTGTACACTGTGTGGTGCTGTTCAAGTCATCTCTATTTAAGCTCAGCTACTTCAGCATAGCAAATCACACTTGAAAAGGAGCATTTTTATAGCATCGAATCACATCTCTGAGAAATATTTCAAAGTGTTTCGAATATAGGGAATTATTTTTTGAAGTACAGCAATATGTAAAGAAACATGAAAGACATTTTACGTGCAAAAACATCTCACAAACAGTGTTAATAATGAGCAATTAATCTTTTTTAGTAAACTGGTATTGCAAAAATGCAAGATTTTCTATGACCTTTTTCCTTCCTGTTGAAGAATGCAATAGATCTATTTAAACTGTCTGCAAATATTTTCTTCATAACCCTCTATAGCTTTTTGATTCATGACTCACTGACATTATCATTAAATTGCTACATGCAATTTGTTACCTTAAGTTTTCTTAAATTAATGATTCACGCTGTTGGCATGGGAAAACAACAGCTTAATTCAATTTGAGATATTCTAATTCACAGCTATTGATTTAAGAAGGCAGTTCAACTCAGACAGTGAAAGGCTGGAGGACCAAATTAATTTTTCCAATGAGTCAAAGTCATTTCAACAAAACTTCAAAAGCACAGCCACTTCCAAATGTCCTTTTGGAAATTACTCTTGTATTCATAGAACTTCATATGGGTGTTGAGTTGGACGCATGAGCTCAATTCTGCAGCCAAGTGTGGTGGTGCATTGTGTATTTTTGTTTTAATGTGGCATATTCTAGATTTTCACTGCAGGTAACATGTATCTTGTTTAGAAGAAGGGTACATGATCACCAATGTTATACTCCAGAAAACCAGATGGTGAAGGACAGAACGAGAGTTGATTTTTACAAACATTTTTAGCATTTATTTACAGAGATACATAATACAAGCATGGACTTCCTAAGCCAACAACCACAGTTTCAATCTGTGTCTATTTATAGTGGCATACGTGAATCCCCAGTTAATACCCACCACCTACATACAATTGATGAAAAATTAACAGATTCCCCCTCTTTCTTTAAATAAATATTTAAGTTTACATATACAACCAAAATTTCAAAACAAATTAGATCAAAGACCTCCTTATTTTTTTTTGTCTTTCATGGGATGTGGGCATCACTGGCTAGGCCAGCATTTGTTGCCCATCCCTAATTGCCCTTGAGAAGTGGTGGTGATAGTGAGGTGGTAGTGAGGGTTTAAACCCTCTTGGCAGGGGGGTGGGATCCTGAGAGGAGGTTCAGCAGTGGGAGATGCATAGCCAAAATTAGAACAGAGAACAAGTGAGCCTGGAAGGCATAGAAATTATAGGCAAGTTAAGGCACAAGGGAATTTGGCAAGGTTGGATGGTATTTATTTTAATGCAAGGAGTCTGACAAATAAGGCAGATGAGTTGAGGGCACAAATTAACACATGGAAGTATGATGTCTTTGCTGTCACAGAGACGTGGTTGAGAGAGGGGCAGGATTGGCAGCTCAATATTCCAGGATATAGGGTCTTCAGGTGAGACAGGGAAGGAGGTAAAAGAGGAGGGGGTATCACAATATTAATCAAGGAATCAATTACAGCATTAAGGAGGGATGACATCTTAGAAGGCTCCTCAAATGAAGCCATATGGGTAGAACTGAAAAACAAACAAGGAACAAACACATTGCTGGGAGTGTACTATAGACCCCCAAACGGTCATAGAGAAATAAAAGAGCAGATATGTAGGCAACATTCAGAAAATTGTAAAAATAATAGGGTAGTAATAGTGGGGGATTTCAACTTCCCAACAGTAACTGGGTTAGTCATAGTGTGATGGGCTTAAAGAGAGCAGAATTCCTAAAATGCATCCAGGAGAGCTTTTTAAGCCAGTACGTAGAAGGTGCTACAAGAGAGGGGGCCCTGGACTTAATTTTAGGGAATGAAGCCGGGCAAGTGGTAGGGGTATCAGTGGGGGAGCATTTTGCAGATAGTGATTACAACTCCATTAGATTCAAGGTTGTTAGAGAAAAGGACAAGGATGAGCCAGAAATCAGAGTTCTGAATTGGGGGAAGACCGATTTTAATAAGATCAGATATGAGTTAGCCAGAGTGGACTGGGAGCAACTACTTTTAGGTAAATCTGTGTCAGAGCAGTGGGACTCATTCAAGAAGGAAATAGGGAGAGTACAGGGCCGACATATTGCAGTAAAGACAAAGGGTGGGACCAACAAATCCAGGGAACCCTGGATGTCAAAGGATATACAGGATTGGATAAAGAGAAAAAGGGAGACTTATGGCAGACATCAGGGGCTCAAAACAGCGGAAGCCCTAGAGGAGTATAGAACGTGTAGGAGGGAACTTAAAAAGGAAATTAGGAGAGCAAAAAGGGGGCACAAAAAACATTGACAGGTAAAATGAAGGAAAATCCAATGTTATTTTTCAAGTACGTTAAGAGTAAGAGGATAACTAGGGAAAGAGTAGGGCCCATTAAGGACCATAGTGGTAATTTGTGTGTGGAGCCAGAAGACGTAGGTAGGGATCTAAATGAATACTTTGTGTCGGTGTTCACAAGTGAGAGGGATGATGTGGGTATGGAAATCAGGCAGGACTGTGACATAATTAAAGAAATTAGCATAGAAAGGGAGGAGGTTCTAAGTGGTATGGCAGGCTTAAAAGTAGATAAATCTCCAGGCTCGGATGAAATGTATCACAGGCTGTTGAGTGAGGCAAGGGAGAAGGTAACAGGGGCGCTTGCAATAATTTTCAATACCTCTCTGGCCACAGGAAAGGTGCCAGAGGACGGGAGGACAGCCAATGTGGTACTGTTATTCAAGAAGGGAGGAAGGGATAAACCAGAGAACTACAGGCCAGTTAGGCTAACATCAGTGGTAGGGAAACTATTGGAAGCAATTCTGAGGGCAGAATTAATCTACACTTGGAGAGGCATGGATTAATCAAGGCCAGTCAGTATGGTTTTGTTAAGGGGAGGTCATGTCTGACCAATTTGACTGAATTTTTCGAAGAGGTGACCAGGTGTGCTGATGAGGGGCATTTGACGTAGTCTACTTGGACTTCGGCAAGGCTTTTGATTAGGTCCTGCATGGGAGACTGATGACAAAGGGAAGAGCCCATGGGATCCAAGGCAATTTGGCAAATTGGATCCAGAATTGGCTGAGTGGCAGGAAGCAGAGAGTGATGGTCGACGGGTGTTTTTGTGACTGGGTTTTCATGATTATCCTTCTGCGCCTCTTGATTAGTTTCTGGGGTACATGATCAGTCTTTAATTAGTCCACATTGAACTGAACTTGGTCCAAAATGGTAATCGGTTTTCCCCACTAAATCCTCCTGCACGTAGTCGTTTAACCACAGAACATACGGTGCACTTGCCTTTTGTCTCCTTCAAGTTCAACCATCTCACAGGTGGCTGCCTGCCTGTTCCCAACTTGTGAGTCGTTGTCTGTATCAAAGGACATTTGAGAAAACACAACCATAGCAGTTCTTTAGAAAAGGTAGTTTTGCAAGCTACAACATGTTCTGAGAATTGTCAGCTCAACTCCATCTCATCTTTGCAGCAAACTCAACCAAACCCTTAAGTGTTTTTTTACAGTTTCCGCTGAGGTGCCCCTTTCATTTCTTCAAGAGGCACCTTCTGAGTGATTAATACTTTGGTACATTGTCTCGATATGATCTCATACATTGATATTTTGACATGCTTGGTATCAAAATATTAATGCATGATATACCATCAGCTGATTCAGTGTCTTGGCTTTTTGCTTCTTTGCCCGCATAGCAAGTTCGATCTGCAGGTACAGCACTATTATCAATTGTATCACCACCAAGACATGAGAAGCAATTTGTATCCAAGGATGGATGCTTACATTCATACCCCCACCCCAAATTTTTAACCACCATGGTCTCAAATCCAGGATATTAATGAGAGTCCTGATTAACTTTGTACATTGTTAGAGTCGATACTTGTGCTTCCCAGACAGATCAATATCCCTTCGAAGTTTTTTTAAAATTCTTTCATGGGATGTGGGTGTCACTGTCAAGGCCAGCATTTGTTACCCTTCCCAAATTGCCCTTACACTAAGTGGCTTGACACCATTTCAGAGGGCAGTTATGAGTCAACTACATTTCTGTGGGTCTAGAGTCACATGTAGGCCAGATCATGTAAAGATGGCAGATATCCTTCTCTAAAGAAGGGTAGTGAACTAGATGGGTTTTTACAACAATCATCAATGGTTTCATGGTCATCAATACTGAGGCTATTTTACAATCCCAGATTATTAATTGAATTTAAACTCCACCAGCTGCTATGGTGGGATTTGAACCCTTATTCTGAGAACACTAGTTTGGGCCTCTAGAGTACTAATCTAGTGATATTGCCACTACACTACTGGCTCCCCAGTCTAATAATCAGGACGAAGGGTGTTTCATAACAAATTTAGTAACATGCTTATACAAATCAGCCTTTAGACCATTTGTGATATTCAGAAGATAAGTGTAATCATGTTGATAGATATTAGTCAATTAATGAATACCAAGACGAACAGGTTTAAGTGGAGTAAAACAAAAGTTTCTATACTCACCAGACAGATAGCATCTCCATAGCAATACTGCTTCTCGCTGGTGGTTACACAGTGCTCCCCTTTACTTTGGTATGCAGACCAGATGTGCACATAGTCCTTCCGCAACGCCTCCATGGTGCAGCAAATATCATGTCTTGTGATATTAAACTCACATAAGGAACTGCCATGCTGCAAGATGCCATGGAGACAAACAACAGTCTGTCCATGTCTTCTACAGCCACGAACCCCAGTTCCTGTCAGAACCCAATCCCCATTCACCTGGTAAGTGTGTTTACTATCTTGTATATGCATCTCCCCCTTTATTGTCCCAATGTTTTTCGAACAGAACACTGGGGTGGGATTCTCCCTGTTCGGAACCACGGAAAATACAAGATCAATCCCAGCATGACCAGGCCCACATTCCAGTTTTGCTAGGTTGACCTGAGTCAATTTCCTTAATTCACAAACTTAGATGTCACTCTGGTATTTCACCATGGCATCTAGGTGTCTAGGGAAACTTCTTCAATTAATCTTAAATTCTCCCGTGCCTGTTCCACCAGCCAGGATCCATACATTTGATTTGTTTGTTCTTTATTTTAGCTCCAAAGTAAATTAAGCCTGTCAATTTATGATTGCAAAATTATCCTAAATTCAAATCAGCAGTGTTATTCAGCTGACAGGTTCTGTTAATGTTCAATTTATTTCTCCTTACCGGAAACTTTATTTTCTTTTTATAAACCCAGAAACCACCTGGACTGATTTTCCATTTTTTTCTTCTTTGAAAATGAGATTATTGCCTTAAACTTCAGGTTAATTTCCCTCTGAATGCTCAAAATTACAATTCATGTCAATTTATTTTATCATTTCTGATTTCAAAAACAATTATGGCCAGACTTGGTGGTTTCAGAAAATGATTTTATATCAGAGACTATTGCTTGCAATAAGTTTAGCCCAAATTGTCACCAATTTGAATTTTTGCTATATTTTAAGACCAGTCCAACACATAATCTCACTCTCTCCAGCCCACCTGTTTTGTGACACATGCAGAGATGTCTTGCAGCCAGAAGAAGAAGGCTGAAAACCTCAAGAAGATGGCAGCGCCCTGCTTCACCCACCAGGCCCTCCAGGCCTTGATCAGAGGAGTGCAGGTGCACAGGCAAGTCCTGTATCTCAGGAAGTGCAGCAGCTTCACCTCTCCAGCCTGGGAGGCTGGCACACGCACCCAAAGTGCCGCCCAGTGCAGGAAGAGGATGAATGATCTCATCCGCTTGACCAGGGTAAGTCATCCTTCAACTCTTTCTAATATCAAACTCTCAGTCAAGGCGTCATGCACTCAAGTAGCTACTCTCTTGAGGGATCTCACACAACCATTAGCAGGGGACACATATCAACACTTGTTCTCTCACCAAGACTTTCACACCACCACAATCCCATCTATCGTGTTGCTCACACTGCATCCTCTACCACACACAGGGGACATGCATTTCACCCAACCTCTGCTCCATCCCTTCTCATCTCATGCCTTTCTTTCTTCATACAGGCTGAGCTGACACACAACAGGCGCAAGAGATCGCAAACTGGGGGAGAGACGGCTGACATCATTGCCCTCACTGAGTTTGAGGCAGCCGAGCTGGCTGGGGAGGACAGGGATCGCTCCTGTGGGGAAGGGGAGATCAGCCTATCCCACCAACCTAGGACGGATCGCAGCTCCATCACTTCATGAATTCCAGACATTCACAGTGAGTTACATGTAGTCTTATCCAGCTCACGCTCATTAACTGAAACTCTATTTTCTAGGCACCAGCAGATTGAGGCCCTCAAGCTAGTCCAGCAGCAGTGCAGGCTCCCAGGCCACATCTGAAGAGGAAGCTCTGGAAGAACTGTCATGGCGCTCACACGCACCCTCCACCAGCTCAGAGACACACAAGCCTGTGGGGCACAGCTGTAGATCAGGCTCGGGCTCACTTTCTGGAGAAAACCTCACTGACACATCCCTGCAGCAGTTGGAGGCAGGGACAGCCCAGGTCTCCGGCACTCGGAGGGCTGCTGGAGATCAGCCACACGCTCAGTCTGAGTCAGATGATGAGCCTTTGGTGGAACATCAGGTAGCGATTCGACAGTCGCTCAGCAGACTGGAGCGAACTGGTCCGTCCACATTCTGTCTGATGTCATGGCTCCTACATGTGAGCACCTCGAGGTCACCATGGGAAGGCTGGCGACCACCATAGAGACCTTGGGTCCAGCAGGTCTTGCCAGATTTGTGCTCAGTCCTGCACCCCATGGCCACACACCCTGGTTGGCAGCATCAAGTTTAGGCGACATGGGGACGAGGCACCTTGACCTCCCTCTAGGCACACCATCTCATGCAGGATTCAGAGTGGGGCCCTTGGGCACGCACAAGGAGGATGAGCGCCAGCCAGACACTCTGGGGGCCTCTTCCCAGGACACTCCAAGGGTGTGCAGCCATGCCTGTGACCCCATCTACTTCAGCTTTTCAGGCTACCGAGGGCGTTTCTGCTCCTGAGAGGTGACCCTTATCGACTGGGGGTCTCCAGGCCTCAGGCCATCAGAGGACATCCATCAAGGTCATTGCAGACATGAGGAGGTAGCAGTCACTAGGCTGCCTCCACCTCTGCTGTGGGTGTCTACACCCAGGTGTAGTGGTAGAGTTAGGAAAGTTAAGAAGCATTTATGTCACTTTTGGGTCACGGGTGTGCTGTACATGTAAAGAAATTGTACTTTTGTGAATATATTTGATGGTTATGTGAATGATTTGTGCAACTGAAGAAGTTGTGATTTTGTACTTTGGAATCCTCTTATTTCAAGGTTTAGCCTTCCTTCGACTGAGTGATAGTGTCCCACTGTGAGATTCACATTCCTGTGATGTCAACCTCAGTCGAACTAGTATCCGCTACCCTTTTCCCTCTCTCCTCACCGTCCAAGGGCCCAAACACTCCTTTCAAGTGAAGCAGCATTTCACTTGCATTTCCCCTAACTTAGTCTACTGCATTCGTTGCTCCCAATGCGGTCTCCTCTACATTGGAGAGACCAAACGCAAACTGGGCGACTGCTTTGCAGAACACCTGCGGTCTGTCCGCAAGAAAGACCCAAACCTCCCTGTCGCTTGCCATTTTAACACGCCACCCTGCTCTCTTGCCCACATGTCTGTCCTTGGCTTGCTGCATTGTTCCAGTGAAGCCCAACGCAAACTGGAGGAACAGCATCTCATCTTCCGACTAGGCACTTTACAGCCTTCCGGGCTGAATATTGAATTCAACAACTTTAGATCTTAAACTCCCTCCCCCATCCCCACCCCCTTCCCGTTTCTTCCCCCTCCCTTTTGTTTTTTCCAATAATTTATATAGATTTTTCTTTTCCCACCTATTTCCATTATTTTTAAATCTATAACTGTAATACCCTGTCAGTCTTTCCACCCCACCCCCACTAGAGCTGTACCTTGAGTGTCCTGCCATCCATTCTTAATTAGCACATTTTCTTAGATAATATCACCACCTTTAACACCCCTTTGTTCCTTTTGTCTGTGACATCTTTTGATTATCTGCTCCTATCACTGCTTGCTTGTCCCTACAACCACCCCCCCCCTCAACTTCTCTCTCCCCGCCCCCCAACCTTAAACCATCTTATATTTCACCCCTCTCCTAACTTTACTCAGTCCTGCGGAAGGGTCATGAGGACTCGAAACGTCAACTCTTTTCTTCTCCGCCGATGCTGCCAGACCTGCTGAGTTTTTCCAGGTAATTCTGTTTTTGTTTTGGATTTCCAGCATTTGCAGTAGTTTTTTGTTTTTATCCGGTACCCTTGTGTGATGTTAGGGAGGTGTGCTTAAATCTTTATTTGAAGTGTGTGATCTAAGCGTTTCTAACCCTTCTTCCTCAAAGAATACCATTGAGTGAGGGCAGCTCATCAGCATTGATAATCTAGCGGCATTTGTATCTCCTCAGTGGTAGTGGCAGAAGAAAAGACATGCACAGGAGGAGATCTCTAGGCATGTCCACATCTTAGCCGCAGCAGTGTTTGCATCATTAGATGGCGGTGAAGGCTTCAAGTCTCTTCTCACATCGCTCTTGTTCCTAAGTGGGCTCTCAGTTCCCAGAGTGAGCTCACTCACAGGGTCCCATGGACCAAAGCAAAGATCATGACCTGGTAATTCATGAGGCCAGAATGTGCCAGTTTGAATGTGGGACTTGTTCTCACTGCACGTGGGTGGACAACCCCCAAGATGAAAGTAAATGGCATTGAGGGCTAGGAGAGATGTGGCCATATTCCCTCACTTAACTTTACTCTTCCTGGAACCTGTCAGCAGTTAATGTATCATGGGCATGTCTCCCACATCTTCCTTCCTCTATGGTGTGATCACACTCATATTGACCCTCTGTGGCCTCCTGAGGCTCTTGGGCCTCTGGATCTTCATCCTCCGATGAGCTCTCATCCACCTCCAGGTCATCCTCTGGTAGGGGTTCACCTCTTTGCATAGCCAGATTGTGAAGGGCGCAACACACTGCAATGATGCGGGAAACCCTGATGGGAATGTATTGGAGTGAGCCACCTGAGCGGTCCAAGCATCTGAAGTGCATCTTTAGAAGACCTATGGTCTGCTCTATAAGGGAGCATGTGGAGCTGTGAGCAGCATCGTCCCTCTCCTTGGAAGGTCTCTGAGGGTGACCGGTTTCATCAGCCAATGTTTCAGTGAGTACCCCTTACCCACAAGCAGCCATCCCTGCAGACATAGTGGCCCCTTCGAAAATCTCAGGCACCTGGGAGTGACTTAGGACGTAGGAGTCATGGCAACTCCCAGGGTACCATGCACAAACATGCAGTATATGCTTCTGGTGATCACACACCAGTTGCACATTGATGGAAAGGTAGCGCTAGCGGTTTATAAACATTAGGCCCTGCTGCCATGGAGTCTGTATAGCCTCATGGGTGCAGCCTATTGCACCTGCACTCTAGGGAAGCCTGAGATGGCGGTGAAGCGGGTGAATCTCGCAGCCTGGCTATCTTCATCCAGAGCAAACCTGACATAATGATGGGCTTTCCTGTAAAGGGCATCTGTGACCTCCTTTATGCATCGATGTGTTGCGGTCGCCAAAAGGTCACCTGTTGATCCTTGGAAAGAACCAGAGGCCAAGAAATTGACTGCAGCAGTCACTTTCAAAGCCACTGGCAGTAGGTATCCTCCAACTCCATGTGGCATCAGGTCCTCACAAAGAATGTGGCATATGTGATGTACCAGATCTTGGGACAAGCTCAGACACGTATGACATTGCCTCTCACGCATTTGTAAATAGGAGACTCTTCTACGATAAACCCTAGATGTGGCGAGTCGCCCTTATTGTCTGGGTCTCCCCTCCTGACCCTCCTGTTCATGTTGTGGCTCCACTTGACCATGTCCCTCCTGCTGGAGCTGCACGCAGTGTCACCTCTCCCTCCTTTGTCTCCTCCATTGCGTTAGGACCCTGACAAAGGCAGCATTGAGCCCTGGATCCATATCTACTTTTGACTTCTCTCTGAAAGGAAACATTGAAGACGTTAATGATTCCAGAGGCAAGAAAGCGAAGCTCAGAGGATGACACAATTGGAAACTGGAAGGGTCCATATTTTTCCTGCCCTACTTGCATAGTGACAGATGCCACCTTGTCCCTGAGACACTAACACACACATCAAGGTGACCAAGATGGCATCACAGATATGTAACATCTCGAGCCCTGCGTTGGATGCTAAAGTTTAAGTGAGATGATTGACCCAACCTAGCTCTGTGCTCCAATCTCTGATGTGGCATATTAATGACCAATCAGTTGCTCATGGTCAATGAATGGATGCCCTTTGGCCCATTAGTAGGGTCATATCTGGTAAACATGTGACAGGCCTTCATTGATGGAATACCATATATGATATGGTTGTGTCTCCCTTGCTATTGCCTACATTCCCAAATTCTACATTCCTGTGTGTTACCCTTGAGATGCAGTGACTGTGATGTGAAGTCACTGAGTTCTGAATAGCCCTTTAACAGTGCTAATGAAACAATTGGTTTTAAGTGGCTTTCATCGCAAGAAGGTCTTCCTCCTTTTTTTCTAAGCAGACTCCTGCTCACTGCAGTGACAAAAAGAGGTTAGAGGGCGACCCCAGAAAGGCCCCCACTTGTGTTCACCCTTCCCCCTGACTGTCATTCCACAGCCTTCCCTCCGTGTTGACCCCCTCGTGTTTGTCACCCCAACCCCTTGCCTCAAGCCCACCCCGGTTGAAGTGCTAGTCTCTGAAAGTGGAGGCCTGCATGAATACCACAGCACAGTGGTGTCAGAGGTCCGATTTGTGCACACCACCTCTTTTCAAATGGGTTTGAGTCTGACGTAATTTCCCACTGATGTGATGGCAGATTGGAAGGCGTGGCAAGATTCTAGCAAGCAGCTGTTTTAAGGAGCACTCATGACATGCTAATGAATGCGAATGGTGTTCACGCCATTGGTTGGCTGGATAACCAACCCCGCATAAAAACCCCGTCAGGAGATTTGCAACCTGTTTTTATGACGATGGGTTTCTGATTTTTTGCCTTCTGCTGGATTCTCCGCTCTCGGCCCCTGCCCGCCACTAAACCTGCTGTGGGCGGGATGGGAGAATTCCACCCATACAAACTGAAAGAGAAAATAGTCTTTCGTTCACAAATCACAATGTTTCAAGCCCCACACAATCTGGCTGCCTTTTCTTGCACATACCTTTTCAACTTTTGCTATGGGCCTCTTTAATTTTCTTTTCTTTCTTCTAGCCTACCTCTGGTATTCCATTAACCAGACTTTGGCAATCTTTCGCTGAGAGGGATCAGGATTCATTTCTTTATCCGAAACCCATACTCCTTTATTATTCCTTTATTCCTTGATTGTTCCTTTATTATTTCTCTCAGCTATTTGTACCTTTTGCTGCTGACTGTATTGTACACTCCTTCCCTACAAGTTTCAAATTCTCTACTCTTACCCAACAAGTCTTCCTCTCCACAGATGCTGTGGGACCTGCTGAGTTTTTCCAGCAAATTTTGTTTTTGTTACTGATTCTCTAACTATTGTTTCTTAATGCACCATTTTTCCTTTCACTTTTTGAGCTTTTCTGATTTCTCCTCCATTTCTTTAATAATCTACTCACAACCACTTACCTTAAACTCTTCAATTCCTTTTTGTCACATGCTCTGTGACCAAATGAACACATAGGGTGGAATCATCAGTGGGTGGGAAAAACAATGTTTTACCTGCCGGTCACAATGGGAACTTTTCACGCTGTATCGTCCCAATCCTGCCTAATTAATCATGCATTCCTGGGAAACAATCGCTTTTGATGGCAGGCAGGCTTTCATTCACCCGCCACGCCATCACCTTGCCGCTTCTGGACACCGGGCACCATATTAAAGTGTAGCCACACGCACACCTCTCAGTGCTCCCAGCCCAGGACTGCTGTACAGAAGACTGCAGCCTCCCGAATCAGTGACGCATCCCTGGGATGGCTTCTGGACACCATTGGAGTCCGCTGCGATGTCCTCTACCCGCGCACTGGCCAGAGGAGCCCCATCAATGCCACTACTCCGCTTGGGAGGCAGTGACAGATGTGATCAGTGCCAAAGCTGCACAGAAGAGGCTCGCCATCCAGTGCAGAAACTCACACACTCACAAGGCCATCATATATTCATCTCACTCTCTGCCAGCTCAAGGGACATAACGACTCACTCTTTCACATACACCCTCACATCTCCATCTGGCCTCATCTGCTCTGGAGACTGCCTCCTCAGTCCTCACCCTCTTGAGGCCACTTGCACAGATCATCATGTGTCCCCACACACTCCCTGGGATACCCCCCTTCCCCAGCAATGCCCTAGCCCTGCAGCCTCTTCCTTTGCCTGAGGTCACTTCTTCCCCCTTCACCAAGCAGGCCATAGCCGTGCAGGCGTTTAAAAGCCACCCCTGCCTTACAGCTGGTCCAGTATGTAGAGACCTGCCCGTGAGCCCCCTAAAAGTGATGTTGTGTTGCCTGCAAAGCCTGGTGCTGATGGCCATGAGTGCTTCCCAAAGCAAATTCCGTAGTAAAGTGCAACTCGCCAGGTGCACGTCACTTATGTTCAGTTGCGAAACACACGCCGACATGCTCGGATGATCCACGTGGAAGGACGATTCTGGCGAGCTGGGCTTATAATGATATGCAGATGTATTACAATGAAGTTCCTGACGTGCGGAAGCGGGAAACATGGACCACCATTGATGGGCGAAGTGGACAATTGCAAACTGGTTTCACAATGTCGTGAAACTGATTTTTGGCCTTCCCGCCATATTGTCTGCTCACGCCCGCCATGATGCCCAACGCCAGCGAGCATGGAAAATTCCTCCCACAGGCCCTGGGATTAACCCAAACCTACCTCTTCCTGAGAGGTAACTTCTTTTGTGACTATTCAAAAGTGGATCCTGGTATCCATTGTTCTACCCTGCATACCCAATCACTATAATCTATATAAAAACAAAAAACTACTGCGGATGCTGGAAATCCAGAACAAAAACAGAATTACCTGGAAAAACTCAGCAGGTCTGGCAGCATCGGTGGAGAAGAAAAGAGTCGACGTTTCGAATCCTCACGACCCTTCAACAGAACTGAGTATAGTTAGGAGAAGGGTGAAATATAAGCTGGTTTAAGGTGGGCGGGGGGAGAGAGAAGTTGAGGGCGGGGGGGAGAGAGAAGTTGAGGGCGGGGGGGGTGGTTGTAAGGATAAGCAAGCAGTGATAGGAGCAGATAATCAAAAGATGTCACAGACAAAAGGATCAAAGAGGTGTTGAAGGTGGTGATGTTATCTAAGAAAATGTGCTAATTAAGAATGGATGGCAGGACACTCAAGGTACAGCTCTAGTGGGGGTGGGGTGGAAAGACTGACAAGGTATTCTTCAACTTTAGATCTTAAACTCCCTCCCCCCATCCCCACCCCATTTCTTCCCCCTCCCTTTTGTTTTTTTCAATAATTTATATAGATTTTTCTTTTCCCACCTATTTCCATTATTTTAAAATCTACAACTAATACCTTGTCAGTCTTTCCACCCCACCCCCACTAGAGCTGTACCTTGAGTGTCCTGCCATCCATTCTTAATTACCACATTTTCTTAGATAATATCACCACCTTCAACACCTCTTTGATCCTTTTGTCTGTGACATCTTTTGATTATCTGCTCCTATCACTGCTTGCTTGTCCCTACAACCACCCGCCCCCCCCTCAACTTCTCTCTCCCCCTGCCCACCTTAAACCAGCTTATATTTCACCCCTGTCCTAACTATACTCAGTTCTGTTGAAGGGTCGTGAGGACTCGAAACGTCGACTATAATCTATACTGACCTGTATTCACCTCTGCTGGAGGGGCAATTTCCTCATTACATACTTGTTAAACAAACCCTTTATGGTCTTACTCTCAGATCTTACTTTCCTCTGATTTGCCCATTGTATCAATTAACTTAATCTCCTGGTTGGCTTGCCAATTTGTAATGTCCGAGAGATTGAGAATTACAACCGACACAATTTTACTGCAAATACAACATTATTAACAAAAAGCTTAAAGCTTAATGACTTACAAAGCAATTTAAAAACCATGCAGTTACCCCCTCCCCTCAGGTAGTCAATCTAGGCTGACCTCAGTTGATTAGAGCTGATCTGACTAGGACTGATTTTAGTGGGACTTCTCTCCTTGCTGGACTTGCCCCAAGGGTGCCATGCCAAGAGGGTTCTAAGCCTCCTTTTATCCTTTGGTTGCACATTAACTGACCTTGTATCGATTATTCTGTGTCCCTTGATTGGTTTCTGGAGTACTTGATCAGTCTCTGATTGATCCACCTCGAACTGAAGTTGGTCCAAAATATTATGCGTAGCTGGTTTTCCAAAAATATTCCTCCTGCACATAGTCGTTTAACCACAGGACGCGTCTCCATCAAGTTCAACCATTTAACAGGTGATTACGCAACCGCACCCAATTTACGAGTGGTTGTTTGTATCAAAGGTTATTTGAGAAAGGACAACCATAGCAGTTCTTTAGAAAATAACTAATAATGCCCCCTTAAGGGTCTCATCCCTCTGTTGCTAGTATTAAAATGTTGGCGAGTGGTGACAAGCAAAACCTGGCGTGTTTGCTTGCGGGCTGCCAGGGTGGTCCCTGTTCAAAGGCTCTCAGTGCCTGATCATCATTAGGAAGGGGAGGGCTGCTGAATGCCATGGCCCTGCCCTTGCTGCTTCTGATTGGCCGGCAGCTCCTGGCAGGTGGGACTTCCACCCTTGTGGCAGGATTTTTAGCTTAGCGGGTGGGCGTGCGCTCATCCTGACAGAGCTTGAAATGACGCGTGATGATGTCTGCCGAACGTGCCTACGTCAACGCGCAGTTGCGCGATAGTTCGGTCGGCGGGCGCACGATGGAGCCAACAGTGCAGCCACTGACAATTAAAAGGCCTATTAAGGCCATTAAGTTATCAATTGAGTTTACTTTTTCATTGCCCATTCAACCTAACGGTTGGCAGGCAGGCGAAAAGGCCAAATGGCCTTTGCATTTTTTTGGAAACCTTATCCACAGGAGGGGTGAGGTTTCCAAAAGCAAATACAAATAAAAAAGTAACTTTATTTTTTAATTAAAAACATGTCCCTGCTCATGAGTCACAGTCACATGAGGGGACATGTTTTATTACGTTTTCCTGATGTTTAATAATTTGTACAATATATTCTTCATCTCCCTGAGGCAGCTCCATGCCACCCGCGTATCACGCTGGGTGGGCCTTAATTTTCCCACCAGTGTAAAATCACGGAGCGTTGCCAACTATGGGCGGCGGTCGGCTTTCCAACCGCCCCCGCCGATCCTGCACGTCAAGGGCAAAATTCTGCCCATGGCGTCCTTGATTCCAGGTCAGGCCCACCACTGGCTTGTCAAGTGCCTCAGTGGCACAAGATACGGCAGGACTTCCCGAAAAGAGGTGATGCGGGGTCTCACCAGCTCTCCACCTGGTGTCCAAGAATCACATTACCTCCACAAAATTCCACTCATGTTCTGAGAATTGTCAGCTCAATTCCACCACACCTTTGCAGCAAATTCAACCAGATCTTTAAGCTTATTCTTATATCTATATCTCTTAATACCCTTGGTTAACAAATATCTATCAATCTCAGTTTAAAATTAACAATTGATCTAACATCTGTTTACCATTTGCAGAAGAGAATTCTAAACTTCTACCATCCTTTTTGTTAAAAAGTATTTCCTAATTTTACTCCTGAAAGGTTTGACTCTAATTTTTAGACTATGCCCCCTTAGTCTTAGACTCCCCAACATGCAGGAATAGTTTCTCCCTATCTACTCTCTCTGTTCCCTTAATATCTTGAAAGTTTTCATCAAACTGCCCCTTAACTTTTTAAACTCAACAAATGTTCCCTAATTTGTATAATCTCTCCTGGCAGCTGAACTCTTGGGGCAGAATTTTCAGTTTGACGTGTGGGGTGTGGGCCCCGCACGTCCGCTCGTAAAATGATGCACGGTGACGTCGGGCAAGCGTCCCGATATTACCGTGCGCCCGCCCAGCGAAATATCACTTTTTCCTTTTATCTTAGTCCTCTAGTTATAAAAAACTCAATTTCATTAGCCTTTTTGATTAGTTTCCTTACCTGCTTGTGACATTTTAATGGTCTGTGTACCTGGGCCCCCCTGTAAGTTTCTTTGGGGTTTCACTGTTTCCATCTTTTCACCATTTACAAAATACCCCTTCTTATCCTTTTAAGACCCTAAGTGCTGACCTCACACTTGCCTACAGTGAAACCCATCTGCCACCGTTTTGCCTATTCACTTAATCTATCATTATCTCTTTGTAATTGATTAATTGATTGAGTGTAGGCTCATGGGGTGGCAATAACTGGATTGGATTTGTCCTGTTTTGGTAGACAGTACATCCCTGGACAACTTTCCACATTGTCTGGTAGATGCCAGTGTAGTAACTGCACTTTAGCAGATTGGTTAGAGGCATGGCTAGTTCTGGAGCAGAAGTCTTTCAGGACTACAGCCAGGATATTGTCGGGTCCCATAGCCTTTGCTATATCCAATGCACTCAGTAGTTTTTGACATCACATAGAGTGAATCGAATTGGCTGAAGACCGGCATCTGTTATAATGGGGTCTTAGGAGGGGGCTGAGGTGGATCGTGACTTGGCACTTCTCACTGATGATGGTTGTGAATGCTTTGTCTTTTGCACTGGTGCACTGGAACCCACCATCATTCAGGATGGGGATGTTCATGGACTCTCATCCTCCCATTAATTGTTTAATCATCAACCACCATTTATGAATAGGTATGGCAGCTTTGATCTATTGGTTTTGGGATTGTTTTGCTCTGTCTATCGCATGCTTCCGCTGTGTAGCATGCATGTAGTCCCGCGTTGTTATTTCACCAGGTTTTGACCTCACTCTTAGCTATGCAAATACGTGGTGTTGCTCCTGGCATGCTCTCCTACATGCCTCTAGGGCATTGAACTAGGGTTGGTTCTCTGGGTTTATGGTAATGGTAAAGTGGGAGATCTGCCAGACCATGAGATTAGAGATTGTAGTCGTATACAATTCTGCTGCAGTTGATGGCCCACAGTGCCATGGATGTTCAGTTTTGAGCTGTTACATCTGTCCTGAATCTATCCCAGTTAGCACGGTTGTACTGACACACAGCAACCACAAACAACAACAACTTTTAATTATATAGTGCAACATGATTGAAAGTGTCCTCAGTGTGAAGATGAGACAAGGATTGTGCAGTAATCACTTCTACCAGTACTGTCATGGGCAGATTCACCTATGCCAGGCAGATCAGTGAAGGCATAGTCAAGTAGGTTTTTCCTTGTTGGCTTTCCCACCACCTGCTGCAGGCCCATTCCGGTTGGTATGCCCTTCAGGACTGGGCTAGCTCGGTCAGTAGTGGTGCTACTGAGCCACTCTTGGTGATGGACATTAAAGTGCTCCACCCGCAATACATCCTGTGCCCTTGCTACCTTCAGTGCTTCCCCCAAGTGGTGTTCAATATGGAGGAGGACTGATTCATCAGTTGAGGAAGAGTGATAGGTAGCAATCAGCAGGAGATTTCCTTGCCCATATTTTTGCTGATAATGAGATTTCATGGGTCCTGGAGTTGATGTTGAGAACTCCCAGGGCCATTCCCTCCCTACTGTGCCACCACCTCTGTTAGTAGAATAGGACAATGTGATGGAGGAGTCTGGGATATTGGCTGTAAGTTCTGATTCTGTGAGTATGATTATGTCAGGCTGCCACTTGACTAGTCTGTGAGACAGTTCTCCCAATTTTGGCACAAGTCCCCAGATGTTAGTGAAGAGGTCTTTGCAGGGCTGCCTCGGTTGGATGTATCTTTGTCATATGTAGTACCTAGGTCGATGTGGGGTGGTCCATCTAGTTTTATTCTCATCATACTTCTTTGCAGTAGTTAAAAAAAACTGAGTGGCTTGCTTGGCCACTGCAGAAAGCAGATTGCTGGGGGTCTGGAGTCACATGTAGGCCAAGCTAAGTAAGGTCGGCAGGTTTCTTTCCCTAAAGGACATTAGTGAACTTGATGGGTTTTTACAACAATCCAGTAGTTATATGGTCACAATTCCAGATTTATCTCATTAACTGGATTTGAATTTGTCAACTGGCTGTCTCATATCTCAACGACAAAGGGTCCTTCAACATTTCTTGAGGTTGCGTCTGTTCAATAGACCAGTGATTATGGTTCTCATCCTTCTTTGCTTTCTGAACTTCCCCCACTTGAGGGAAGCACTGAGGGTAGCAAGGGCACAGAATGTATTGCGGGTGGAGCACTTCAATGTCCATCACCAAGAGTGGCTCAGTAGCACCACTACTGACTGAGCTGGCCAATCTGAACTCCTCAGATTGATTATAGCAACTGTGGGCTTGTCAGCTCTCAATATCTGAAGTCGTTTCTATAGTCACTGCTGCTTTGTTCAAGAAGGCACCTCTATCTAGTACATTTCCAGTATCACTGTGGCAGAAAGACAGACCCACATTGTTAGCCATTCAAAGTGGTTCCTTCTAATATCTAAGTTCTCATCAACTGCACTCATCTCCTCATCAGTAAATCCTGTGCATGCATACTTCTGGCGTCATAGAAGAATCTCTCATTTCCACTCAGGCACAGTTGTTATGCTTTGCTAGAATTAATGCCATAAATATTTGGACCATGCACAATTCTTTCAGCTTTGGACTAGGCAGCCAATAAAATAGAATAATGGATGGCTGAAGGTATGAAATTAATTCATTGATTTGTGTTCCGTATTTTTAATGCTATCCTGTCTTTCTCTGATGGCAAAAATCATGATCTAAAGCTGCAATTCATACCCCAGTACCAATTTAAGGAGCATACATATGCAATGTCTGGAGTGTAGGAGTTATGTGGCATTGCAAAGTGGGGGTTACAAAGTTATGGTAAGCCATGGGTTATGGTGCAGTGAATATAGAGTAATGCTGTGTAGTTGGTTTATGCCAAGGGTTTCCAAATTTTTGCTTCCAATGCCCATCATGTTATAGAAGTTCAGCAGATGCTTTGTAACACAACATAAAATCTTTTTCTGTACAAAATTAGTTTTTTAATTAAGCATATATTTTTATAATTATTTTTGTTTTACTTACTTGTTACTGCTGCTGAACACCAATTCCGTCAAAGGATGGAGATATCTTCGACCAACGCAGGCCCGTGTCATGGGGGATCAACCTTGGTTCAATAAAGAATGAAGGACGGCATGCCAGGAGCAGCACCAGGCGTACCTAAAAATGAAGTGTCAACCTAGTAAAGCTATAACACAGGACTACTTGTGTGCCAAACAGTATAAGCAGCAAATGATAGACAGGGCTAAGCGACCCCACACAACCAACGGATCAGATCCAAGCTCTGCAGTCTTGCCACATCCAGTCATGAATGGTGGTGGACAATTAAACAGCTAACAGGAGGAGGAGGCTCCACAAATATCCTCATCCTCAATGATGGGGGAGCACAGCACATCAGTGCAAAAGACAAGACTGGAGCATTTGCAGTCATCTTCAGCCAGAAGTGCCGAGTGGATGATCCGTCTTGTCCTTTTGCTGAGGTCCCAGCATCACAGATGCCAATTGTCAGACAATTCAATTCGCTCCACGTGATATCAACTAACAATGGAAGGCACTGGATTATGAAAAGGCTATGGGCCCTGACAACATTCCAGCAATAGTACTAAAGACTTGTGCTCCAGAACTAGTTGTGCTCCTAGCCAAGCTGTTCTAGTACAGCCACCCAACAATGATATCCACCCAACAATGTGGAAAATTGCCCATGTATGTCCTGTCCAAAAAATCAGGATAAATTAATCCAACCCGGCCAATTACCACCCCATCAGTCTACTGTTGATCATCTGCCAAATGATGGAAAGGCTCATTGACAGTTCTATCAAGTGACACTCACTCAGCAATAGCCTGTTCACCAAGCTCAGTTTGGGTTCTGCCAGGGTCACTCAGCCCCTGACCTCATTACAGCCTTGGTTCAAATATGGACAAAAGAGCTGAACTCTTGAGGTGAGGTGAGAGTGAATGCCCTTGACATCAAGGCAGCATTTGATTGAGTGTGGCATCAAGGAGCCCTAGCAAAACACGAGGCAATGGGCATCAGGGGGAATACTCTCCACTGGTTAGAGTTATAACCAGCACAAAGGAAGATGGTTGTGATTGTTGGAGGTCAATCATCTCAGTCTGGAACATCAGTGCAGGTGTTCCTAGGGTAGTGTTCCAGGCCCAACCGTCTTCAGATGCTTCATCAACAACCTTCCTTCTATCATAAGGTCAGAAGTGGAGAAGTTCGCTGATTATTGCACAATGTTCAGCACCATTTGGAACTCCTCAGATACTGAAGCAGTCTGTGTCCATATACAGCAAGACCTTAACAATATTCAGGCTTGGGCTGATAAGCAGTAAGTAACATTTGCACCACTCAAATGCCTGGCAATGACCACCTCCAAAATAAGAGAATCTAACCATCTCCCCTTGACATTCAATGACATTACCATCACTGAATCTCCTACTTTCAACATCCTGGTGGTTACCATTGATGAGAAACTGAACTGAACCAGCCACATAAATACTGTGGCTGCAAGAGCAGGTCAGAGGCTGGGAATTCTGCAGCGAGTAACTCACCTTCTGACTCCCCAAAGCCTGTCCACCATCTACAAGGCACAAGTCAGGAGTTGATGGAATACTCTCCACTTGCCTGGATGGGTGCAGCTCCAACAATACTCAAGAAGCTTGACACCATCCATGACATGGCAGCACACTTGATTGGCACCTCACCCACCACCTTAAGCATTCATTCCCTATACCAGTGCACAGTGGCAGCAGTATGTACCATCTACAAGATGCACTGCAGCAACTCACCAAGGCTCCTTCGACAGCACCTTCTAAATCCATGACAGCTATCATCTAGAAGGACAAGGCCTGCAGACGCCACCACCGGCAAGTTCCCCTCCAAGCCACACACCATCCTGACTTGGAAATATATCACCGTTCCTTCACTGTCGCTGGGTCAAAATCCAGGAACTCCCTCCCTAACAGCACTGTGGGTGTACCTACACCACAGTGTCTGCAGTGGTTCAAGAAGGCAGCTCACCACCACCTTCTCAAGGGCAATTAGGGATGGGCAATAAATGCTGGTCTAACCAGAGATGCCCACATCCCATGAACGAATACGTAAAACAAATATTTAACCTGAGTTCGGTGTTTTGCTTTCATGAGTGTCATTGCTGAAAATCAAGCTTCGCTTATTTTGGTTGTATTAAATAGGATCAACACTTTCAGTGCTGCAGAAGAAGCAATTATTCATTGGCGCAAGAACACCAAAAACCCTCTGGTAGCATTTCACTGACCTTGGATAATGAGTCGGGAAGGGACAATGCAGCACAAAATCCCACCATTGCAGCTAGCAGTAAAACGTCTTTTTCCATGCCCACTACTGCACTTAGTGTAAATCTGGGACAATTCTGCCCAAGGGTGGTAGTTTAGCTTCAATATTCTCACTCAAGGTATTTGTAGCTCACGGGTGTGTAGCAGATTGTGCTGTTGTGAGTTCTAGAAAAAAAGTACTAAATTTGTTGCATGGACAAGAAGGATGCACGACCGGCTGATTTAATCAAAGTTAACATTTTTTTTCTTGGATTTAAGAATGTAAGAGATCAAACATATCTATAGTCTCCCCACATGGAAGAACTTGCAGTTCCTTTTAAATGCATCAATTCGTTCAAGACAAATAATAAACCTTGCATAGTTTTATTCAGCCTATTTATTTCACTGAATGGCCTAGACTTTGCAGCCAGTGCCAAAGCAATGGCATTCTCTGTTAACATTGAATAAATCTACGCAAGAACCACTGCAAACCTGGTGGTAAGAATATTGGTTGCATTGAGGGAGGTGTTGGTTGCAATGCTGCGCTCTGTAGAGTGGGCAAAAATGGCAGCTTTCAATCACCTCACCACAAAAATATAAAGCAGGCTGCTGCAGTACAAAGTTGTAGGAAAGTCACATATAGTACACATGATTAATTTTAAAATTAAAAAATTAAATGTAATTTTATGGAAGTAGAATAATTTCGATCAATTAATTCATTTAAAAAAATGATATTTAAAAAGTCCAATAAATCATGCCAAAAAGTCATAGGTTTTACATTTTTTAACAAGGTTTATCAGACTTTTAAAAGGTTTCATATTGAAAAATCAATCTATTTTAACTTTTAAAAGATTTTTTCCGCTGTGGGCCTCCACATTGAGTATTTGTGAATTGAGAGAAGGCCCCTAATGCCTGATAATACCAGGTGTAAAGTTTTAATTTGTAATTAGTGGGCAATTCTCCCAAATTCTCAGTGGTTCTGTATTTGTCCCTGAAGTAACGGACCTTCAGGGATACCTGAACTTTCTGCCATTATTAGCACTGAAAAATCTGGCCCTATGGTATCCCAATTTAGGCAGTCACTTATCATTCAGCATCTCAGCAAGTTTAGGTTTCTTGTCAGCTAAGAGAGTACACACCTCTTCCCTGAGATGGCATTCTGCCACGAGATAGCCATCCCTGTATGCATGAGGAGGGATTTATGTTCTGCATCTACTTCCTCACAAAGTGTTGTTCTGAATTTAATAAAATTAATAAATTGCACTTGGTGCATCTAGCATGCTCCTCTTAAAGGCAGTCTGACCCTCTGGACTCAGTGGAAGGGAGCTGCTGCTGACTGGCTGTACTAACACTGGTTGCAAGTAGGAGCTGCACAGATGGAACACCAGGGAGGAGAGGGGCTGCTATGTTCATGAGTGTACTGCTGGAGGCTTTAGTGATGGAGTATTATCATTATGTTGAGATCACTGTGAAGACCTGGTTCAATATCTTTTGCCACAAGCTCCCCTCAGTGTAAAAAGCAATGGGCTAAATATCCTTAAGGCCTGTTTTCCTGTCCAGGTTCACAATTCATGAGCTGTTCATACACATTCCTACTGATGCATGCAGCACACAATCCTCATGCTGGCTCCTCTGTTAAGTGATTGTAGTATTGGTCTGAGCAGGCCTGAGCTGCTGGTTGCCAGTGATCTCAGCAAGAGGTCAAGCAGCATTCACTGACAGCACTTGGTGCAACCAGCATACTCTTCTTAAAGGCAGTCTGTCCCTCTTAAAGAGAATCTGCACTCAGTGGAAGGGAGCTGCTGCTGAATGTCTGTACTAACACTGGCTGCAAATAGGAGCTGCACAGATGGGACACCAGGGAGGAGAGGAGGCTCCTATGTTCATGAGTGCATTGCTGGAGGCTTTAGTGATGAAATTTGAGGTTGCATTTCCTCAGGGGGCCATGATGCCCTTAAGGATCACCCTCCGAAGGAAATGGGAGCAGGTGACAAGAGAGGTCAATGCCCAGAATCTGGCCCCAAGGACCCTGGCAGCAATGCCAGAAGAAATTCAATTAGCTCATACAGCGGGTACAAGATCAGTAAATGCATCTTCATACTGACAACTTCTCACATTGCTCAATGCAATACACCCCCATAACTCATCCATCAGCAACTCGACATTTAGGACTCAGGCCTAATATTCAGATGCACCGTCTCATTCTCACACACCTCCAATGCTGTCAGCCACCTGACTCCAAATAGCTCCAGCTATTCAGCTAAGAGCATAAGATGATACAAAATAGGAGCAGGAGTAGGCCATTTGGCCCATTGAGCCTGCTCTGCCGTTGGATACGACATGACTGGTCTGATTGTAGCCTTAACCCCATTTTCCTACCTGTCCCCCATAACCCATAACTTGTCGATCAAGAATCTATCTAACTCAGCCTTGAGTATATTCAATGACCCACCTCCACTACTTTCTGTGGAAGAGAATTCCATAGACTAACAACCCTTTCAGAGAGGATATTCCTCCTAAGCTCTATCTTAAATGGGAGGCGCCTTATTTTTAAACTGCGCCCCCTAATTCTAGATTCCCTCATGGGAGGAAACATCCTCCCAACTTCTACCCTGTCAAGCTCTCTCAGAATCTTATATACTTCAATAAGATCACCTCTCATTCATCTAAACTCTAATGAGTACAGCCCAACCTGTTTGACCTTTCTTCATAAGACAACCTCTTCATCCTAGGAATCAGCCAAGTGAATCTTCTCTGAGCTGCTTCCAATGCAAGTATACCTACCCTTGAGTAGGGAGTTCAAAACTGTACACAGTACTCTAGGTGTGGTCTCACCAATGCTTTGTACAGGTGTAGCAATATTTCTCTATTTTTATACTCCATGCCCCTTGCAATAAAGCCTAATATTCCATTTGTGCTCCTAATTACTTCATGTAGCTGCATCCTAACTTCTTGTGATTCCTGTACAAGAAGACCCATATCACTTTGTATGGCAGCATTCTGCAGTTTCTCTCCATTTTATAATATTCTGCTTTTCTATTCTTCCCACCAAAGCAGGCAACCTCACATTTTCCCATATTCCCCTCTATCTGCCAATTTTTTGCCCACTCACTTAAACCATCTATACCCCTTTGCAGACACCTTCTCCCAACTTGCTATCCTACCTATCTTTGTATCATCAGGAAATTTGGCTACAATACATTCTGTTCATTCATCAAGACTATTGATATAGTTTGCAAATAGTTGAGGCTCCAACACCAATCTCTGCAGCACCCCACTCATTCCAGTTTGCCAACTTGATAAAGACCCATTTATTATGACTCTGTTTCCTGTTAGCTATCCAATCATCTATCTACGCAAATATATTACCTCAAATACCATGAGCGCTTATCTTGGTGTAGTAGCCTTTTATGTGACATTTTAACAAATGCCTTTTGAAAGTCCAAATACACTATGGGCAGAATTTTCTGCCTGGCGGGCGGGCGGGCCTGACCCAATCTCCAGTGGGCAGGGAGCCGATCCCCGCCGGAGAAGCGGGCCCCGCCGCCCTTTTACGTGGGTGGGCCAATTAAGGCCCGCCCAGCGTGACGTCCAGCGGGAAGCACTATGCGCTTCCTGTGTGGGCGGGGGGATTCCCCAAAAGTGAGAGTGCGCTCTTTCGCGCATGCGCACGAAAGAGCCCACATCTCCCTGAGGCTAAGTGCTGCCTCAGGGAGATCGCTGACACTTTTAAAACTATTAAAAATAGAAAAAAAAATTCCCTAACATGTGACAATGTCACATGAGATGGGACAGGTTCATAATTTACATACTAACTTTTTTAAAACGTTTAAAACCCTGCATGAAACCTCATCCCGCCGGTGGATGAGGTTTCATGTTTTATCTATTAGCTGCCAGGGCTCCTGGCCTGCCCGCCAACCTTAAGGTTGGACGGGCAGGTCCTTTAATTGTTTAAATGACCCTATCAATGGCCTCAATTGGCCATTGACAGGTCGGCGGGCCTGCAGCTGATTTTGCTGCGCCCCCGCCTTCCTGAAAATTTAAATGGACTGGGATGATGTTGGGGGTTCCGCCCAACGTCATCCCACGTCATTTTACGGATCGGCGAGCGAGCCCTGCCCCCTGCTCGCCGACGGCAAAATTCAGCCCTATTTCTTCTGGTTCCCTTCTGTCCACCCTACTTGTTGCACCCTCAAAGAACTCTGATAAATTTGTCAAACAGTTTCCCTTTCATAAATCAAGTTGATTCTGCTTGATTCTATTATAACTTTCTAAATGTCTTGCTGCTACTTCCTAAATGATGGATTTCAACATTTTCCCAATGACAAATGTTAGGCTAACTGGCCTATGGTTTCCTGCTTTGCGTCTCCTTTCTCTCTTGAACAGAGGTGTTACATTTGTGATTTTCCTATCCCTGAGACCTTTTCAGAATCTGTGGAATTTTGGAAGATTGCAACCAATGCATCCATTATCTCTGATCAGGCTCAGGGGACTTGTCAGCTTTCAATCCCTTCAGCTTTCCTGGTACTGTCTAGCGATTGTGATTGTTTTTAGTTCTTGCTTTTACTTTCCCCCTTACATTTTCTACTATTTTTGGGATTGTTTTTGTGTGCCTTCTACTGTGAAGACAAATACAAAATACTTTTTCAATGTCTTTGCCATTTCAGTGTTTCCCATTATGAACTCTCCAGTCTCATCCTCTAAATGATCAGTGTTTACTTTAGCTACCCTCTTCCTTTTTATATAGAAGTTCTTTATATTTCTTGTTGGTTTACTCTCAAATTAGAATTTCTCCTTTTTTATCTATTTCTTTTAGTTATCATTTGTCAGATTCTAAAATGATCCCAATCTTCTGGCCTACTAATAATCTTCATCACATTGTGCACCTTTTCTTTCAATTTGATACCATCCTTAACTTTCTTAGTTACTATGGATCATCTATCATTCTGACAGGGTCTTTCTGTTGTGTATAGCACTGAGTAAGACGAACACATGCTCAACTGCATCAGCCATTACTGATCTGCCTTTATTTGTGCCTCCCAAATTCCCCAGATCTTGCAATGTACAACGCTCCCTCCCCACTTAAAAAAAACCAACTTATACATTAAAATGTTTCAATGTCCATGAAATCTACTTGCAGATCTAGGAAGATGTCTGCAGCTTTTGATGGGATAGGTAGACGACTTAGGGTATCGGGTGTGACTGTGGAATTACCCGGCTTGCAGTGTACATCACAATTGTAGCCTTGTATTTTGAACAGTAGGTGCTGTAATTTTTGTGGTGCACGTGTTAATGGTTTTCACCAGATCATTTCAAGTGACTAATGGCCACTTTCCACAATGAACTTCTTTCCAAGTAAGTGTGGAACTGCTAGATGCTGAGTGCCAGTGTTAAAGTTTCGCATTCGATATTTGAATAATTAGCATAGGCTGTGGACAAACTCTTGGAGGCAAAAAAAAATTTGGCTTCCCTTTCTATAGGGGGTATACTTTAAGCCCTTTTTGGGATGCATCAAGCTTAAGGGAAATCTCCTCAGTCAGATCGTAAAACTGAAGATTTGACAGCCCTTCAGTTAATGACTTTTTTTAGCTTATTAAAAATGTGTTGGTGATCCTCATGCCAAACAAAAGGCACTTCTTTCTTCAGGATTTCATGAAGCGATGAGGCTTTCTGAGCAAGGTTAGGTATATAGGGTGAATGGAAATTAAACAAAATGAGGCAATGTTGCAGAAGACTTTTGCTCTGCAGAGTGGGCATTACACTAATGTCTTCTAGCTTGCCATGGTCAGGATGGATGCCTGTGTCAGAATACATGGATCTGAAAAAGTTGACCTGTGTTGCATTGATGTTGCATTTCTGATTATTAAACATAAGACCTTCTCTATATGCAGCTTCCATTAGAAAGTACGAATTTCGATCATGCTCCTCTTTTTTGTGCCAACAACGTCCGGCTCAAATGTTGTTGGAAAATACCCTGGCTTATGGAAAGCCTGAATGGTAACCTTTGGAAACAGTATCTTCCAAAATGAGTATGAAATGTTGTTAGCTCCTGGGATGTTTTCTCCAAATGCACCGACCAGTAGCAATTTATAACACTGAGTTTAGAGAAGAATTTGGTGTTCACAAACTTGGGATTCAGCTCCTCAAGTGTTGGAATTTTATGAGAGCAGAGCTGAATTCAGATACCTTGGGCCTAAACATTTGCCTATAGAACCATCACTCTTAATAACGCTCGTAGTGGAGCTACACCAATCTGTGTGGCGCTGGACTTTTTGGACTCTCTCCATCCTGTCCAGTTCAGCTTTCACCTTGTTCTGGATTTGAATGCTACACTTGCGTGGTGGATCAAAGGTCGGAGTAGCATCTGCATGTAGATGCAATACTGTATCACCTGTGAAACTTCCAATCCTATCAAATTTGTCCGGGTTTAGGGATGTTAGGTCAGCTACTGAAGTGATTGGGGTGTCCTTGTTTTCTTTTACCATCATTATCGAGTTGTTGACACTGGATTTTGACCAGGCCTGTAATCACTGGACCTCTGGTGTCCATAATATAAAATACCTGGGGTATCCAGGGGGAGTTGCTGTAGTGACACTTGAGTGTAATGGATCCCAGGGATGGAATCTCTGAGCCCTTATAGACAGGGAGTTTGACAATTGTTGGTCGAATCATCTCTTGCCAATTCTGTGGACACATGGAAAAGGACAAGGATAGGCCAGAAATCAAAGTTCTAAATTGGGGGGAAGACCGATTTTAATAAGATCAGATATGATTTGGCCAGAGTGGACTGGGAGCAGCTACTTTTAGGTAAATCTGTGTCAGAGCAGTGGGACTCATTCAAGAAGGAAATAGGGAGAGTACAGGGCCAACATATTGCAGTAAAGACAAAGGGTGGGACCAACAAATCCAGGGAACCCTGGATGTCGAGGGATATACAAGATGAAGAGAAAAAGGGAGGCTTATGGCAGATACTGAGGGCTCAAAACAGCAGAAGCCCTAGAGGAGTATAGAATGTGTAGGGGGGAACTTAAAAAGGGAATTAGGAGAGCAAAAAGGGGGCATGATAAACATTGGCAGGTAAAATAAAGGAAAATCCAAAGTTATTTTAGCTCTTTTAAAGCCAACCTAATAGACTAAATCGACAAAATGAGGGATGTGTTTAACAGCCCCTAAGTTAGGTTAGCTGTAAAACCAAAAATCAAAGTTTAAAGAAAACTTACAAACATTAAATCAAAATGTGATTAAGGGGGTCAATAAAGCACCCCAACCCCTGCGGTGCCCACCGGGCACGGAAGGCCTCAACGGTGCCCCAAAGTTATTTTACAAGTACTTTAAGAGTAAGAGGATAACGAGGGAAAGAGTAGGGCCCATTAAGGGCCATAGTGGTAATTTTTATGTCGAGCCAGAAGACATGGGTAGGGTTCTAGATGAATACTTTGTGTTGGTGTTCACAAGTGAGGGGGACGACGTGGGTATGGAAATCAGGTAGAAGGACTGTGATATAATTAAAGAAATTAGCATAGAAAGGAAGGAGATTCTAAGTGGCCTGGCAGGCTTAAAAGTAAATAAATCTCCAGGCCCTGACGAAATGTGTCCCAGACTGTTGAGTGAGGCAAGGGAGGAGATAGCAGGGGCACTGGCAATAATTTTCAATACCTCTCTGGCCACAGGAGAGGTGCCAGAGGACTGAAGGACAGCCAATGTGGTACTGTTATTCAAGAAGGGAGGTAGGGATAAATCAGGGAATTACAGGCCAGGCAGTTTAACCTCAGTGGTGGGGAAACTATTTGAAGCAATTCTGAGGAACAGAATTAATCTACACTCGGAGAAGCAGGGATTAATCAAGGGCAGTCAGCATGGTTTGTTAAGGGAAGGTCATGTCTGACCAATTTGATTGAATTTTTCAAAGAGGTGACCAGGTGTGTAGATTTTGGCAATGCATTTGATGTAGCCTACTTGGACTTCAGCAAGGTTTTTGATAAGGTCCCGCATGGGAGACTGATAACAAAGGTAACAGCCCATGGGATCCAAGGCAATTTGGCAAATTGGATCCAGAATTGGCTGAGTGGCAGGAAGCAGAGAGTGGTGGTTGAAGGGTGTTTTTGTGACTGGATGCCTGTGTCCAGTGGGGTTCCACAGGGATCGGTGTTGGGTCCCTTGCTGTTTGTAGTATATATAAACGATTTAGACTTGAATGTAGGAGGGTTGATCAGTAAGTTCGCAGATGACACAAAAATTGGTGGGGTGGTAAATAATGAGGAGGATAGCCTTAGATTACAGGATGATATGGACTGATGGGCTGATCAGTGGCAAATGGAATTTAATCTGAATAAGTGTGAGGTGATACACTTGGGCAGGACAAACAAGGCACGGGAATACACGATGATTGGTAGGACCCTGAGAAGCATCGAGGATCAGAGAGACCTTGGTGTGCATGTACACCGGTCCCCAAAGGTAGTGGGGCAGGTAGATAAGGTAAAAGCAAAATACTGCGGATGCTGGAAATCTGAAACAAAAACAAAAATAGCTGGCAAAACTCAGCAGGTCTGACAGCATGTGTGGAGAGGAAGACAGAGTTAACGTTTCGATAAGGTAGATAAGGTGATTAAGAAGGCATATGGGATACTTGCCTTTATTAGCCGAGGCATAGAATATAAGAGCAGGGAGGTTATCCTGGAACTGAATAAAACGCTGGTTAGGCCACAGCTAGAGTATTGTGTGCAGTTCTGGAATCCGCATGATAGGAAGGATGTGATTGCACTAGAGAGAGTGCAGAGGAGATTTACCAGGATGTTGTCTGGGCTGGAGAGTTTTAGTTATGAGGAGAGATTGGATAGACTGGGATTATTTTCTCTGGAGCAGAGGAGATTGAGGGGGGACATGATTGAGATGTATAAAATTATGAGGGGCATAGATAGGGTAGACAGGAAGGAACTTTTCCTCTTGGTGGAGGGATCAATAACCAGGGAGCATAGATTTAAGGTAAGGGGCAGGAGGTTTAGAGGGGACATGAGGAAGAATTTTTTCACCCAGAGGCTGGTGGGAATCTGAAACTCACTGCCTGAAAGGGTGGTAGAGGCAGAAACCCTCATAACATTTAAGAAGTATTTGGATATGCACTTGTGATGCCATGGCATATAAGGCTATGGGCCTAGTGTTGGAAAATGGGATTAGATTAGTTAGGTACTTGTTTGACCAGCGCAGACTCGATGGGCCAAGGGGCCTTTTTCTGTGCTGTAGACTTCTATAACTCTATGATTCTATGGCATACATTTCAGTGCGCAAAGTGGAAGCATGTTGGCACCTGTACCAGTATCCAGTTTTGCATGTAGGTTATGCTGTCCCTGCATATTGGGTTTATAATTTGGATGATGGCAAAGACTACTATTGGTACTATTGGCTGTGCCAATACTCTTGAATATTCAGTGTGCTGAATGTCAACTTACTTTGTCTATCAATGCGCAGATCTTCCTCATCATCTGACTGTGTAGCGTGGCTAGACATTTCATGGATCTTGTCTTGACTCTATTTGGTACGTTCTCTTGGTTAATTGGAATGCTGTACCTATCTGGCCTCTGGTTGTGACTTCTCGTGATGTCAAGCGACTTGTTTTTGTATTTGCTTTCTGCATTGGTGCTTCCAATGTCCTCTGGTGCCACATACCTTGCATACAGCATTAAAAGCTGGGCATTTTTTGGACGCATGCACATTGCCTGCATAGCTAATACAGGCAAGTATAGTAAGCAATCGTGCCAATGTTGGATGAATCATGCATAGCCTGTAGACTCTGTCTCCAGAGTAGTATGGCTTTGTACTTGCATCCTCTTTGCATGGTGCTTCCAGGCTGTAACCTTTGGGTTGGCCCAGGAGGTATTTTTTGGAACGCTTCTATTGGGGTAGATGCTATCACAAGCCCGATTATTCTGTCGACCAGCTCTGCTGTTGTGAAGTTGCAATCACACCCCTTGCATCTACTTATGCATCTACTAATGAATTGATCAATGGACTCTGTCAGTTATTGCTGAAAATACATGAATTCCAGACAGTGCATTCGGAAGTTGATATTTATTCATAATTGATCTTTGAATGTTGACTATATTTTGTCTGGATTTTTAAGATTGTTGTTGGACAGACCTGATGTGTTCAGTCTGTGGAAGCCTTCATTGTCTATGGCAATTTTAATTTTTATGGCTTGATAACCTTGTTCAGAAATATTGAGGTCCAGAAAACATAGGTCTATGCATTACCATAGCAAAGCAAATTCAGATAGGAGAGCTGCTGCCTTCCAGTTAAGTGTTGGAAATGTTGTGGTCATCTTGTGGCTTTTGCAGGATTGTTGGCATCTCATCTGAAACAGGAACAATATTCAGTCTGTTTGGGTCCCTGAGTTGTAGTACCTTAAGTGGCCATTGCCTTAGCCGGTCATAAGTTATTGCTTAACTGCAATAGTTGCACTCTTGAGCTCTTTCTGTTTTCCTGGGTTTACCCTAAGCTCCACCCACAAAACAGTGATTTTAGATGCAGCGATTGCTGGCTACAGAGTGAGGTGCAATTCCAGAACAAAGGGACACTGTGTAGGATTTTCACAGAGAATCACTTACACATGGTGAGTTAGTACTTGATAGTTGTTTCACTTGCACGCCAATTCTTCTTGATGCATGTGAAAGGGTTGAGACTTGTATACTTCTCAATCAAATCTTCAAAAACCATGTTGCCACCATGTTACATTCTTTTATTTGAAATAAATGTTCCAATCACATGTCAAGGATTGGTGAAAAATGCTTTTTTTAAAGGCTTCGTCTGGCTGGATTTCTTCTTTCCAGCACAGTCTGCAATGTTGAACTTCCCCCTGACCTGTTTGTGGAATTCTTCTTAAAGAATTAACCCTCCAGAGCCTGCTGTTTAATCTCTGTTCTTGCACAACTTCGCAGCAGGTCGACTTATACCATTTAAGCTCTCTTAAATTTAAATAATCTTACTGGGACTTTGTTCCTGCTGGCTACAGAGTGAGGTGCAATTCCAGAACAAAGGGACACTGTGTAGGATTTTCACAGAGAATCACTTACACATGGTGAGTTAGTACTTGATAGTTGTTTCACTTGCACGCCAATTCTTCTTGATGCATGTGAAAGGGTTGAGACTTGTATACTTCTCAATCAAATCTTCAAAAACCATGTTGCCACCATGTTACATTCTTTTATTTGAAATAAATGTTCCAATCACATGTCAAGGATTGGTGAAACAATAATGTGCAATCTTTATTTGAGGATAAGACTATATACAAATAATGTTCACTAGGAGACATGTCTGGCTCCTACCATCTGCTGCTGTAGACTGAATGCAAGTCATGGGACTACTGTATCACATCCTGCCAAGGTGGTAGTGATTGACAGCAGTTTAAGATACCTTCCCGTAAAGGTACATGTAACATTATATCATAGCAAGGACTTACCTGGTTTCTTCAGCATGCTGGGGCTTCCTGTAGTTCCAGCACTGCTTTTCTGGTGCTGCTGGGACTACAGAGCTGCTGGCCTTCCAATTGACGGAAGCTCGCTAAGGCAGGACTTGCTCCCAAGAAAGGTGTGGAAGTCTCACCTGAAAATGTTTAACACTTTTTCTAGAGCTAAATTGCTGCGGGGCAGCCATCAGGATCAGGGCGGGCTCCTCCTTGACATTTTATCTGAGGGGAATTGGGACCATGGCACCCCCTAAAATTTGGCCCCTTCATCCATACCTTCATTATCTCTAGCCTTGACTATTCTAACGCACTCCTGGCTGGTCTTTCACATTCTATTTTCCATAAACTTGAGTTTATCCAAAACTCTGCTGCCCGTGTCTTAAATCACATGAAGACCTGTTCCCTTTTCATGCCTGTGCCCTCTGACTTACATTGGCTCCTGGTCAAACAACATCTGTGTTTTAAAACTCTCATCAGATTAAATATGAGGGTAAACTAGCCAGTAAATAAAAGAAGATTGCAAGAGTTTTTTTAGGTATATAAAGGGTAAGAGAGAGGCAAAAGTGGACATTGGGCCGCTGGAAAATGATGCTGGAGAAGTAGTAGTGGGGAACAAAGAAATGGCGGAGGAACTGAATAGGTACTTTGCGTCAGTCTTCACGGTGGAAGACACGAGTAACTTCCCCAAAGTTCAAGAGAGTTGGGGGGCAGAGGTGAGTATGGTGGCCATTACCAAGGAAAAGGTGCTAGGAAAACTGAAAGTTCTGAAGGTGGATAAATCACCTGGACCAGATGGATTACATCCCAGAGTTCTGAAGGAGATAGTTGAAGAGATAGTGGAGGCGTTAGTGGTGATCTTTCAGGAATCACTGGAGTCAGGGAGGGTCCCAGAGGACTGGAAAATCACTAATGTAACCCCCCTGTTTAAGAAGGGAGTGAGGCAAAAGACGGGAAATTACAGGCCGATTAGCCTGACCTCGGTCATTGGTAAGATTTTAGAGTCCATTATTAAGGATGAGATTTCAGAATACTTGGAAGTGCATGGTAAAATAGGGCAAAGTCAGCATGGTTTCATCAAGGGGAGGTCATGCCTGACAAATCTGTTAGAATTCCTTGAGGAGGTAACGAGTAGGTTAGACAAAGGAGAGCCAATGGATGTTATCTACTTGGTCTTCCAGAAGGCCTTTGACAAGGTGCCGCACAGGAGGCTGCTCAGTAAGATAAGAGCCCATGGTGTTAGAGGCAAGGTACTAGCATGGATAGAAGATTGGCAGTCTGGCAGGAGGCAGAGAGTGGGGATAAGGGGGTCCTTCTCAGGATGGCGGCCGGTGACTAGTGGAGTTCCGCAGGGGTCAGTGTTGGGACCACAACTTTTCACTTTATACATTAATGATCTAGATCAAGGAACTGATGGCATTCTGGCTAAGTTTGCAGATGATACAAAGATAGGTGGAGGGACAGGTAGTATTGAGGAGGCGGGTTGGCTGCAGAAGGATTTGGACAGGTTAGGAGAATGGGCAAAGAAGTGGCAGATGGAATACAATGTGGGGAAATGTGAGGTCATGCACTTTGGTAGGAAGAATAGAGGCATAGACTATTTTCTAAATGGAGAGAGAATTCAGAAGTCTGGAGTACAAAGGGACTTGGGAGTCCTAGTCCAGGATTCTCTTAAGGTTAACTTGCAGGTTGAGTCGGTAGTTAGGAAGGCAAATGCAATGTTGGCATTTATTTCGAGAGGACTAGAATATAAAAGCAGGGATGTGCTGCTGAGGCTTTATAAGGCTCTGGTCAGACCACATTTAGAATATTGTGAGCAATTTTGGGCCCCGTACCTCAGGAAGGATGTTCTGGCCCTGGAGAGGGTCCAGAGGAGGTTCACAAGAATGATCCCAGGAATGAAAGGCTTAACATATGAGGAATGTTTGAGGACTCTGGGTCTATACTCGATGGAGTTTAGAAGGATGAGGGGGGATTTGATTGAAACTTACAGAATACTGAAAGGCCTGGATAGAGTGGACATGGGGAAGATGTTTCCGTTAGTAGGAGAGACTAGGACCCGAGGGCACAGCCTTAGAGTAAAGGGAAGACATTTTAGAACAGAGATGAGGAGAAACTTCTTTAGCCAGAGAGTGGTGAATCTATGGAATTCATTGTCACAGAAGGCTGTGGAAACCAGGTCATTGAATGTATTTAAGACCGAGATAGATAGGTTCTTGATTGGTAAGGGGATCAAAGGTTACGGGGAGAAGGCAGGAGAATGAGGTTGAGAAACTTATCAGCCATGATTGAATGGCGGAGTAGACTCGATGGGCCGAATGGCCTAATTTCTGCTCCTATGTCTTATGGTCTTATGGTCTTATCCTTGTTTTCAAATCAGTCCATAGCCTTGCCCCTCCCCATCTCTTTAATCTCCAACAACCCCAACCCTTCGAGACATCTGTGATCCTCTAATTCTGACACCTTGTGCATTCCCAATTCTAATTGCTCTACCATTGGTGGCCGTGCCTTCAGTTGCCAAGGCTTAAGCTCTGGAATTCACTCCCAACACCTCTCCTCCTCTCTACCTTGCTTTCCTCCTCTAAAACTCTTCTTAAAATCTACACCAAGCCTTTAGACGTCTGACCTAATATCTCCTTATGTGCTGCCTTGAACAACTCTGCCCAGAAACAAAAACATAAGAAACCAAAATCAAGCCACCACATGGCAAACAAAAACCTCAATGAAAGCAGAGGGAAGAGTTCATGCTTTGAAGTTGTTGAACTCAATGTTGAGTTCAGAAGGCTGAAAAGTGCTTCATCAGAAGATGACGTGCTGTAAAGTGCCTAATTGCTGTTCATTATTCTGATATTTGCACTCACTCGGGATGGATGCTTTGTTTTTTTGCTACAATCATTACGGCTCTCTGTTTTTTTGTTCTATGATGCCTTTGTTATTTAATCTCACCCACCATCTACCCTCTCCCAGACATTGCCTTTTGTTCTCCCCACACTTCACCTTTCGACGACATATAAGCCATCACATTTCTACGCTCCCTCAGCTCTGAAGAAGTGTCATATTTGGCTCGAAACATTAACTCTGTCCCAACAGGTGCTGCCAGACATGTTGAGTATTTCCAACACTTTCTGTTTTTATTTCAGATTTCTAGCATCTGCAGTATTTTGCTTTTATTTTAACCATTTTAAACTGAGATATCTACAGTACATTTGAGACAAGATCCCAGCAGATGATTAGCATCCTTCAAGTGAAACCAATGGCCGAAGGTAGGCGGAATCGTCCCAGATATGCACTAAGTGCAGTAGCGTGCGGGTAAAATGACATTTTACCAGCCGGCCAAAATGGCGGCTTTACACGCTGTATCGTCCCAAGCCTGCTGCATTACTTATGCATTCCAAGGAAACATGCTTTATCCAAGGCAGGCGGGCTCTCATTCACCCGCCACACCATCACCTCGCCATTTCGCTATGCCGCGCACCATAAAATGCAGCTGCACACACACTTCTCAGTGCTTCCAGCCCACGACTGCTGCATGGAAGTCATGGTCCCGAAAGGCAAAAAGACTGCAGCCGCCAGGTTCAATGATGTGTCCCTCAAGTGCATTTTGGACGCAGTGAAGGCTCGCTGTGATGTCCTCTACCCCTGCTTTGGCCGCAGGGTGGGCAGCAACATCACTAGTCCGGCTTGGGAGGCGACGGCAGCAATGCTCAGCACCAATGCCCTGCAAAAGAGGGCAGCCACCCAGTGTCACAAGACGATGAATGACCTCCTCTCTTCTGCCAGGGTAAGTCACTCTTCTCATCACTCTCAACTCACACACTCACAAACTCATCACACATCCACAGAGCCCTCACTCACTGCCAGTTCAAGGGCCATCACCATTCACTCTCACACACAGCTTCATTGTCCTCATCCCATCCATAGGACCAGTCACCACCCACACTTGCCGGGCATACTTATTATCTGGCCTGGCAGGCATCTTGCTCTATTTATGCAGGACAAGCTGGCAGACAACAAGAGGGCAAGGTCACTTATTGGTGGAGGAATGTCTGACATCAAGGTCCTCATGGATTTTGAAAACAGAGCCATCCAGTTGGCTGGTGAGGATCTAGACCGGTCCTGTGCTGACTGTGAGGTCGGCAGTGTTCTACCAAGTGTGAATCCAGCAGTGCAACATCCATTGGACAACCATACGTGAGTGATGTGTCCTCTTTCACAAGCCACAGCAATGCACTAATTATCTCCCCTTGCTTTCGCAGGCACATCTGTCAAACAGCCACCAGAGTCCATGACCCGGGGCCTCCAATCAAGCATCGAAGAAACCTTTGGGGAATCTGAAGGCACCCTCCTTGAAGTCCCATCACAGCGCTCACCCACACCCTTCACCAGCGCAGAGACACACACCTTGGTGAGACCTAGCTTTAGAATAACCTCGGGGCCATAATCTGGTGAGTACATCACACTTTCAGATCCACAGCAGGCGCAGCAGGGCCTTCCCAGGTGTCCGGCGGCTGGAGGACTGCTGGAGGCCTGACATTTGCTGAGTCCGAGTCAGATGATGAGCCTCTGGATACAGTCATACCTCAGTTGCTGGAGCTGCAAAGGCAGGCTCGGGAACATCAAGAGGGAATGTCTGCTGCACTCCCCAGATTGCAAGGCACAATGGAGGAGTCCGTCTGGCTTAAGGCTAGGGTGATAGTGCCGGTATGCCAACGCACTGAAGTCAACACTGATACGATGGCAGCCGCCATGGAGACCTTGGTCCAGGACGTCGCTCCTGCATTGCTACGTGGGCTCAACTCCATCGCTGACACCACAGTTGTCCTCCAACAGTGTGTAGGCGAGAGGGCTGCGGGGCAGCTCGATCTCACTCCAGCATCCCCTTCTCCTCAAGGAGCCAGGGGCCCTCAGGCAGCCATAGGGAGGAGGATCAGCAGGTGCGCGCCCTCGGGCCATCCATCCAAGTGACTCCGGGAGTGTCCAGCCTCTCCAAATCCCCTCTCTGTGTGACCCCAACAGCTCCAGCTCCACAGGCCGAGGAGGGTGCCACTGCCACACAGCAGGTCCCCAAAAGCAGGCTGGAGCCCTCCAGGTCTCAGCCCTCTACAGGACACCAACCAAGGTCGTCACAGACAGGGTGCAGCAGTCAGCAGGCAGCCTCCACCTTCGCTGTGGATCTAGGGGACCAGCAAGATGTAACGGCAGGGTTAGGAAGGTTAAGAAGATGTAGATGCACAACCTGAGCATGGGTGTTAATCACTTGTACATAATGTTCACTATTGTCAATGAACTCTCAAGAATGTCTCCCTGCCTATTGCTCCTTGTTCTGATGAGCAGTGTTTGTGTCACTCAGGTGTGAAACCTTTCTGCACAAGATAAAGGCAGGTGTCTCAGTCCAGGGCCTCTTCCCTGTGCTTTGTGCAGCCTTCGGACCAAAGTGATGGTCCGGCCTCACACTACCTGGACACAATACTGCAGCCTGCACCTCGATGGTGCTTGTCATTTTTTCCAGAATGTCTTGGACAGGCGTCACAGGGTTCTGTTATTCTCTCTGTGTGCTCTCAGCACCTTTAAGGAGGGGCTAGCCTGCTTCTCTTTAGCATCTGTAACCAGTGACACTCTGCTCCTGAAGGAGTCAGGTGTTGAAAGCAGACAAAGTTTCAAATACTTTTCAAGTTTCATGGCTCTGTCTCTATAATATGGCCCAAATCATAGAGCGCAAGCGAGCTGCCCTCGGCCAGACAGGAGTCAGACATTCTCAGAGGCTACGTGAAGATCTGTGGGGGGTCTTCACTGCATGTCATCATCATCCTCCTGCAACATAGCGACTATTAGGGCCCCCACTGTGTCTCCATGACAGGAGCATTATCACAGAGGATATTTGCGCTGCCATGAGCTAGACTGGAGTCAAACATTCATCGATGCACTGTGAGAATCTTATGGTGTCTCCTCACTGCATGTCGTCATCATCCTCCACAAATTTAGCAGCTATGAGGGCCTCCCGAGCATGCCGCCTCATCTGGCCAGTGCGACAGCCTCATCGCCATCATCGGCACTCTCAAGGACCTCCTCACCATCATCAACGTCGATGTCCTCCTCATCGAAGGAGATCTCCAGCTCCTGCATCTCCTCCTCAACCAGCTCCTCTCCCCACTGTGGCGTCAGGTTGTAAAGGGAGCAGCAGATGATGACGATGCATGACACCCTCTGTGGACTATATTGCAGGGCTCCACTAGTCCGGTCCAGGCACTGGAAGCTCATTTTCAGCATCCCGATGATTTGCTCCACTAAGTTGCGAGCTGCAGCATGAGCCTCATTATACCTTCGCTCTGCTGCAGTCTGAGGCTGCTGCACAGGTGTCATCAGCCACGGCCTCTGCAGGTAGCCCTTGTCTGCTAGGAGCCAACCCTGCAGCCCCTGTGCACCCTGGAAGACATCAGGGATCTGTGACTGACTGAGATTGGAAGAGTCATGCACTCTCCCTGGAAACCGTGCGCAGACCTGAGGGGTGCGTTTGTGGTGGTCGCACACCAGTTGTATGTTCAGCGAGTGGAATCCCTTGCATTTGACATAGTTGACCACATGTTGCGATGGAGACTTGACCGCTTTGTGAGTGCAGTCGATCGCACCCTGCACCTGTGGAAAACCTTAGATCTGGAAAAATCCAATCACTCTTGCATCCTGGCTCCTCTGGTCCCAGGCGAAATGCACAAAGTTGTGTGCCCTCGTGAAGATGGCATCCATGGCCTCATGGATGCACTTGTGGTTGGAGGCTTGTGATATCCCACAGAGGTCACCAGTGGAGTCCTGAAAAGAGCTACTGGTGTAGAAATTGAGCGCCGATGTCAATTTCACGGCCACTGGCAGTTGGATACCCTCCATGTCCATGTGGCGTCAAATCCTGCAGCAGCTGGTAGATGTGACTGACCAGTTCCCTAGACATGCGCAGTCTTCAGCGACACTGGTTGTTGGTCCTCTGTAGGACTGAAAGGCGTCATCTTTAGACCCTGGGTCTAGCTAAGCACCAACCTACGACGGCTCGCTGTGGCTCTTCAGTGCCGTGTGCGGAAACCCCAGCCACCCCTTCTTCTAGATTGTGCTGCTCCTCCCTCTGCGCAGCCGGCGCCTCAGTTGCTCTCTGCTCCATTGTCCTTGCTGTCTGTACACCACGAGGCATACAGCTAGTTCACCAGGCTCCATGATTCTGATGTACTCCTCCTGCAGGATGAATGAGAGAGATACGTAGGTTAGCATGGGTGTACTAAGCATCTGTCTTGGTTAAGTCTGAAGGCCACTGAAGGCCGGGATGGAGAGTGCTGGCCACTTGGTTAGCCAGAGAAAAGTGCGCTACATGACTGTCCGAAACCCCATTTTCCTTTGCCCCACTCCACCTGACCGATTGGCAGCAGATTTGCTAACTGGACTGCTTGCTGTGCTCTCTGCTCAGGTGGAGGCATTCTCCTAACCCGCACTGCAAAGCTTCACTGTTAGCTTGAGCCATGGGGGAGACTGGTTAAAACCAGAATGATTATATTACAAGGGGCTGTGAGCATCTCCACCAGTGATTACTCCACAGCCAGCTTTAGCAACTTGCTCAGTCGTCCAACTGTTCTGCAGTCCACTAAAATGCTCATTAGTTTGCAGTCTGTGCCTGAGGGTGAAAAGCTTTGGAGCACTTTGATACCCCTGTGTTGCTTGAGTGGGCAGATAAGCCAGAGGCTCAACTGCAATCTTATCAATGTGGCTGCGCCTGAACTGTCTCAGCTGCAGAGGAATGGTCACTTTATACAAGGTTTCCCTAATGCGGGGCCACTTCCCCCGCCCACCCCTCCACCCTGCATGTGCTTGTGTGCTACCTTCAACCACAGGGCAGCCTTTGCACCCCTCTCCCCAAAGTCGCCTCCACAACATTACTGTGCACTTGCCTCCAAGTTCCCCTCAAAGCGCAGCCTGCCAAGTGCACACATTTTATATGCTGTTATGAAACATGTTGGCGTGCAATCACGCAGATGTGCGTGGACAAGCTGGGGTGGGGGGTGGGGAATGAGTCTGGCGGGCTAGCCTTATAATGATATGCACATGTATGTACAATGAGGTTCCCGACATCTGATGATGGGAAACACGGCCCACCATCGACGGGCTGAGTGGACGATTGCAATTTCACGATTTTTGGCCTTCTCGCCATGTTATCCACTCATGCCACCGAACATGCCAGATGCTAGCAGGCATGGGAGATTCTGCTCGGTGTATCATAATAGTTGGTGGGGCTAGTGCCAGCTCCATATAGAACAAAACATGTGCTACTGGGTCATTCAGAATGTCCATACTCATAGTCCTGTCATCTGTATGGCTCAGCAAGGCTTCTCATGCTCCACGATTCTGAAGCTGCAGCTTTTTCCACTGGCATTTTGCTCTCCTTTTTCACCTCCCTCAAACAAATTTCCCCATTAAGATTGGTGATGTGTGGGAGTTTTGAAATGCATGGGAATGATCTTATTAATCACAGCTTCTCAATCATCTGCCTTTTGCAATAACTCCAAAACTGGATTGCACACCTCAGCTTTATTCTAAATGTTTAAAGTGCTGACATTTATACAAGATCTCCTAGTATGGTGAGGAGAGCCTCAGAATGAAGTTTTTCCCATTTAACATTAGTTGGTTATTATGTCAGTGAAGCAAGTAAATGTTGCTGAATGCAGCAAGAACTGGTTTGTATATCTGTCAGCGACAAGCAAAATTTGCATTTATTAAGTTCTTTTAACAATGAAAAACACCCCAAAGGACCAACACTTCCAAAGCATTAGCACACACTCTCTTGTAATTGTAGACTCCAATTTGTAATGTGAAAACTCAGTTTGAACAGTACTTTTAATGCTTTGGCTTTGTTCATCTTTGTGTTTTTACATTTTAAACAACAAAGTATTGAAGTCAATGTAAAGTAAAATCAGACTGGGTGTAAAACCAACCTAATCTCATCAGGCAGGTTTGGTTAAGATTGTCCCCTGAGTTTAGTTAGATGTCCCATGTTGTGTTATGTTTTTGTTTGATTTCTTAATGATGAGATCTTGCGACTTGTGTGTTTAAACATGAGTCATTTATTGTTAATCTTAAACTATGTACAGGTCCTTAAAGTCATGTATGGTGCTGCTGCCATGCATGCGGACTGCTTCTAGAGTATTCTCTCAGTCTATTACCACGTGACTCTATGCATCATACTGTGGGCGGTGCTATTCTCCAGTACCACGATAACCCTTGCTCTGCTGAGCACCTTTAAATTACAATGGCATACAGGCACACACAGCATCATAAAACATCCCCCTTTCTTCTCAAAAGAAAATTTTCCCTTCCAACAGAGTATAACTATTTGTAGTACAATATTTACTTTCTATCCCTTTTCCCCCATCTCAAGTTTTTGGCTTTATGAATTCAGACTGTCTTGAGGCTTAACCATTCTTCCACATCTCGGTCTGTCACGTTTGGAAGAATGGTAGTAGTACTCTTTGTTTCTAGTACTTGGTTATTTGCTGATTTGCTTTTTGTGCTCCTTCGAGTTGCCTTTCTCTTTATTAACAACTCGTCTGCTTTTTCCGACACTGTGGGTTTGTCTCACAGGCTCCTTGTGATCGTGGCTGGTTCATTTTAACTTTTTTAAAGAAAATAATGCCCACTGCAGTAGCTTTTGCCTTTTCTTTTACTCTGCAGGAACTTTTAAAACAGCAGCAATTTGTTCCCTTGTACAAGGAGCCAGGGACCAGACTGGAAAGGATTCCCTTTCTCTTAAACTTGCAGGCATTTTCCTTTTTTTTAACTGAGCTCTGCAGGTTTATCTCTATAACTCTGTGGTTTCTTGTTTTCAAATTTAGAGTTTTTTTTAACTTCAAGTCGGCCACCACGTGTTATGGAGTCGGCTGTAAGACCCTTCTGCAGTTCCCTTTCAACTGCCCTCTGGATGCTGAACCCCGGGACTGCCGCCTATTCTGCAATGTAAGTACAGCTTCATTTTTGTAATTTTTTCTCACTATCTTGTGAACTGACCAGGTTCTTTGACTCTGCATTACTCATATTATTCAGGGGTTTTGCAATTTGTTTTGTAGTTTTGTTCACCTATCTTGTGATTGGACCAGATTTCTTCACCCTGCATCACTCAGGGGTCTTGCAATGGGCCTCTACTCAGCCTGGTGGATGCCTCAACTTCCAAGCCTTTAGCAAAGCTTCTTCAACTGTTTCTGCAATGTTTCTTATTAGGCACACATCTCTCTAGTCAGGCTTCAGTTGCTTTTAGTTTTTCATATCTTGGGATTCTGTTCTAGGTTCATCATTTAAAATGCCACCTTTCCTATCACCACTGATCACCATATTGTGTACCACCATGCTGTGTACCACTGCTGATCACCATGCTGTGTACCACCACTGGTCACCGTGCTGTGTTATGGGTTCATTTGATATCTGAATGATGACATCTTGAGACTTGTGTTTTTAAACATGAACCATTTATTGTTAACATTTAAATATGTACAGATCCCAGTTAATGTCATGCATGGTGATGCTGCCATGCAGGTAGGTTGCCTCAGAGTGTTTGCTCAGTCTTTACCATGTGACTCTATGCATCATACCATGGGCAGGGCTATTCTCCAGTAGCACATTAACCATTGCTCTGCCGAGCATCTTTGCACTACAATGGCATGCAGGAACACAGAGCATCATTCAACACTCCTCAGCACTAATCTGTTCCACTGAGCTATAGGAGAAGTAGGGATGTCAATAGGTATAAATAGTTTGCAATCATCATGCTTTGGACCTTATACTTCAAAGTCTGGAACATAAAGGAAGCAAGGACAGTCATTTCCTGCTCATTTTTTCTGGCTATGGTGGGAATTTACAAGCAGCCACCAATTTACGGAAGAACAATGAGTCTTGAATTAACTTCAGGATTAAATTGATCTCAGGGTGTTCCTATTGACATAACTGAGACCATGTGGCTTTAAAGGGACACAGATCTACCTGAACAGCATAATATGTTATTTGTTTCATGGAGTAACAATATTTTCTTTTAAAAATAGCATATTATTCAATGCACTATAAGATCTACTGAAAGTATCTGTGCTGTGCAAGATTGATCAATAGCTGAGCTGACTAAATTGCTGGCAAATAGCTTTTTAAACCCTGAATTGCAAATGTCACTGCCCACAGTGGATGAGGGAATGAGCTGTTTTACAACAGGGGCATTACACCATGCATCATATATACATTACATAAGTGAAAGTTATGGCTTTATAAGAAGAAACATAGGACCATGAGTAGGTCGTTCAGACCTATGAGCCTGTTCTGCCATTCAATTTATAAACATCCATAGACACACCCTTATTAACCATGTTTAATATCTCCTCAAAAATTCTACTAGGTTCACCAGAGATGACCTTAAAGTTGCAAGCTGGTTTGCCCTGAGTGGACCATGTTTGTCCAAATGTTCTCCCTAATAACAGATTCTAGTAACTACCCCACAACTGCCGTTGGAAATAATAGGCCTGTAATTTCCTAGTTTATCTCCCCTTTCCTTCCTAAATAGAAACGGTGGCAGTCAATTTGGACACACCAAGATCCCATAAACAATGCTGTGATATAATCAGATATTCAGCTTTTTAGTAATGTTATTCACAACATAAATATTGGCCAGGACACTGGGCAGTGCTCCGCTAATCTTTTTCAAATAATGTTGTGGTACCACATGATCTTCACTTAACATCTCATCTGAAAGACAGAATCTCTAACAATGTAGCATTTGTTCCATTCTGCATTGAATCTACTTGATTTTGAACCCACAACATTCTGACTTAGTTGAGAATGCTACCAACTGAGCCATGGCCAACATCCAGACACTGATGGCTAAGCAGTTGTGTCAGGTCTAACTTTTTCACATTTGTGGCATCTAACATTTGCCCCGCAGCAGTTCTTTGCACTCCTTGGCAGTCCTCTGTTGGACCTTTTGCAATATACATTTTGCCAGAAGTTGTGTATTTCCTTGTTGGTGAACATCTACAGATATGGAGCTTGCGATGGATTGACATCTTTCAGGTAAAATGCCCATTGACCTTTCTGTCCATGTGCAGGAACAAATAAGCACAAAGTGATTTTGCACTTTAATTTGGCAAAATATCTTTTTACCTCGACAAGGTTTAACTTTATATTCAACTTAATGGGCTCAACATCTACTTGGCAAAGTTTAGGTTTCCTTGGTGGTGCATTTATGAACAAGCTATTCACAGAAGATCTATAGGCCAGAATTTTTAGCTCGTCGAGTGGGTGCGTGCCTGACCCGACTGAGCGTAAAATGATGCGCGATGACATCAGGCGAGCACCCTGACGTCATCACGCACTCGTGTGATATTTCGGTCGGCGGGCGTGTGCCAGAGTCAGCAGCACGCCCGCCGACAATTAAAAGCCCTATTAAGGCCATGAAAAAGGTAATCGAAATAAATTTTTCGCTGCACCTCCAACCTTATGGTTGGCGAAAAGGCTAAGCAGCTTTTGCATTTTTTAGGAAACCTTATCCACGTGCGGAATGAGGTTTCCAACAGCAAATAAAAATAAACTAAAAATTTTAACATTTCATTTATAACATGTCCCTGCTCATGTGATGGAGTCACATGAGGGGACATGTTTTATAACATTTTTAAAATCTTTATTTTTAATGTTTTAAACTCCTCATCTCCCTGAAGCAGCTCTGTGCCTCAGGGAGCTTTTCCAGCGCACACCTGCGTGAACTTGTGCTCTCACCCTCCTACCACCCCCCCACCCCCCAAACAGCCAGCACTAAGTGCCGCTGCTCACGTTTCACGCTGGGTGGGCCTTAATTGGCCTGCCAGCATGAAATCGCGGTCCGGCCCCAATTGCGAGCGGTGGTTGTCTTCCCGACTGCCCCCGCCCAATGAGGGAAAAATCCTCCCCATAGTATAATACCACTTCAATACAGATCAAAAAACTTGATTGTATTACAATTATAAATAGCACCGTATACACTCAGTTAGCAGTTTACAGTGAGTAGTTATGTTACTGCAATATATCAACAAAAGCAAGTATTATAAGTAATGCATAAACACGTCATCCTGAGAAAGAATGACATTGACATAAAGGATATTAAATAATGATCTGAATGTTTGCAGGATTATTGTAGTGAAAATAAAGCAAGCTGAAGGTCTAACTTAAGACCCTGCAGGGCAGGATTAAATCCAAATATGAAATATAAAATAAGGATGCAAACTTTAACAAGTTTATTGCAGTGCTGGAAACAATAAGTTCCAAGTTCAATAACAGTGAGTTTTCTGGTTAACTGAAACACACAACCTTCAGAGATTGCTGGAGCTCTGAAGCCCATCATGTTTACATTTGGTGCAGATTTCAGAGCAATAGGAATAGGAAGGATGCAAATGCACAAACCCAATTTGCATTAGCATCTTAATAAACATTTATGTCTGCACACCCAAGAATGGATCATATTCTGTGCGGACGTAAACACATGTGCACAACCATTACCTAAAATAGAAATTTGTTTCTGCCCATTTTTGGGCAGTGAATGGTTGATGCAGTGGGAGGACAGAGGTCCAAGGCTCATCTGACATTGAGCCTCAAGCCTCATTAGCAAATTTGGAGCAGCAAGTAATCAGACATCCAGAGGATGGACACATCATAGAAGAAAACATCTATGGAAAGGTCTGTGACATCATGCCGCTCAGGCTTGAGATGGACTCCTCCAATCACTTTGCAATTATGCTGATTCCCTGTCACTGTGCAATAAATACCCACTTTGTTGATAGTCCCCTAGGTACAGCATCTGAGTGCAGCTGAGCAAAGCTTGGAGAATCCTTCGCCTTCTGACAAAGGCTCCCTATCATTATCCCTGGCCCCACCATCTGCTCCAGCTCACTTGTGAAGACCAAGTCACCATGTGAAAACCCAACCTTTCTCTGTACCATGTCCCATGGAATTGCGAATGTCGGAGCTGGTGCATGATCTTATTTCAATGTCTGTTGACATCAAGTCAACATGACTGAGTGTTGAATCACGTCTGGCTGATATTTAATTTTGTCACCAGGTAGCTGGATGGCTCCATTTCCAATGACCAGGCATGTTGAGACTCTGCTGATCTCCAGCAGCTTCTCAATTAAATGATTGCTGGAGCAGCACCTCTGGTCCTCTGCCTCACCCTGGTTTTCTCTGCTCTCTTCTCCTGTAAGGAAGAAAAGAAGAGACCCATGAATTACACCAATGGATGGAGAACATTTATTGAGAGTGACTATGAAGGATATGCATGGTAATCTTTTAATTTATTCTTTCATGGGATGTGGGTGCCACTGGCAAGGCCAACATTTGTTGCCCTTGAACTGAGTGACTTGCTAGGCCATTTCTGAGGGCATTTAAAAGTTAACCACATTACTGCAAGTCTGGAATCACATGTAGGCCAGACCAGGTAAGGATGGCAGATTTCCTTCCCCAAAGGGCATTAGTGAACCAGATGGGCTTTTACAACAATCAGTGATAGCTTTATGATCACTATTACTGAGACTAGCTTTTCAATTCAAATTCTGCCAGCTGCTATAGTGTAATTTGAACCCACGTTCCCAGAGCATTAGCTTGGGCCTTTGGATTACTAGTCCAGTGACATTACTACTACACTACTATCTCCCTGTTACCTAAAGATGAGTGGGAGTATCAGTGGGAGATTGATAGCGTTCAAAGTGCATAGACAGAGAGAGATTGGTGTAAGGTAAGTTGATATGAAGAGTGATGTATTGGAATAGGCTTGAGAAAGCAGTCTGACAGGACAGGGGTGATGCACACATTGAGCAGGTCATCAGACTTCTGGAGATGCAATTCCAGTACCTGAACCGGGTAGCTGTTGCCCTCCTTGGTCATTGTGGTGGTCTGCTGCATTCTCCATAACATGCCCCTCCACAGATGTGTGGACCTTGAGGATGGTGAGGCCCTGGGAGGAGAAGGCTCAATTGGGAGCAGGAGGTGAGAGAGGAGGAGGAGAATTGGAGGCAGAGGGAGATGATGCTGAACAGAGAGGTGGCCTCCTCCTGGTCCCCCCTCACCCTCTGGGAAAAGAACCTCCATCTTCTCCTTCATGGCCTCCAGCATCAGATCCAGGTCGGCATCAATGAATCGAGGGGCAGCCCTTCTCTGGGTGCTGGCCTCCAGCTTGCCTCTGACATCTCACTTCCTAATAGTGCTGTAAAAGCTTTTGGCACAAACTGCAGATCTCTCCCTCAGGACAACCTCAGTGATGGTTGCTGTGGGGTGTCTAAACGAGTCTATCAGACACCTCCATTCCCATCCCCACTGACTTTAAATGGACAGGAAACCCAAATCCATTTCAAATAAGCTTTGTACCCCCTGAAAATCTGAACTTTAATCAAACAGATTTCTGATCCAGACACAAACCTGGTTCCTGTTTCCAACCTTTGTGGCAAAAATTCAGCTTGCTGTCTTTGGAATGAACTGTTAAATGGAGCCTCAGTTCATCTATTCAGGTGTAGTTCTCCTGGTATCCTTACAAAAGTTTACCCCTCAGTCAAATCATTTATCTCATCGCTATTTGTGGGACCTTGCTATGTGTGAATTGGCTGCCATCTTTCCAGCAGTGAATATACTTCCAAAGTACCACATTGGCTGTGAATTGTTTTGGGACATTGTAGCAATGTGAAAAGTGCCTTATAAAAATGCAGGTTCACCTGCACACCTACAGTTTGCTTCCTGCTCTTCAGCCATCTATCAGTGTGTCTACGTAAATCTATGTGCAATAATTTTGTCATAAGTCTCTTATGTGGTTCCTTATCAAATGCTTTTTGAAAATTCATGTAAACCACATCAATTGCACTTCCTTTATTTACTCTCTCTGTCATTTCTTTAAGCAAATCTATAATGTTTCTCGAGCACAAAATGTCTTCTGGAAATCTATACAGAAAGGACCTTAAGTACCTCCAAGTGCTTTGTAAATTAATCCTGACTCATTTGCTCCCAGGTGACTATCATAAGCACAACAGAGCCAAACTTCACCCACACGCGAGTTGCACCCCAATACCCCCACCTCGCCCCACCATATTTCCGCCGGTCAGGGGCAGTTAAATATTTTGGGCAGGTGGCTGTGCCAGTCACAGTGCAATTGGGAATGAGGGCAAGGAATTCACTCACAGAAATGCCTTGCTACAGTGGACTCAAACAATCTCTAGTGACATTCTTTGAAGTTTTAAAACGGTCAATTTCACATTAGGCCAGTTTTTGTAATACAATCGATTGCTGTGCAAGCAATTCAATTACTAAAAGCAGCAGTTTACATGAATGAACCCCTGGGACCTCTAGCAATGTAGATACTGGGGATACACATTTCCTTTGTCCCCAGCATTACTAGGTTTCAAATGAAAGAAAATATTATATGTTTCCCTCATTTGCAGACTGTCATAATGTGCCCATCCATTGGATCCCATCCTAAATTTTGTCTGCATCTGCCCAAATTATTCAGGATGTTTTTTAAAACTGTTGGCCCCCTGCATTGACATGCATTAGTCCTCATGACCGAAGCAGATTATCTGATCATTATCAAAGTGAACAAACTGATTACTCTGCTACATTACTACAGTGGCTGCACTTCAAAAATACTTACTTGGCCGTAAGGACATCCTGAGGTTGAGAAAGATGTTATAGAAGAGCAAGTCTTTCCTTCCTTTTGAATGCAGCAGAGATGGATTGAATATTTGATGGTTCTATCATCTCAGCACATGGGAGTTTATGTTTTCTTCTCCATATCTTACAGAATGATCATTTTCTGAGCATTGCAGAATACATAACTCGCTACAAATGTTGACCACACACTGACCCCACTCACTTTTGTTCCCCTTTCAAAATGAAAACCCAAGAAAGTTCCTCAGTGCAGAATGATCAATAACTTTCTGTTCAATCCACCATCACACAAAGGCAAGACAGAGAGAGAGAGAATGTACTCGACAGATACCTGGTCATCTCATATAAAAGATGGACAATCATGCTTAGCTGCTCAACCAATGAAACAGAGTTGCCACTGCTGCTGCTGAGGGCTGTGTGTTTTCACCAGTGAGAGGTGGGAGTGCTGAGAGGAGCATCAGGCTGCTGGCTTCACCTGGGCACAGAGGTTGGCCGAGGACGCTCTGCTGCACAAACCACCAGCAGCTGGACCGGAGCTGAGAACAGGCCACTCTGTCATTGGAAAGAGCAATAAGGAGGAGCCTGAACAGAGGCATCCACCTGTTCAGAAGCAGGCCAGAGGAGCACAGAAATGTGCTGCAAGGAGAAGAAGGTGTTATCCACGAAATAAGGTGTACTGCCCAAGCATTAGCTACTTGCAGATGACAGAGCATCTGTACTGGTGGTGCCTATCCAGGCAGATGGGCTCGGACATTTGTGCTCTCAGTCCACAATGACCTGATGCCTTGCAGCCACTGTGGCATTCCCAACATGCAGCCATCAAGAGCATTGTGGCACTGAATCTTCATGCATCCATGTCGTTCCAGGGATTACCTGGGTAGCATCTGGCAGTTGGCAGCTCATCACACTGTCAGGCTGATCACGGATGCCTTAATCCGGAGGTCAGGGGCATGCATCGAGCACAGGCACAGATGGCATTGGGGTTTGCTGCCATTGATGGATTCCCTCAGGTCTTGGGGTCATTGCTTGTACCCATGTAGCCACCAGAGCACCGGTGGATGAGCCAGCCAGACAAATTTTATGAAGCTGAGAGGTGATTTGGTGAAAGTGGACTGGTTACAACTACTTGAAAAGAAATTAGTGACAGACCAGTGGGAGCCATTCAAAAGCGAGATTCTACGGGCACAGGGTATACATGTCACCACAAAGAAAAAGGGCGGTACTGACAAATCTAGATCCCCCTGGTTAACCAGAAGTATACAGACCAAGATAAAGCAGATAAAGAAAGCTTATGACAGTCTCAAAATCTTAATACTGTAGAAAGCCTAGAGGACTGTAGAAAGTACAGTGAAGTAAAAAAGGTAATTAGGAAAGCAAAGAGAAGGTATGAAAAAGTATTGGCAGATAAAATCAAAGAAAATCCAAAGATGTTTTACCAGTACCTTAAGAGCAAGAGAATAACTAAGGAAAGGGTAGGGCCTAACAGAGATGTACATGGTAACTTGTGCGTTGATGCTGAAGATGTGGGCAGGGTTCTCAATGAGTACTTTATCTCTGTCTTCATTATACAAAGGAATGAAACAGACATTCTAGTTAAAGAGGAGGAGTGTGAAGTATTAGATACAATAAGCATAGTGAGAGAGGGAAGTACTGGAGGGACTGACATCCTTGAAGGTTGATGGATTGTATCCCAGGCCGTTGAAGGAAGCCAGGGAGGAAATGATGGATGCTCTGAGGATCATTTTCCAATCCTCACTAGATACAGGCAAGGCCCCAGAGGATTGGAGATTTGTGAAGGTTGTACCATTATTTAAAAAGGGTGCAAGGGATAGACCAAATAATTATAGGCCAGTTAGTCTGACTTCTGTGGTGGGCAAATTATTAGAATCAATTCTGAGACACAGGATAAAATGTCACTTAGAAAGGAATGGATTAATCAGGGATATTCAGCATGGTTTTGTTAGGGGAAGCTCGTGTCTTACTAATTTAATCAAATTTTTTGAGGAAGTAACAAGGAGGATTGATGACGGTAGCGCAGTGGATGTGGTCCACATGGATTTTAGTAAGGCATTTGACAATGTCCCACACGGCAGACTGCACAGAAAAGTAAAAGCCCATGGGATACAGGAGAATGTGGTGAGTTGGATTCAAAATTGGCTCAGTGACAGGAAACAAAGGGTAATGGTTGATGGATATTTTTGTGAATGGAAAGCGGTTTCCAGTGGTGTTCCTCAGGGCTCAGTGTTGGGGCCCTTGCTGTTTGTTGTATATAATAATGATTTGGACTTAAATGTGGGTGGCATGATTGGGAAATTTGCAGATGACACAAAAATTGACCTTGTAGTTGATAGTGAAAAGGATAGCTGTTGCTTCCAGAATGATAAAAATGGTTTGGTTGAGTGGACGGAAAAGTGGAATTCAATCCAGAGAAGTGTCAGGTAATGCATTTGGGGAGGGCAAACAAAGTTAGGAAATACACAATAAGTGGGAGGATATTAGGAGGGGTAGAGGAAGTGAGAGACCTTGGTGTGTATGTCCACTAGTCCCTGAAGGTGGCAGGACAAGTGGATAACGTGGTAAAGAAAGCATATGGAATGTTTTCCTTTATCGGACAAGGTATGGAATACAAAAGCAGGAATGTAATGATGGAACTGTATAAAACGCTGGTTAGGCAATAGCTGGAACTTTGTGTACAGTTCTGGTCGCCACATTACAGGAAGGACATAATTGCTCTAGAGAGAGTACAGAGGAGATTTACAAGAATGTTGCCAGGGCTTGAAAATTGCAGCTATGAGGAAAGATTGGATAGGCTGGGGTTGTTTTACTTGGAACTGAGGAGGCTGAGGGGGGTGACCTGGTTGAGGTGTGCAAGATTATGAGGGGCCTAGATAGAGTAGACAGGGATCCCCTGTTTCCTCTAGCAGAGAGGGCAATTATCAGGGGGCAAAGGCTTATTTTGATTGGTAGAAGGATTAGAGGGAACATGAGGAAAAATGCCTTCACCCAAAGGGTGGTGGGTGCTTGGAATTTACTATCTGGATTGGTGGTGGAGGCAGAAACTAGCAACTCATTTAAAAGGCACCTGGATCTGCACCTAAAGTACTGTAACCTGCAAAGCTACGGACCAGTGCTGGAAGGTGAGATTAAAATGGGCAGCTATTTTTTTTATTTTTTGGCCAACACAATGGGCTGAATGGTCTCTTTCTATGCTGTAATTTTTCTATGGTTCTAACATTTCTGAACAGAAGATGATTCCACTTATTGAATGTGCAGCTGGCCTGTGACCACAGGAAGTGCATCCTGTGGTTTCCATGTCATTCCTGGGCAGCGGTCATGGTGTTTTCATCCTGCATGAGTCCCAGGTGCCTCTTCATGTTAAAATGGCAATCATCTTGTTAAAACCAATTGGTAGTTAAACAGGTGATGGGCATTAATTATCCAAACTGAATAGAATAAAAAGGTACAGCTGGAACACTTTGTGTGGAAGCTCCTAGGAAGTTAGTAACACTGGAAATAAACCAGCTTTAACCAAGAGACTGGCCTGAATTAATTCTTCCACCATAACCTCTTATTGTGAGTAACACTTCAGGCCAACATCTAGACTCTGTGGATGGTTCCAAGAGGATAAGGAGTCTCCCCTGAGGAAGTGGCTTCTGACACTCACCCAGTACCCAGACACAGAGGCGGAGACGTGGTACAACCAGAGCCATTTTCTAACATGAACCAATACCTCAATGGTATTGAGCAGACCATCAGTACGTTGCAGATGCGCTTCCATTGCTTTGACTAGTCGGGTGATTTCCCCCAGTGCAAGCCAGCCAGGGAGTCCCGTATTGTGGTCATCTCCTATGGGCTGCACAACTAAGAGACCTGGAGCTGGATGAGGAGGAGGATGTGATACATCACCCTTGCTCAGAGGATGATGGGAAGGAGGAAGACGACAATGAAGGAAAGGAGCCTGGCACTCACTCATTGAAAAGAGGCCACTGACTCCATCCCAGGTCTCATGACAACCCACAGGCTGGCATAGTCACAAAATCCACACAATGCTAACTGAGGGGCTGCTGGGCCTATGTCTTGACTCCAAATATGAACTTGAACCACTGAGATAGGTTTTTCTGCCAGTGCACACATCTGGATAATTCCATTGCCACCCACAGGCCCAGAGCATTGGGTCTCCACTGGCAAAACTCACAGTTCTGGCACTCACATAAGTCCATGGCAGTCCTGGGGATCCCCCCCACTACTTTAGCCTTCTTTACGGTCCCCACTACAATTCATGAACACATAGAAGTCTGAGCAATGCCATTGAACAATATTTTTATAACCACACAAATCAATGACAAAACACAAACAGAGCAAACTACCCAGATGACCCATAAGGTGAAACTAACCATGTGGTGTCTTGCACTCATGCCCACTCCTACGGGGTGCTCCCCTGTGGCTGAGGAAGAGGTAGAGGCAGACTCCTCCATTGTCTCTCCCACGGCTTCTGTCCTTGTCTCGGAGGTGTTTGTCGGGGCTTGCCCACAGGCTGCTGCATCTGTGTCAGGGGCAACCTCTGTCACAGGGCCTTGCAGCATGGCAGGCTCCTGTGTTAGAGGGGTCGAGGAAGCGAGAGATGACATTGGTGCCTCCTGGAGGGTAGCTCCGTCATCCGCCTCTTCGACTGCCTTAGCCCTTTTTTTGTGCCAATGATAGCTGGACAAGGCCACCGGCTCAGATGCAGCTGGCATCCACACCTTGCATCTTTATGACATTATTGACACTGGGCAGTCCAAGAAACTCTCACTATTCTTGTGTATGTCAGAATGCTGCTTCTCCATCGATGCTGACTCCTCCTTGGCACTCTAACTCCTCTCCATGCCATCTCCCAGCCACTGTGCATGTACTTTTCCATCAGATGAGGGAAGAATGATGTATGAGTTGGCTGCTCTTCCTCAACTCTTCCATGTTACATATGCCTAATGTCATAGTTTTAAAAGTATAGCTTTATAGTTTTAGAAATTGAATTTTAAATGTAAGTTCAGTGGGGAAAAAACCCTAGTAGACATCTAGAGGCTGTCATACCACATAGACTTAAGGTAATTACAATGCAAAAGGTAACTTGTGTAAAAGGGTGAGTCATAAAACAGTAGCTGTGCTTACTTTGCTAAAGAGCTGGAGACATGACATCTGCAATCATTCCAGTAAAGGATATGTTATTCGTGGGGTTTCTCAGAATTAAGGAAAGCTTTGGAATTAAACGATAGCTACCTGGGAACAGGCCGTGTGTGTGACATTGCTGTGGAGAGGGGTGGGGCTTAGTGAGGTTTTTGGTTTTGAGTTTATCTCTGTGAGTTCAGTTAGTGCATGGGCAGTAGGTAAGACTGGTTGATGCTTGGAAAAGCACCTAAGAGACTGTGTCAGTGTTGGGTCTTATGTAGCTGTAGCTCCTTGGAAGTCGAGAGATCAAGGCAGACCTACACCTGAAATAAAGTAAATGCTGGATCTATCATCCATGATACAGCCTGTGAGTGGGAGCTTGTATTCAGTATAAGACAAAGGGGAAAAACAACTACAGTTGGAGTTCTGAAAGCTTAGTTGCAGTTAGAAACCATAGCAGCTGGCTATTGGAAACCAAGGGAGGTTTCTGATGTTTTAAGCCACTGCGCAGGGAGGCCAGTTATTGAGCTGTGGAATCCACGTGAGGTTTTAAAGGAAAGTTGGAGGGTTGCTTAGCCAAAAGCTAATGGAAGGACCCCCCCATGAAATCTTATGTCTTAGAGAATAGCTGGAACACTGAAGAGAAATTAGAATACATGCCGGAGAGCTGTGCTTTATTTTTGGTTGGTCCCAGAGAAAAAGTGAATGAAACTTCAAGATTTTGTAAGATAAGGGAGCTCTTGGGGGTTAGTAAAAAGAAGACCTGAGTTTATAGCATGTCTTTATAAGCTAGAATGTTGAGTTAAAGAGTTTACTTTGTTTACTTCTTTCTGATACACAATAAAGATAAGTTTTGTTTAAAAATGTGAAATCTTGTGGCATAGTTCTGTTGGTTAATTGCTGGGTGTTCAGATTTCTTTTTAAAACATCAACGTCCTGAATAAGATCATGACACACAGTATAACATCAACATGAGCAATTGCACTCCTTAGTGATGCCCCATTCTCATTCTCACCCCACATGTAAGGGTAGCTGACATCTCAGTGATGTGACTGGGCATTTGCTCTGGCAATATTAGGGAGGCTTATAGGCATGCAGTCTCCTGAGCTGGTGTACATGCTGCAGTGTACAGAGTTAGTGCCCTCTCACCCAGATGTTGCTTGCCAATCACCTTCTCAGATCTTATGGGGTCATTGAAATGCTTGTGGCACTGGACGATGTCCTCCTGGTCACACCGTGACTTCTCACCTCCTCCGCCACCTCCAGCCATGCCTTTTTGGCCTCCTGGGGGAGTTTTGTCCGGCCAGATCCCTGGAAGGAAATCCGCCACCTCTCGGTCACAGCCTTGGTGAGGACATATAGGAAGACAACAGAAAATATGAGATTGCCCGTTCCCACCTGCTTCTATCCCATTCTTCTCCCTGGGCAGCCAGATTCACAGAGAGCCATAGGCCCAGTCATGGCTGCCGCTCACTTTTGCAAAGAGCCCTTGGTAACTGGGTCTGACCTCAAGGCCACTTTCAACACTGCTGATTGGGCGCCAAACCAGGTCCCAGGCCAATCAGGCTATTTACATATGAAATTACCAGTGATGAGGACACAAGCTGGGATTGGAACCTGGAACTGAATCGACAGCCAGGTTCCTGACTTGGAATTGAAATTTGTTAATTAAAAATTGTAATAGATTCCCCACAAATGTTGTAGGTTCAGGCCCCATTGCTGTCAAATCATAGAAATCATACAGCATGGAAGGAGGCCATTTGGCCCATTGTGCTTGTGCCAGCTTTTTGCTGGAGTTATGGAATTAGTCCAGTTCCCTTGTTTTTTCCCCAAGGCCCTGATTTTTTTCCCCTTTTCAAGTATATACCCAATTCCATTTTGAATATTACTACTGAATCTGTTTCCTCCACCCTTTCAGGCAGTGCAACCTGGATCTTAACAATCCACAACAGAAAAATATTTTCATTTTCCCCTTGTTTTTTTTTTTCCATTTATCTTAAACCTGTCATCTCTGGATTTTTGCCTGACTTCAAGGTACGAGGTTAACTGAGAAAGTCAGAAGCTCTTCTATACAGTGCCGGCTACTTACACATTAAAACCACAGGATATGATTTGACCTGGTGTCGCACGTAATGGCTATTATTGCCAACTTGACATTTGTGAAAATATCCAAACTACTGGTAGGCATAAGCAAAGACCTTGAGAGATAGCATGTTTTCTTCCTCTCGTTGTTGGGTTTAGGTAAACAGTTTTGAGATTAATAGAATTTCCAGGCTGACCGATAGGACAGCTTTTAATGCACTAGTTGTACAGAATCTGTCATATTGTTATTTCAGAAGAACATAGGAATTGCTAGATGAGGAAAGACTATGGTCCATTTGGCTCATCCTATTCCATCCTGGTAGTTGTGTATTACGGCAATATGACTGTTCATAGCAACCAATCTCAGTCAAGTAGTCAAAAATAGACCCAGACATGACACAGGGAAGTCTCCAGTGGTGGAGAACTTTAGGAGCCATAGGCCTAAAGCCAACTTATCCCTACCAAGCTCGCTGTGGACAAAAATTCCTGCAAGGCCCATTGACTTCTTCACTGGAAATCCCTGCATATGCATAATGCTCTACTTTGGGAGTATAAAGCAGACAAGGGACCCCACATTCACCCTTCCATGGCTACTGGATCCTTATTTATTTGCTGATTGCATTTCTTCTCCAATTAAGGCATTTATTCTTCCCTCATGCAATCTGCAATAATCTGCAGATGGAGGTATTTTTAATGACCTGAGCGCCATCCTTGGGTGTATAAATTTGCACGCTCTGCAGTTGCT